>NC_034612.1:15018253-15049688 GCF_900095145.1 Mus pahari | reverse complement strand
AAAAAAAAAAAAAAAAAGAATGCACACATAACAAAGATATCACGACTGGCGATCAGTGGAAATTACAGTGGCCGGTCTGGGGCAATTCCACCGCAATTTGAGAAAATAGTCAAATTTAGATTTTTTTACAAATTTTAACCAAATAGTGAAATCAAACTTAAGAACATTTTAAGGATTGTTGTTTGAAGATCCTGTCTCAAAAACCAAAGAGATTCTTGGCACGGTTGACTGTGGCTCTGTCTCTGGGCAGGACCTGTGTGAAGGAGCCTGTGCCAGCAGCTTTTATCTCTACGAATCAGGTGAGAGAAAATTGTTCCAAGATACTTACGTGTGTGTGTGTGTATGTGTATGTGTGTGTGTGTTTATGTGTATGTGTGTGTGTATGTGTGTGTGTGTATGTATATATGTGTATGTGTGTGTGTATATGTATGTGTGTGTATGTTTATGTGTGTGTGTATATGTATGTGTGTGTATGTTTATGTGTGTGTGTGTATGTATATGTATGTGTGTGTATGTTT
The DNA here is from genome assembly GCF_900095145.1 of Mus pahari. Taxonomy (NCBI): domain Eukaryota; kingdom Metazoa; phylum Chordata; class Mammalia; order Rodentia; family Muridae; genus Mus; species Mus pahari. The sequence continues at coordinate 15,049,170 of NC_034612.1, read as the reverse complement.
ATGTGTGTGTGTGTGTGTTTTGCTGGAACCAAACCCATACCTCATGCGTGACAGACTGCTGCAGTGACACTGAGGTTCAGCCCTAATCCATGGTTGGTTTTATAATTTTCTCTATGAGCATGCTTGTGTTTGTACACAAAGGACAGACGGTGGCTTGAGGTGTTTTCTACTATCACCTTCACCTTACTGTTTGAGGCAGAGTCAGTCTCTCTCTCTCTCTCTCTCTCTCTCTCTCTCTCTCTCTCTCTCTCTCTCTGAGGGGGAGTTCACTGTTTCAGCTACACTGGTTGTCTGTCCGCAAGCCCCAGGGATCCACCTGTCTGCCTCCCCAGGGCTGGGGTTCCAGACACACAGCACTGTGTGTGTCTGGCTTCTTACATAGGTGCTGGGGACTCTGGACTCAGGCCCTCAGGCTTGCAGAAGCAGCACTTGACCCACCGAGCCATCTCTCCTTAGCCTGTGAATCCACTGTTCGCTTTTTGGGAAATCGAGCGTCTCTCTGATGTGTCTTATCGGCTCGTGGTGCTTCCGTCTGATGGTATTCTGTCATTTGTACATCCTGTCACCTTGGTAGAGGTGCTCATGGGAACACCCTTACTCTTTGGAGGGTGACAATACATTGTACTGCTTGGCTTTGGGCCCCTAACTGCATAGATTGCGCTGGTTTTGTTGACACCGTGCCATTCAAGGTCAGGAAGTATGCTCTAGCCCGCCTGTGGCTCTCTTTCCCTTCTTTACAAAGGTCCTTTTGCTGTCTCAAGACAGATGTGCAAACTCCACACCTCGAAATTAGTGAGGTGTCTGCAAGCACATGCACACACACACACCACACACATATATACACCATATATACATATAAAACATATGTGTGCAATAGTGTGGTTTAATGGTTTTATGGTGTACATTTAACTTTTATCTTATTTTATTTTATTTTATTTTTTGGCAGAGGCTCAGGGTAAAACAGAGTCTCTCCATGTAGCCCTGGTTAGCCTCAAACTCTCTCTGTAGACCAGGCTGGCTTAGAACTCACAGAGATCCACCAGGCTCTGCCTCCTGTTGGGATTAAAAGTGTGAGCCACCACGCACGGTGGCATTTCACTCTGACCTCATCTGTAACTTACTTCGTCATGATGGTGGCACAAAGTGGGGACAGGCTGACTATTCCACAACAATTTGTAGCTCACGGCTAACAGGCGCAGTCCTGGAAGGAGATGCTTCCAACTGTCCACGGGGTACCTCTGCTCCCCAAAATGCCACTGAGGGCTTTTCCAATGAGTCCTAAGCCAAGGGCATTTCCATGGGGTCTGAGCGCCCTGCCTGGAGGTGGGTCCACTCTTCTGGGCAGAGCTGAGGTTGTTGGGGTGGGGACAGCTCTGGCATTTCAGCTGACCTTTGTGGGACTGCCAGACATATGAGATCAGGGACATGATTCAACAGCACTCCTGGGGACAGCCCTTCCTGAGGACTCCAAGTCCCCAGCTTGAGCTCACTGATATCTGGGCCTGGCTGAGAAACATTCAGGGGCGACCAGCAAGCCGAGCTCTGTCTCTGTCACTCCATGGAGTCCTAGTTATACCGTCCGAACATCTCGTGTCCTCCACATGTCTTGCCTCAGCGCGTGCATCCAGTCAGCCAGAGTCCTCAGAAGCAGCAAGAAACCACAGCACACCACCAGACGGTTTTTTTGGCGTGTTTCTCTCTATGGCATCCCGACAAATACAGCTCAAGTACGCACTGTAAGGCGGACCAATACATGCGGTGTGTTTTAAGCGAGGAATCCTTTACCACGTGTCCAGCCTGAATCCCAGGATGGTTCCTAACTAGTCATCGAATGTGACATATCCCTTCTGTTGGCGTGGCCTATTGAGGCTCACCGGTATCCTTCAAGGCACTGAACCCCAGATGGTCCTGAGGAGACGTTGGACATTTCTTGGTTTAATAAATGAGGAACAAAGGAACTGTTCAAGGTCACACTGATTTGGTGACACATTTAGGTCTGGCTTGGTGCCAGGGAGAACAAAAATGTGAGCCCCTACTGCTGTTTACGTGTAAACTTGCTAAGTAGTCAAAGTTGAAAGAGTTAGAAGAGATGAGATGAGATCATTTTGCTTTTATGTATTATTGTGTATGTGTGTTGGGGACGCGTAGGGACATGCATAACGGTCAGAGAACAGTTATGGGGAGTCGATTCTCTCCCCCCCCCCCGTGGGTTATGGGGATGAACTCAGGTCTTCAGGTTTGCACAGCGAACACTTTTAAATCCTGAGCCACCTCGACAGAGCTTAGGTTCAGTTCAGAAATCAGTGTCTGGGGCCAGCCTATCAGAATCATGCTGAATTAATAAGACGAGTTATTAATGGGGTTGTCTACAGCCTCGGTATTTCCTGAGTCTGAAACCTGTATGCATTTCACACCTATGACCCATCTCAACTGGCCTCCAGCTACACAGGCTGCCAGTGGCCAGGGTGGACATCTCGACAGTTACATGTCAGCCTCTCAGGTGTGAATGTCAGCAAGTACGTGTGTGGGGACAAGAGGAGGATACTGGGTGTCCCTCTATCACGCTCTGTCTTATTCCCTTGAGACAGGGTCTCTAATTGAACTTGGAGCCAGGCTGGTGGCTAGCTAGACCCAACCAACATCCTGCCCTCACCTCCAGTGGCATGGACATTATGGGCAAACTCAGCTTTTACATGGATGCCGGAGATTCGAACTCAGGTCCTCACTGTGTAACAAGTATGCTTGCCCATTGAGCCATCTCCCCAGGGCCTCCACCCTAAACGGAATCGCAAGGCTGGAACTTGAACCAGAGAACTGAGGGAAGTGGCCAATTCCCCTTGCAGGCTGAGTACAAACCAAAGGCTCCCAGAATGCACCCTGATACGGAGACTCAAGCCAAGTCAGCCATCCAGCTGTACTGACCCCGAAACTTCCTATGAACCCCAAACAATGCAGAAGCAGCTTGCTCCTCTCCCCATGGACTGTCACCCCCCACCCCTGTCCCCAAGCCTTCCTAGCCACTGCAGGCTCGAGGCCGATACTGTGTTCTTTTTAAAGATTTATTTGTTTTATGTGAGTACACCGTCGCTATCTTGAGACACACCAGAAGAGAGCATCAGACCCCATTACAGATGGTGGTGAGCCACCATGTGGTTGCTGGGATTTGAACTCAGGACCTCTGGAAGAGCAGTCAGTGCTCTTAACTGCTGAGCCATTTTTCCAGCCCCCTGTGTGTTCTTCGTTCCCAACATTGAGCCTCCAGATGCTCCGGTTCCCAGGCACAGCAGATGCATTCAGCGGCCCCCTGGTTTTCTTCTACATGGGTTCACCACAGCACCACCCTGGCAGGCAACCTGCTGTGCTCCCATGAGCTGCACGCACCTCCCCCCCCCCCCGTGAGCTCTCAGAGTCTCGTTCCTCGCCGTTCCCTGCCCTAACTAGGGTGCTCTCACAAAGCTACGCTCCTCACAAAGGTCAGCCTTCACAAACGCTGCCCTCCTCAGCAGGCCTGTCCTCCCTTCTTACAGACGTTCTGTGTGGGAGGAAAAAGAAACCCCCAAGTCCATTCACCCCTCAGCAGAAGAGTCTGGAAGGTTCGAGATGTGATATTCTGGGTCCTCCTCCTCCTCCTCCTTGCCTGTTGGTTCAGAAGCTTCCCCAGCTCCATGTGGGTGGACGACGGGCTGTTCTCTCCCTCATCTCTGGTAACATGCTGGCAGTGACAGGAGAGCCACCGTCATCACTCTGGTCACCATCACCATCATTAATGCCGTCACCACCATCACCATCATCACCACATCACCATCAGCATCACCCATGAACATCTCCAGCATCACCAGCATCATCAGTAAACATCCCCATCATCACCAGCGTCAGCACCACCATCAGCATCATCACCCTCCATCCCCCATCATCATCATCATCCATGAACATCTCCATCATCACCATCAACGTCATCCCAATCATCATCATCATCACCATCACCATGGCCATTCCCATCTCCACAAACAAACGTTACTTTAAACCGTGTAACTGCTCGAAGTGAACAGAACCCAGAGCTGACAGAAGTCCTTTTCAGGTCTCCCGTTGTGGATCCTCTGATTAATTCCCTATGCTCCACTCCAAGGCAAAGGCCACGGTTTGGAGACAAACGCTCCAGAAACTGAACTTCCACTCACGAGTTGTCTCTGGGGACTCACTGTGCCACCTGCTTCTCGCCAGCTTCGGAGGGGACTCATCCACCTCCCTGTCCGCAACATCACTCTTCATTCAGGAGCAGCTCCTGCTCCGTCTGCTCTGGATCTGCTCCGAGAGCTGTGCATAAACCCTTGTGTATTGTCTGTCACCTTCCCCGATCCTGACCTTGGCAGGCCAGTCCCACTTAACCACGCTCCTCCCAAAAGGCCAATTTGAGGGCAGACAGATAGTAGGAGACCCCTGCTCGGTGGGTGGCCCTATGTGGACTGGGAGGGAATTCGTCGGAGCATTTGGTGTGAGTGGCTTTCTTGTTAAATCTGGGCCCGGGTCACTGGACTCCAGCCTCTGTCTTAGTCCACGAAAATGAGCAAGGACAAACGGGGTGATGTGTGAGAGCCTCAGCTTCCCGTCCTACCCCCACACACACACAAGATGGCGGGCTCGGGCCGATGACCCACAATGAGGGGATGGAGAGAAGGTTCTCTTCCCAGAAGAGTATAAACACGGGGTCCTAAATCTCCAAGCAGGTTAGAAAGCTGCAGATGCTCTCAACCGACATAAAGGGGACGGCCCGGTGACAGGTGGAGCGCCCTTTCCCTGGGCCAGTTTCCTGGTTCTGATGTCACCATGTTTCTGTTTTACTTCTGTGTGTGTGTGTGTGTGTGTGTGTGTGTGTGTGCACATGTCTGTATCTGTTTGTGTGTCTGTGTGTTTGTATATGTCTGTGTATGTCTGTGTGTGTGTGTTTGTGTGTGTGTTCCAGTGTATTGAGGTGTGTGTACATGTCTATGGGTGTGTGTGTGTGTCTGTGTTTGTGTGTGTGTGTGTGAGTGTGTGTGTTCCAGTGTGTTGATGTGTGCATGCATGCTGTGTGTCTCTGTGTGTATGTGTATGTGTGTGTGTATGGGGGGTGAGTGTGTGTGTGAGTTCCAGTGTATTCAGGTATATGTGCATGTCTATGTGTCTGTGTGTATGTGGGGGGGTGAGTATGTGTTCCAGTGTGTTGAGGTGTGCATGCATGTTGTGTGTCTGTGTGTGTGTTCCAGTGTATTCAGGTGTGTGTGCATGTCTATGTGTCTGTGTGTATGTGTGTGTGTATGGGGGATGAGTGTGTGTGTGAGTTTCAGTGTATTTAGGTGTATGTGCATGTCTATGTGTCTGTGTGTATGTGTATGGGGGTGTGTGAGTGTGTGTGTTCCAGTGTGTTGAGGTGTGCATGCGTGTCGTGTGTCTGTGTGTGTGTATGTGTGTATGTGTGTGTGTTCCAGTGTATTCAGGTGTGTGTACATGTCTATGTGTCTGTGTGTATGTGTGTGTGTGAGAGAGTGGGGGGGTGAGTGTGTGCGGGTGTGTATGTGTGTTCCAGTGTATTGAGTGATCATGTATGTCTGTGGGTGTGTCTGTCCTCAACCACTCTCCCCCTTAGGTTCTGGAACAGGGTCCCTTGTTGAACCTGGAGCTCACTGATCTAGCCTTGGGTAGCAAGCAGTACACCAACCTAGCAGCCTCTCCTGGTCCCTGGGGCTCTTGTAGAGGATCAAGTTTAGCTCCCAGCATCCATCCACAGGGCAGCGCACAACTGCCCACAACTCCATTTCCTGGGGATCTGGCGCCCTCTTCTGGTCTCTGAAGTCACTGCATGCACATCGCACACTTAGACACAAACGGGCACACAAAAATAAAACAAAAATAAAGATCGATAAAATCCTTGAGGAGAAAGAAACCAACCAAACAAATAAGAGATTTAAACTTAAGGAGACGGATCTTCCCCCTCCCCCCCCCCCACAATGTGGAACAAAAGAAAACAGCAGGAGCCAGCCTGAAGTTCAGCTCATACCCACAAGGCAAAGCGCGAATTAACCAATTAGAAAAAAACTACCTTTGACAGCTCTGAATTTCCCGGGAAAATGCTTCCAACTGTGACCCTGGCTTGAGATGCAGCGCTAAAAGCTACAGGCCTGTTTATAAAGCCGACTTGAGCACAGGGGTGACCAGGGAATCTGCACAGTGGTACCCGAGGACTCACAGAGGGGCTGCTAGTCATATCCAGAGGCCCAAGACCGAAAGGGACCTGCAGTGTAGAGTCCTTATTCCAAGAGACCATGAGGCCACGGGGTAGCTGTGGGGGGCACGAGATGATAAACTGCCGGAAGTCTAAGCAGCAAATAAACTGAGACTCTTAGGGTGGAGCACCAGAATGCCCTCCTCCTTCCCTCCCTCCCATCCCCTCCGTTTCTCACCCTTACAGGGATCTGAGACAAAGATTAGGAAAAGAAGAGAAATAAAAGCAGCAGAGATTCAAGCAGGGGGCAGGAGGGACTGCCAAGACCACAATCTACCAACGTTGGGTACTCTACCAGTGTGGCTCCGTGTGCCCAGCTATGTGTTCATTCTAAAGGGCTATGTGCCCCAGTCCTGAGGCATCCTCTTGAAATCTTTGTGGCCTGTGAGCTCCAGGGAGTCATCTGCCTTGGCCTCCCCACTGCTGGGATTACAGATGTGTGGCTTCTGGGGACTCAGATCCTCGTGCCTGTCTGGCAGTCATATTACCAATTGAGTCACCTCCCCAACCTTTTGGTCTTTCCTTCCACAAGATCCCCCTATGTTTTTTGAGGATGCCCTGGAACTCACAGTGTAGACCAGGCTGGCCTTGATCCTCCCAGCTCACCCCCTCCCTGTGCTGGATTACAGACGGTCAGCCCACCTGGCTCCCCTGACTTCGAGGTTCAAGTTTGTCTTCAGAATATTTGAGGTTCTCAGCAAGCAGTGCTGGAATGTTCCTGATACCTGCCAAGCCCTGGGATGGTCAGGGTCCCCTCCCAAAGCCCTTGCCAAGCGGGCTGGAATGTCTGAATTGGCTTAAGAAAAGAATTCAAAAGCTGAACTTGCAAAGCCTGGGGCCAAAGGAAAGCAGGGGAATAGTGGCAGCCTTTTTTTTGGGGGGGGGGGGGGGGGCGGGGCGGGATCCCGGGTTCCTGTTTGTTCCAGCAATGAAGGGGATGAAAGTGAGGGAACTCAGCAGCCTCCCCTTTCTCCCTCAGCTCTGTGATTGGTTGTGGTGGTGGTGGTGCATGTGTATATGATGATGATGGTGGTCCAGGTTCCTCCACCCTCTACCCTCTGGACAATGCCTGCAACCTGCTGCATAACTCCAAGGCACAGGGATCTCTCTAAAATGTCTTCCATCCTTCAGAATGGTTCCGGGCGGTCCTCAGGATGGAGGCCACATCCAGAATTTGTCTTCCGCTGTCTTGGACAAGAGTTGGCATAGGCAGCGGTCCCGGAACTTGGAAGCACAGAACCTGTATTGAATTAACTAATGAATGTGAGGAGGAGAGCCCCCTGCCCCCTCCCTGCTCCCATTTGCCTGGAGTTTTCCTAGTTACCAACAAACACCGTGTAAGCCCACGGGTACAGTTTCAGCTTACACTTGTGACCTGTCCTTATTACGCATGTCAGTCTATGGTTCAAAATACCTCCTAGGCTGCCAAGAGACTACCATTATCTAGTATAAAGATGTCTGAAATGATTCTTTAAAAAAAAAAAAAAAAGTCAGTCTCACACAGGGGAGGTGGCTCAGACGGTCACGTGCCTACCATGCAAGCATGAAGACCTGAGGTCACACTTCAGCACCCACGTAAAGAGCCAGGCACGAAGCCAGACACAGTGGCGACTGCCTAGAATCCCAGGACTTGGGGGACAGAGGCAGGTGAATATCTAAGTTCGAGGCCAGCCTGGTCTACCTAGAGAGTTTCAGGCCAGCCAGGGCTACACAGGGAAACTGTAGCTCATACAAACCAACAGAAGACTCGGGCATGGTGGTCTTGTGATCCCAGCATTGGAGAGGTGAGACAGGTGGATCCCCTGGTGCCCACGGCCCAGCCAGGCCAGTGAATCAGCAGGCTTCAGGCCCCAGTGAGAGACATGGTCTCAAAAAACCAAGGGGGACATTGAGGAAAGACATCCATGGCCAAGGTTGATCGATCTCTGTGGGTCTTTGTCCTGGGAGAAGAGACAAGACCAAAAGACACAGACGGGTCAGGACCAAGGGAAAGCTTCCGGGTTCTGATGAAGAGAGGAGGAGGTGGAAGAGGAAGAGGGAAGGAAGGACAAAGGAAAAGAGGAGAGGTAAGATCCAGTTGTGGTAAACATCTGGAGAACACTGAATGATGTTAGGGGCTTGGTGATGTGCTTCTGAATGTGTGGATTTGCCATTGCCCAGTGCAGCTGTGCGCTTAAGAAGCATCTAAGGCTGGGGCAGGAGGTGTAGCTCAGAGATGGCTCCTGAAGAGGAGCCAGGTTCAATTCCTACTACCCGCATGGTGGCTCACAACTATCTGTAATTGCAGTTCCAGGAGATCTGATGCCCTCTTCTGGCCTTCTTGGGTACCAGGCATCTAACTGATGCACAGACGTTTAAATAGGCAAACCACCCATGCGTATACAATGGTACATTTTTCATTAAAAACAAACAAACAGAAGCACCAAGAGCTGGAGAGATGGCTCAATGCTTAAAAACACTGACTGAGCTTACAGAGGACCCTGGTTTGATTCCCACATACTGCCTCCATGCCTCCGAGGGCCCTGGCATGCATGTCGTTCAGGTACATACATTCAGACAAACACTTGTACACATAAAATTAAAAATCAATAAATCAGAGAAGACGGAGGAGGAGGAGGAACAGGAGGAGAAAGAGATGGAGGAGCAGGAGGAAAAGGAGGAGGAGGAGGAAGAAAAAGGAAAAGGAGGAGGAGAAGGAGGAGGAGGAGGAGGAGGAGGAGGAGGAGGAGAGGCAGCAGCATTATTTAGGCATGAAGGGGTCTGACTGATGGCTGCACAGTGCTTTCAAATGGCCGAGCTAATAGCACACACACAGATGGCCGGGCCCTTGACAGGTCTCAAAGCAAATACAGCGAGATGCTAACAACCGTTCGGTACAGCTGGGAGATCACGGGGCTCAATGATCTTCATGATGAAAATTGCTCCTTATAGGGTGCTCAGGATGGCTTCAGTGGGTAAGATCCTTAAGCTCTGTTTTCCTCCCCACTGTCTAACTACCAGAACAACCCCTTCTTCTCCCTCCCAGGGCTACCACCACAGATTTCTCCCCCTGTCTTGCATCACACATGACGGGCATTACAAAGAGAATGACCGATAATCAGAGTTATGGGCCAAGTCAAAAGTAGCCCTGAGGCTCACAACCCAACTTCCAGGCCCTGTGTATCTCTTAGTGCCCTTGATGGATAGTATGTTTGAGTCTCAGTATGTAGCCCTGGCTGTCCAGGAATGCTGGAACAGGTTCCCAGTTGATGGAACTGTTTAGGAAGGATTAAGAGGCGTGGCCTTGCTGGAGGAGGCGTGTCACTCGGGGTGGGCTTTGATGTTCCCAAAGCCTGCGGTCCAGGCCCCGTCTCTGTCTCTGTGTCTCCGTGTGTGTCTTTCTCCATGCCCCTGTCTCCGTCTTTCTCCCTCCCTCCCTTCCTCTCTATCTTGTGGATCAGACATGAGGTCTCAACTTCTGCTCCAACACCATACCTGCCTGCCTGCCCCACCATGAGGGGTCCGGACTAACCATATGAAACTGTGAGCAAGCCCCCAATCAAATGCTTTAAAAAATAAAAATAAATAAATAACAGTGGTCTCAACCTGTAGGTCTCAATCGTGGTACAATCAGGTACGGGCATGTACACACATACACATACATGTACCTGTGTACAATCAGACACAGACACACACACTCTTGGCTCCTATGAGCAAACAAGATGGCTCACCAGGTAAAGACCCCTGCCACCAAGTCCGAGCCCTTGAGTTTGATTCCCTGGAGCCTGCAGGGTGGAAGGAAGAAGTTCCTCCTGCAAGTTGTACTCTGAGCTCCACATAGGCACTCCCTACCCCTCGCCACACACAAAAGAGTTGTTAAATTTAAAACATAATGGGCTGATATGGTCCAATAAAGTCCCCAATCCTGGACAAAGCAGGTCCGTTTCTAGGGAAGAAGATGGTGTCCTGTTCCTGTCTGTGACAAGGGACTGGGAGACCTGTGTTCTGTGAGCTAGGCTTGCCCGCCCCCTGGCTGACGCTAGCTGTAACGATTGCATCCTGTGCGGAGACAGAGCGTGCTTTGAATACAAATGCCCTTTTGAGGAAGCCTGGCCTTTGGAGCTGTCTGTACAGGAAGTTGGCCTGCCACCTCCAGCATCAGTCAGTCGTAAGAATGTGCCACAGGGACGTTCCCTTGGGCAATTTTCTGCTTTGCCGTGGGAGGAGAGTTTTCTCTCCTCGGCTTCCTCTGCCACCTCCTCTATCCTTTGCAGGAAAGGAGGTCTTTCCTTCCCCCTGTGCCCTCCAATCAGCCCCTAAGTTGGCCCCTTGGCTTCCAGGACTAGACATGATGCACTGGTGGCTCCTAGAGACTGGGCCACTGGCTCCTCTTCTGTTCCTCGGGGTTTGGAGCTTCAGCAAGGACTCTTTCCTCAAAGACAGGACTGCAACTCAAGGGTTTGAGGACTCCCCCCATGAGCCTGCAGATCCCCAGGACACTTGGGAACAGTGACAGGTCCATGGGGTGTAAGGCATGGAGCACTTGGGGGTTCCTGGCTTTCCCACTAACAAGGTAGGATTTTTTTTTTCACTTAAAGTAAGACAGAACCCCTGGTCAGTGAAGACTGCAAGACGTGCCATGTGGGAAGGAAAGCCACCATCTTCCAAAGTGACCGTCCCCAGGGCTGGGACTCGAGCACCAACTGCCTCTACCCCGTCTGATATGAAAACTCTATTTGGGGCAGGGGTACAGCCCAGTGGTGGAGGGTTTTCCTAGACTATTAAGAGATTTTTTCACAGCATCGTAACCAAATCCCCAATGAGAAGCCGCGTCAGGTCGGATGCATTTAGTCTAGGCTGGGCTCAGAGGGTACGGACCAGCATGATGGAAGGCATAGCAGCAGGAGGCAAGCCTGCTTGCTCACATCCCGATAGACCAGCAAGAAGATGGAGGACGAGAAGCAGGATCACTGTACAACATCAGGCTTGCCCTGTCCCCAGAGGACCACTTCTTTGAGCAAGGGCCAGCCTCCCAAAGGTTCCAGTATCCCCAACATAGGGCAACTGAACTAGGAACCCAGTACTCAAACATGGATCCTGTGGGGATGTTTTATATTCAAGCCAGGATGTCCTGTCACAACACTGCAAAAATATAACACTAAGGAGTTGGGAGGGAGGACGGTAGAGAAGATAGAGATAGGAGGGGAGGAGGAGGGGGAGGACGAAGAATAGGAGGAGGAGGAAGAGGGAAAGGTAGAAGGGGAGGAGGAGAGGGAGGAAGATGAGCAGAAGGAAGAGTTGGGAGGGGAGGAATCAGAGAAGGAAAGACAAAAGGGAAGCCCCGGTTTCTCCGGAGAATCCATCTGTTTTCCCCATCATTGGAGCTGGGAGTCCCTCATGACCCCACCAGCATCCCAAAGGCCTTGAGCACACAGCATGAGCCAGGACCGAGCTGGTCCAAACTCTGCCCTTTCTTGGTAGGCAGACAGAGCAAGTGTCTTCCCTGATCTTAGGCAACATCTGCCTACAAAAGAGTTTTAGGCCATCACCGACCTGAGTAACTAACTGAAGGCACGCGGTGATAGTGTGGGTAAAGAACGACCCCATAACCCCTCACGGAGTGTTCAAAAATCCCCCGGGTGCAGCTCACTCTAGGCTGCCACAGAGCAGAGCCAAGAGGCTTGAACTTAAGAGCCGACCCAGACCCTGAGCTCCAGGACAGCAAACAGGAGCGGCAGGCACCTGGCCCTCCACGGGAGCTCGCCCTGGGCTCACACCGTGTGACTCAGACAGCACCCACACAGCATCCTGCAGCTCCGCACCTGTGGCCCCCGCTCACCTGGTGCACCCCTGCTTGTGAGGAAGCAAGGCAGCTGAGATCAAACAGACACCCCCAGATCTGAGCAGGAAGCTTGACTGTAGCTTCCCGGGGAGCTACAGTCACAATTGCTTTCAGTGTCACCGCCACCGCCCTGTTCGCGGCTACTGCCGGATGAGCCCATAAGGGCAGAAATCTTCATCTCTGCTGCTTGTATCTTGTCCTCAGCCGTGCTGGCAGAGCCCAGCTTCAAATATTTGTCAGTTTACCGCGTGTCTAATATTAAAGTCCCATGGGGGAGCTGAGATACCTACCGTAAATGTCAGGGATGTGGGCGGGAGATGCCGCCGTCATGGCTACGGAAAGGTTGGCCTTTGGTGCGGGGTAGTGGGGCTGTGCCCCCTGTAACTTAGCAATGGCTCTTATTAAGGGGCTGGCAGCAGAAGATGGCATGGAGAGCTGACACCTGAGTCAGCTGTCAGTGGTATGGAAATTCCTTCTGCCAGTCTAGAGCAAAGACTGGTGACTGTCAGCCAGGGATGGGTGTGAGGCCCCAGGGGATGGTGGCCATGCCTGGAGATGTTTTTGGTTATTACTGTTGGGCGTATGTGCCTGCTATGCAATGGGTGGAGGCTGCTGGTGTTGCTCACGGGCCTTTGATGCAGGGGACATCCCCGCCAGCTTTGACCTGCTTTTCCTGTTCCGTTTCACGGTGACAACCAAACCCAAACCCAAACCCAAACCCAAAACAAACCAAAGCCATTGGGAAGTAAAGCCTCCTTGGTGACCTTCGGCTGGTGGCATTCCAAGACAGCTAGGTCTAGATCGGCCATAGGATACAGATGCGGCTCTCCCAGGAATGAGGCCTCTGGCTGCCTCCTGCATCTTCTTCCACAGAATCCGCCAAAGGGCTTTTATGTAACTCAAATTTGTTGTGAATGAGCAGTGTTTGCCGGCATTGGGGTCCCTGTATCCATGGCCCAGAAATGAATAGGCTCAATGGGAGAGGCTGCTTATTGAACACTTCCTGGGCAATAGGAGGTGGCTGCAGGCAGAGGAGGGTCCCTGAGTTCTCCTGTGTGGTTGGAAGGGAGCCTGTCTTACAGTGACACTGTTACTCAGTGCTCTGCTGTGGTGAGAGAAACTCCAGGTAAATCAACTTAGTGTCTCTGCCAGGGTTTCATTACTGTGAGGAGACGCCATGAACAAGGCAACTCTTTTTTTGTTTTTTGTTTTGGTTTCGAGACAGGGTTTCTCTGTGTAACCCTGGCCATCCTGGAACTCACATTTTAGACCAGGTCAGCCTTGAACTCAGAAATCTGCCTGCCTCTGCCACCTGAGTGCTGGGATTAAAGGTGTGCAAGGCAACTCTTATATAGGCAAACATTTCATTGGGGCTTGTGTACTGGCTAGTTTTGTGTCAACTTGACACAGCTGGAGTTATCACAGAGAAAGGAGCTTTAGTTGAGGAAATGCCTCCATGAGATCCAGCTGTAAGGCATTTTCTCAATTAGTGATCAAGGGGGAAAGGCCCCTTGTGGGTGGGACCATCCCTGGGCTGGTAGTCTTGGGTTCTATAAGAGAGCAAGCTGAGCAAGCCAGGGGAAGCAAGCCAGTAAAGAACATCCCTCCATGGCCTCTGCATCAGCTCCTGCTCCCTGACCTGCTTGAGTTCCGGTCCTGACTTCCTTCACTGATGAACAGCAATGTGGAAGTGTAAGCTGAATAAACCCTTTCCTCCCCAACTTGCTCTTGGTCATGATGTTTGTGCAGGAATAGAAACCCTGACTAAGACAGCTGGCTTACAGGCAGACATAGTTGCTGGAGAAGCCGAGAGTTCTACATCTTGATCCAAAAGCAGCCAGGAGGACCCTGTCTCCTCCAGGCAGGAAGTGGGGAGGATCTCTTCCACAATGGGCAGAGCTTGGGCATAGGATCTCAAAGCCTATTCCCACAGTGATGCACTTCCTCTAACAAGGCCACACCTCCTAATAGTGCTACTTCCCATGGGCCAAGCGTATTCAAACCACCACAGTGAGAAAGAGTGATTACTCTAGCTCATCGTTTCAGAGGTCCTATGCCCTAATTTCCCCCTACAAGGCTCCACTTTCTGCAACGTCCTAACTCCTCCACTAGGTCCCACCTCCTAAATGTTCCACCATCTCCCAAAGCATGATGGGTAGGGACTTCCATCAATACATGGATACCTGTGTGTGGGGGGGAATATTCCAGATCTGAACTACAGCAGATAGGATCAGTGATCACTTCCAGAGGTGCAGAAAGCCTGTGGTCTCCTTGGCCCAGGAAGGGGAAATACAAGAAAACAATGCAAGCCTTAAACTGTTGTAAGTAGTCCCTTACACTGTCCAGAGATGCCCACCTGTGCAGGAAGAGCTCAGCCTATGGGTGAGGCAGGATCTCGAGTTAACAAGTAGGTTCTAGAACCCCACCACAGACGAGAAGTCTGGGAGGCCTTGTGCACACGAGACCTCCAAGGGAGAAGAAAGACCGAGTTTGATCAGCCATTGCCAGGACATTTCCTCCTCATCACTGGTGAGGAAGATAATTTAATAGAGGCAGGCGCCACAGCAAATTGGGATGGAAGCTTTTCCTAATTACTAGAGGATCTCCTTCCCGGTGGATAAGGGGTGTCTGTGGATGCTTGACCACTGCGGACTGCAGGGTTGGGAAGCCCTTCCTGCTCTGCTGCAAGGTCCCCGCCTGTATGACCCACTCTACGTGTCCTGCTGAGGGGGGGGAGGGGAACCTACTGTCCTCTGTGGCCAATAAAGAGCGATGTGTAGATGTCTCCACAGCCAGGTGGTTGAGCCTGGCTCTTATATGGGAAGATGTTAGGTCACTGGAATGGTGGGTGCTAGCTGGAGGAAGTTAGCTTGTTGAGGATAGGTCCTGGTGGAAGAAAATTAGGTACCAGTCCAGGCACTGCACCATACTGTATGTGCCCCACCCCCAACTCATGCCTACAGGATCCTGGGAATATGACTGTGACCGTCCCTGCCCTCAGGGATCATAAGCTGACATTGGCTCAGGAGGGCAAGAGAACAGAGACTCTAGATGGGGTGGGGGTGAGGTGGGGGATGGGGTGAGGTGGGGGATGGGGTGAGGATGGGGGTTTGGAAGCCTTGTGTGTATATACAGAAATGATGACACTGGGACCAGCCATTAGGAGGTAGATATCAATGTTACTTGGGGGCAATTCAATGATTATATAGTTTTGGGGACAGGGTGAGGTCAGAATATCGAGGATGGGCAAAGGTCATTGGCTGAAGGCTTAAGGTACTGAAAGACCTCATTAACGTAGCGAGGCAGTCCAGAAATCACAGGTGCTGGCCGAATGGGTTCTATGGGGAGAAAGGAAGTGGAACCTGTAATCTTAACCAAGGCAACGTGACATTCTGCAGGTCGAGGTGTGTGTGGGTTAAGGTCAGAGGAGGGGAAGTCCTGCTAGTGAAGGGAGTCCTTATGGGCTGAGCCCAGAAGGCTGTCGGGACAATGGTAGACTTTGACCTTAATTAGCAGGGCAATGGATGACCTCAGTGGGAGCGGAGACTTTAGAGACGGGATATCTTTACGATGAGGTCACACTAGTGACAGGCTAATTTCAATGACAGGTATCCTAAGACTTGGACCCAAAGACACATAGGCAGAAGGTAGACAGCCACGTGACAAGGGAGATACTATATGGACCATTTTGGCTGTAACAGTGTGGCTAAAAGCTACACAAAGCCAGAGAGTGACAGATCCCTGCTGAGGACCCCCCCTCCCCCCGCCCTACTGTGCTGGCTACCCCTGAGAGCTGGGGATGTTTCCCTTTCTCAACTCAGCCTGCTCCTGTCTGCCCTTCATAGTCAACATCCCTGACTGCTCTAAAACATCACCCAGGTAATTCAGTTCTGTCTGTGTTTGCAGATGGGCAGCCTCCTCAAGTGACAGCAACCTCTACAGGGACTCATCATCACCAGGCAGTGACAACTAATAAAACCATTCAAGTCTCTGGGGGACTTTCTTCTCTCTCTCTCTCTCTCTCTCTCTCTCTCTCTCTCTCTCTCTCTCTCTCTCTCTATTTATTTTTTCGAGACAGGGTTTCTCTGTGTAGCCCTAGCTGTCCTGGAGCTCACTCTGTAGACCAGGCTGGCCTCAAATTCAGAAATCCTCCTGCCTCTGCCTCCCAAGTGCTGGGATTAAAGACATCACCTGAAAGCCTTATTTATTAAATGAAGTTTTGAATTTCTGTGACACAGAATTTAGAATATTTTGAGTGTTATTAGGCACAAAAGTGAGTTTTCAACTAGGTATGTCTTTAGATATCTGCTTACTTAATTCCAAAATTAAAAGTGCATCCAGGGGTTGGAGAGATGGCTCAGCGGTTAAATGCACTGACTGCTCTTCCAGAGGTCTTGAGCTCAATTCCCAGCAACCATGTGCTGGCTCACAACCATCTGTAATGGGATTTGATGGGATCTGTAATGGGCTCTTCCGATGTGTCTGAAGACAGCAACAGTTTACTCATATTAAAAAAAAAAAAAAAAGAGTATCCAGGGTCTAGAAAGATGACTCAGGGGTTAAGAACACTAGCTGCTCTTGCAGAAGACCCAAATTCCATTCCCAGCACCCACATGGTGGCTCACACTGTTTGGACTCCAGTTCCAGGGGGTCTGATGCCCTCCAGTGGCCTCTGAGTGCATCAGGCACTCGCTTATATACATGCAGGCACAACACCCATACACATTAAAAACAAACAAAACAAAAGTGAATCCAGGGGGCTGATTCATATCTGTTGAAAGACGCCCATTCCAGGGGGAGATCCTTGCTCAAGTCCCAGGATGAGACGACGCCCCAATAACTCCAGAGAAGCCATTCTTGATGCAATATGCATGAGGTTTAATTGGGGAAAAATCAACATGTTGAGGATGAGCTCATAGAAGATTGACCCCAAGCTGTAACAGTAGGGGGTTTTTGAAGGAAAAACCACAGGAGGGGAAGGGTAAGATCACAGGGAATGGGGAGTTGAGAGTGGGGATGAGTTACAGCTTTTTTCCGGCAGAGCTGTCCTTGGTAAACATTCCACAGGGGATGGGAAAGTAACATATGGCTCATTTATGGCGGAGGGGTCATAAGCTGTCTTTTGACAAACATTCCTGGCCCCTAACATGGGAAAGCAGGTGCCTGGTTGGGTCATCCAGTGGTTATCACTTTTCTGGCTGTCAGGTAGAAGAACATAAGGCTTCCTGCTGGCTTTGGAGAACAAAGAGCTTCCTGCTGGCTGTATTTCTAGGGATCTGGGAAGTGTTTTAAGCACTTTAAGTTGGGGTTTCACACTGTAATCCCCACACTTAAGCTATAAAGAAACAGGATTGCTATGAGTCCAAGGCCAGCTGGGGTTGTGGAGTAAGACCGTGTCTCCAAAACCCAAAATAAGTTCTAAGAAAAACTGTTAGCCAGCCGTGGTGGTGCACGCCTTTAATCCCAGCACTCGGGAGGCAGAGGCAGGTGGATTCCTGAGTTCGAGGCCAGCCTGGTCTACAGAGTGAGTTCCAGGACAGCCAGGGCTATACAGAGAAACCCTGTCGCAAAAAACCAAAAAACCAAAAAAACAAAAAACAAAAACTGTTGTGTGTAAGATCCTTAAACATTTAAGTGCCAGTGAGCCGGCAACGTCGGGTTACTCAGAGTGAGGCACAACCACACACAGCACAGCACCGCGGAGGGCAGAGCGGATGCAGGAAGCTCGGTTCCCAGATGCTCAGCCAGCCAGCACGGCCGGATGAGGAGGCTACAGCCGGGAGGACCCGCTAGCACTGCTGAGTCAGGAGACAGAAAGCACGCGCAGAACCAAAGCTGATGGCTTCTGGTAGCAGCTCGGGGCCATGGTGCCCAGCCCCAGCCTCACTGGGAGTTCACTGCTTCTCTCTGTGTGCTGTGGGTCAGAGGGAGCCTGCTTCCTAGTTTTAAACGGTTTCTCCATGTGCAGTTTGCTACGGTACACGTGAAGAGGGCAACTTGTGAGAGTTCTCTCCTGGGCAGGTCTCAAGGATCGAACTTGGGTCCTCAGGCTTGGTGCTCCGTGCGTTCCTAGGTTCGCACATCTTGCTCAGTTGCTAACGCCCGCGGTGACACAGGGGGGAGGGGAGGTCTCTAACTGCTGGAGGATGTAGCACTGACAGGGTCTAAAGCCTCACAGGAGAGCTTGAGTCGTGAAGGCATCCCTTCTAATTTACAAAGCCCAGTGAACTGGCTGCCCTTTGCCTTCTATAAGCAAACCCAGGATGAGCTGGTGCCAACCAGAGCGGCAGGCACTTGGGAACTGTGCCCAGGCCTGGTGCACTTTTGCTTGTCTCATGCTGTGAACAGCACTATGATTATCCCTGCTTCATAGTGAGAGAAACTAGAGTCTCTCATCCATTCTGCCAGGGTGCTGGATTCGAACCCAGGGCCAGGGCTGGACTGCCCTTCACTGATGAAAAGGTTTTTTTTTTTTTGTTTTTCTTTGTTTGTTTCAAGGAAACATTTCACCTCAAACTTCACAGACTAGGGAGAGCGGGCTTCTGTCAGCCACTGTGGACTTATGTAAATCAGCCTATTAACTAACAGGCTGGAAGTCCGCCCTCGGTTTGTTTATTCTGGAAATCTACTTTAAGTGACGAACACCATTCCGCTCAGCAAAGGTGGGAACAAAGACTTGCTGAAGTCATTTACCTGCCACTTGTTTATTTTTTCTGAGTCATGCTTTGCCCGCTGCCATTTCATTTCAAGGCTGTTGAGGTGTGGAGGGGGAGTCGGCACGTGGTTAAGAGCATTTGCTGCTCTTGAAGAGGACGACCTTCCTCCAGCTCCCACCCCCTTATCCCCCCACCCCCTTATCCCCCCACCCCCCTACTCCTCTCACCCCCCACCCCCACCCCCGTATTGGCAGGCCACAGTCCTCTGCAACCCCAAGTCCAGGGGATCTGGCGCCCTCTTCTGGTCTCCGTGTGCACCTGAGAGCGCCTGCACACAGACACACAGACACAGAAGGAGAAAATGTTTATGACTTGGGTAGGATGGCGTACACCTGAGGCAGGGCGGTCATGGATTTGAGGTCTGAGCCGCAGAGTGAGATTCCATCTCCCAAAGAAACAGAAAACTGCAGCTACTGAAGATGTGATTTTTTTTTCCCCCTCCTGAGGCAGGAAGAGAGACCCTCTTGAAGACATGGGGCAGCAAGCGGTCTGGCCTCGGGTAAGAATCTGACGAGGTCCCAGGGAAAGGGACCCCCCTCCCCAGCACACCTCCCCTCCCCCTTGATGTCTGATGGCCCCGTGCACCTTCAGCAGCAACTCCCCAGCCAGGTTGGTCCTCCTGAGCCTTTTCCACCCACTGACCCCTGTCACTTCCACAGACTCCTAAGGGACTGAGTTTGGACCTTATCACAATGGTGCCACATAAAATCTTCTTGGGCTTTAACCAGCCTCAGGGTTATGCTTTTCTGTAACAGGAAACACAAGCAAGATAACTCCCAGAAACATGTAATGCAAAGGTCTTTTTCTTTAAAAAAAAAAAAAAATCATCAAACTTCAAAATAAGAACACTCCGAGAACATTCCAGAACAAGCTACCTCTCTTTCCTCTCCTGAGACTGTCTTGTCCACTCCCTCAGGTTTCACAGCTCATCTTCTGTCATCCTTCTATGTGACCCCCGGTGTAGACCCTGACATCTCCCAAATGGGCGTGGCGGGGGGGGGTCCTCTGCCTTCCGAGCTCCCCATGCCGGGCCCCAGGACCAGCGCCATCCCACAAGAATGCTGTCCGCATTCCTCAGTTCCGCAACTCACATTTTTTCAGCCTCCCTAGACATACTTATGTTCCAGAACCTTCCGGATTCTTCCCCTCATTCCTGATATTACTGCTTTTTGAACGGTACCCACACCAGCTGCCACCCACCTGGATGTCTCCTATTGTACCAGAGGCAGCCAGCCTTCCGTTTCTGTGCCGCCCCCAGCGCGTGGCACAATGCCTGGAGACCCAGTGGGTATTCGGTAAACACTGAGCAACGGAACAAACACTGCTGTTAAATACTACAGAACAAGAAACACCATGGGGAGGGGGAAAAAAAAATCTTAAGACTCACTTCCTGCAAGAACATTGTGTTTCTTTGCAGGCCCAAGAGCATAAATCCTACACAGTGCACCAGTGCCCCCTGGTGGCTGCAGGAGGCAGTGCATGACACTCAGAAACTGAGTGGTGAAAGGGATCATAAGGGAGCAGCGACAACATTAACTGGGTGACAGGAACTATGGGCACCGCAGGGGAATCTGACCAGATTTCTTACATTTAGGCTAAGAGAGAGATTACTACCACACACAGCTCAATATAATGCCATTCATATAACGTTTTAACAGGAAAGACTAGGGCATGGTTGGCTAGGGGTAAATCTGGTAAATTTGTCTGTGGCACAGACAAATGACTTTGGCTTTTTTAAATTACATTTTACTTAGCGTGTGTGTGTGTGTGTGTGTGTGTGTGCTACAGATGCATATGTGCACATGTGTCACACCGCATGTGTGCAGGGCAGGGGACACTGTGAGAATCGGTTCTCTGCTTCCACCATGTCCGCCCCAGCGATGGAGCTGACGTCATCGGGCTTGTCAGCTGGCTCCTTTACCTGCTGACCCATCTGGCCAGCCCGAGATGTCTTAACACAATGAACACAGTACTTAAAATCTGTGTATTTCATTGCTTGTAGATTTCACACGGAAAGGGAAAATGGAGAAATGCTGAGGTCGTATAAATGGCACCTGTGCTGAGACATCTGTGGGGAAGTGGCTGGTGTCTGCATCTAACTCAGAAAGGCAAGACCCCTGAGACTGAGGAGCAGAGGCAAAGATGGGGGAGGTTAGCATACAGTTGTGGTAAATGCTCATTTCGGAACCAGATATACCTATGTTCCTCAGCTTGTCCTGACTTTTTTTCTTTTTGCATTGTTTTTTTTTTGTTGTTGTTGTTGTTGTTTTTGTTTGTTTGCTTGAGACAAGGTTTCTCTGTGTAGCCCAGGCAGTCCCGGACTCACTTTATAGACCAGATTGGCCTCAAACTCAGAGAGATTTGCCTGCCTCTGCTTCCTTGAGTGCTGGGATTAAACTGTGGGCTCTTAGCCTGACATTTGAGATGGCTTCATGCCAAAACTTTATGGGGAAGCCACGGGGGAAGAACTGGAGGCATCTGAATCCAGACTTGGTATTTGGCGACAGACAGGATTGTGATGTCATTTCTGTGATCCTGCCGGTGCTGTGTGGATAAGAACATGGTTTAAATTTTAGATCCGCACACTTCAGTATTCAGAGATGCCTCCGCGGGTCTAATGTACACTTCACACTACCCTGTGAAAGAATGGGGGGTTAAGTCGGATGGTAGGAGTGTCACATGCCTGTCATCCTAACATTGGAGAGACGGAGGCAAGAGGACTTCCTCAAAGTCAAGGCCAGCCTAGGCTACAGAGTGAGAAGCTGTCTTTAAAGTTAGAAAGAAGAATCCTTTGTTCACAGTTGTCCATCCAGGCGGAGAAGGCTGAACACCAACTGAGCCATCTCCTCTTTGAAAGAACACACACAGGAAAGGAAACAGCCTTCCCAGGGCCCCCGACTCCTGCAGGGCACGCTCTGACCATCCTCACAGTCTCCTTTATACAATTCTATCTCGACCGGAGAGATAGCTCAGTGCATCGTAGGTAGAATATGTGGATTGCAAACGTGAGGGATTGGCTTCAAATCCCCCAACTCATGTAAAGTCAGGTACCAAGGCGTGTCTCTATGAAGCCAGCACCCCTAGGGGACATTCTCTCTCACACACGAGATATTTTTCTTTTCCGGTTATCTCTATGGGTCACAGGGACGTGGTGTGCTACCGTGGTTGTGAGCGTCCCATCAATGCACAGCATTGATTGTGAGTGTCACACAGAAGAGTGAATGAGCAGGTAAGAGACGCAAGGTGAAGTGCACAGGGCAGCGGATCGTTCAGGGAGAATGGGGGAACCAGGAAGGCGGCAGTTTGCTAAGGTTCCAGAGCTGCTCGGCGGCCTCCCAGCCCTGCCAGGTGCTGCCTCCAAACCTAACTCCAGGTCTGAATCCACACTGCATCCCCACCACTGGCAAGCTGATGCTCTCCACGCCCCGGCGCCACAGCCACCTTGTGTACTCACTGGCTGTCAGTTTACGCTCTGTGGCCTCCTAAAAGTTTGAGGAGCCCCATCCTGGTCTCCAGCCCCTCTGGGCCAGAACAGGTCCCGCCTGCCTGATGGAATTCGGTTAGAAATGTCAGCGCAATCTCTTGGCCCAGCGGTAGGGCCCAAGGTGGCTTGGAATCCTGGGGCCAGCATCTACTCAGAGGGATGTGCTGCCATACCCCTTATCCTTCGTGCACAAGTGTCCGAACAGTCTACACTTGAGCTGTCCTCGGATGAGAGTTGTGGTCTCAGGATCCACACAGGGAAGTCCCTTAAGGCTCCCTCCCCCAACATTGCTTAGCCCTGCCTCCCGACCCCCAGTGATATCCATGGCGTTGCATTTCCACGGAGAGACGCTTTAATTCCATGCTGCAAGTCTTCTGGAACATGAGGTCCTCGGAGCAAGAGGCACACTGGGGGAGCTGTGAGTAATTCAAGCATCCAGCATCCAGGGCCCCGCTTCAGGCTCAATGAGTCAGATCTTCAGGGGCCAGGAACCGAGAGTCCCCAGAAGGACGCATATTGGCCATTTCCTTGGGACCAGTCATACCTCCTCGCTGTACCCATCAGCAAACACCCACATATCCCTTAAAGCCTTCGATAAGAGAGCTCTCACGGCTCTCTGGCTCTCCACAGGATTCCTCCCTCTTCCCTCTGAAGTCTTTGGTTTGTATATTTCTATAGTGGTTACTGTTATCCATTTGTGCATCTTTGAGCATCTTTCTTTCCCCGCAGGAGGGGGCCTCTCTTCTCAGCACTTCAGCACCTCACTGAGTGCTGCTCAGTTCTTGGAGCTCTCCACCAGGAAGTGAAGGCCCAGGTCACAGAGCAGGCTGGAGGACTGGGGGGAGGGAGGTGCGGGGTGGGGTGGGGGTGGAGTACGAGGCTGGAGTTTAGTCAGCCTTGCCTGCCTCGCACTCTGAAACTCAGGTGGAAGGACACTACTCAAGCAAACAGGGAGGCAAGACATGTGGCCCCAGCTGGAGGCCTTATGCTCCACCCCAAACAGGGACCGCAGCCTGCAGAAAAGCCTGCCTGTCTAACCACCAGATGCTGGAACTTGCCCTGGCCAGACTGCAGTTGCTCTCTAAGCTAGGGAAGCACAGGGTCTTCACTTCTGGTCCTCTTGGTCAGCTCGACCATCTGCTCATCGAGGAGCCAGTCAGGAAAGAGACAAAAGAATCATCTCGACTTTGCTGGAACACACACTTGGGCCTTTTAAAGCCAAAAGGAATGACTGTCATGGCTGGAGAGATGGCTCCAGTAGCCCAGTTCGCACAGAAGACCCAAGTGTGGTTCCCGGAACCCACACGGAACACCTCACAGATCCCTGCAACTCCAGCTCCAAGGAATTACTGGGTATGGTGGGACATGCTGGAGGCCTAGCCATTCCAGAGGCCGAGTAAGCCAAGAGGATTGCTTTAACTGTGAGGCCAGCCTGGGCTACACAGCGAGAACATCCCACCAGGCTGCAGCCCCAAGTCCGTCCCAAGGTAGAGGGACCGACGCCATCTCTCTGTACCTGAAGGGACAGCACCCTGCCTTTGCCTCAGCCTCTCCCACCATGTGACACCCTGTCAGCTCTGTCTTGTGCAGCACGGCCCTCTGCCCATTTGCAGTGTTAGTATTTAACTCTGCCACATTAACCACGGGCATTTCCAGGGTGTTGTTTGGTCTGGAACCAGACAGACCCTAAAGAAGACAACGTCAATAGGATATCGGGGCCAAAGTCTTTTATAACCTCAGACTTGTTTACTCAATAAGATACAATAAAAAATAAATAAACACTCTCAAAGAGTACTTTGTGTTTGAAAAGTTCCCCAAGTACTGAGAGGGTATGAACTCCCTGTGTGTAACGGCCACACAGGGGCACCTATGTGAGCCTAAAGCCTCCAGACTTCTTTCTTTCTCTTTCTCTCTCTCTCTCTCTCTCTCTCTCTCTCTCTCTCTCTCTCTCTCTCTCTCTCTCTCTCTCTCTCTCTCTCTCTCTCTCTTTCTTTTTTTTTTTTCGAGACAGGGTTTCTCTGTATAGCCCTGGCTGTAAGCCTCCAGATTTCTACTTCCTATACAGGAAAATGAAAACAGCACAGTTTTCAAGTACACATCTGCTTCATTATTCCCTCAGTTGTGGGGATCGTTCCAGCCCTTGAATAATCAGTCTGCATATTAATATTCAAGCATGGATTAAACCCAGGTCAAAATCCAGAGGCAATTACCAGAGGGGCCAGAGGACCTTGTGAGCCCACCAAGTCTTCTGAGCATCCTTCGCAAGAGTGTCCGGGAGAGAGGAGTGAAGGAAGAGAACCTGGCTGGTGTGCTACTCAGGAGAGGACTCTAACACAGGGGGTGAGGAGATGGCCCAGCTGGCAACACGCTTGGTGAATAAGCATGAAGACCTGAGTTCAGATCCCTGGGACCCATGTAAAAATCTGGGTTTGGTCTGCAATTGCAATGCTGGAGACAGAGAGACACAGGTAGACCCCTAGAGCTCCCTGGGCAGCCAGCCTAGCGTAGTTAGTGAGCACCGGTTCCAGTGAGAGCCTGTCTCAGAAAACAAGGTAGAGAAGAACAAAGGGAGATGCTCAAAGCTGAGGTTTCACTGGACGGTTGTGGCACACGCCTTTAATCCCAGCACTTGGGAGGCAGAGGCAGGTGGATCTCTGAGTTTGAGGCCAGCCTGGTCTACAGAGTGAGTTCCAGGACAGCCAGGGTTACACAGAGAAACCCTGTCTTGAAAAACAAAACAAAACAAAAATCTGAGGTTTCTGCATGCAAACACACATAGGAACATGCCTACATGCCTAACATACAATGTACACACATGTACATGAGCACACACACACACACATACACATTTTAAAAACCTAACAAGTAATTTACTGCAAGTCCCCCATGACAGCGGGCACTCAAGCCTCACGCCTGCCTTGCACAGGTAGTAGTCCTGACAACAACCTAGAATTTCTTGAGCGTCTTAAAGCCTGACTCACAGTTCCTGGAGACGGACACACGGAAAAGATCTGTCTCGTGGTCTTTTCTGCTGCTTAATGACTCAAAACACCTTGACTGACATGATGCTGGAGCATCCAGGGACCCAGGAAGGACCTGGAGGTGCTGACCTGTCATGATTTCTGTGGGATAAGCAAGTGAATGTTAAAGATGCTGGGGATGGAATCAAGCCCCGGCCTCAGTCTCTCTCTCTCTCTCTCTTTTTTTTTTTTTTTTTGTTTTTTCGAGACAGGGTTTCTCTGTGTAGCCCTGGCTGTCCTGGAACTCACTTTGTAGACCAGGCTGGCCTCGAACTCAGAAATCCGCCTGCCTCTGCTCCCGAGTGGTGGGATTAAAGGCGTGTGCCACCACGCCCGGCTCTGCCTCAGTCTTATAATATCTGGTAAGTATTTCCCTGGACGCTAAGCGTTTCCTGTACAAGCAGCCCCACACACACCTTGAACACTGCAGCGTTGGCCTGTCTTGCCCTTGAATCTCGCCAAAAGTGGACCAGATCTGGGCCTCATGCAGAACTTTCAGGGGCATCTTCATCCCATCTCACGATATCCCAGGTCCGGAGATTCCTTGCAAGACAGGCTGGCACCCAGCACCTTCTTGGCCTTGGTCTCCATGTGGCCTTCTTCCCAGTGTCTATGCAGTCAAGCCCAGGCCTTCAAGGTGAGCCACAGTGGTATATGGGAGAGGCCGGCCCAGAGCTCAGGCTGTGGTCTGGGGAGGCCACAGCAGCTGAGAAGGAAAGGCCCTGCACACGGCACATGCACACAGTTTGGGATACTCTGTGGAGAGCCAGAGCCCTCCAGGGCATTGTGCAGGGCTTTCTGGCTTTGAAGTCAGTTCTACCAAAGATGAAGGTGAGCTTCCCGCTACACAGCAGATAGGCATGTGGTGCACCCTCTAGGGCCTCTAGAGTAGCCTGTCGCAGCCTAGGGCCTGGCAACTCCCAGGGTCTCTAGGCAGGGCTTTGCCTGCGCTTAACTGCCTTGCCAGGGACAAGCACTTTGCCTGTGACCTCAGTCACAGTCTGTCAATATTTGCTTTCAGAGAACGGGAAGTAACTCCCTGCTCTGGCTGGCCTTGGCTCTCTGTGAAGGTCAGCCCATCCTGTCTTGGCTGTCACTCTGGGGCCTTCAACTAAGGGGTTCTCAGGAATCATTCTGGGGTCACTGCCAGGTCAAGGATCCTGCAAACGTCTGCCAATATCTACTGTCCCCGTGTTCCTAGCCACGGCCTCAGCTGTTAAGGCCAGCCATCTGGGTCAGTCCCTGGGGACAGCCAGCTCTGATGAGCAAGTGACAGCGCTTCTGTAAGATCCAATATCGCAAGCCCCATTCTGTTGGGGGAGCAGGAAGTGAGGGCTAAGCTAGCCAATTGCTCACCCCGGACCAGGCGGCAAGCTAAGGATCTCATCTACTTAGCTCACGTTTGCCTCACATTCTGGAAAATACCATGCTTTGCCCTGTGGCACAGGTTGAGGACATAGAGGCTCAGAGAGGTAAAGGAACTGACTCCAGGCCCCACAGCTGCATCAAGGAGCCTGCGTTCCCAGTGTCCCACTATAGACCTCTGGAGTAAACTGGATCTTTGTGAGGAACAAGCCCAGTTTGTTCCCGGCTCCTGCCACCTCTACAGTCTGGCGCTGCCTTCCCACAGGCTGAGTAGTCGCCCACTCACCCACGGCACGGACACAGGCTCCCCGAGGACATGGAGGCTTCCAGCTTCAGGGCAAGTTTCTAAGTGCTAGATGGTCCATCTTCTCCTCCCGCAAAGCCCGAAGCCTCCAGGAAGGGCAGGGCTGTCAGCCCGAGTCACAGACCCAGATGGAGCTTCCTGTTAAGTGAGTCTGGTTCACAGGGAATCGTTTGAACCTAAGTGTGGGCATGTCTGAGATCCAAAGTTAATCTCAGGGGAGGGGTGCCAGCATCCCTAGGCCTGTGCAGAGACTGAGACGGGTAGGGATGAGAGATGGGGAGATGGAGCACAGCCCGGCCTTGCTCTGAGCACCATTTATTTTGTCGGCTGGGGTCACATGGTTAGAGGACGGTGGGACACCGACAATGTGAAGCCAGCTCTGTGGTTATGCCAGCTGCTGCCATTCCTACTGCCCTGACAGTTCTGATGACTAGCAAAGGCTGCCCTCCGATCACAGGGGTTACCTCTGCCTCAGCTGCCCAGAAATGGCTATTCCAGGGCACAGCCTCAGAAGCCAGGTTTTTTTTTTGTTTGTTTGTTTTTTCCAGAGCTTTCTACAGAACACCTCCTGCCTTCTTGACATGCTCCGCATTCTCTTCCCAAGCCTCAGATGGAGGGACGTTCAGGACCAGATGTGAAATCAGGATAGCCTCAGGGCTCGGGACTGGGCTGCAGCACTGTGGAGCCCTCCTTTGCCGGGGATGAAGGCCAGATCAGGCACAAATGGGAAGATATTGATTGACTTGAGCAGCTTAACAATTTGAAGGCAGATGTCACAGGCAGGTGCAGCTGGATCTAGGTGACTGATGGCACTGAGAGCTGGCTGATCTCACAAGATGGCATGCCTGGCATCTTGACTTTGTTCTCCAACTGATCTCTTCCTTATGGCAGTGTGGCCTAATGGTAGGGCACGGGCACTTACCACAGTGCCCAAGGGCTTGGGTCCCATCCCTAGTAAAGGATGTCCCAATTTTAGTTCCAGAATAGATCATCCCTGTGGCCAAAGAGGTACTGCATAAACATCCCCTTTGGACGTGCAAGAGCAGGCACACCCACCCACACCCATTCATTCAATTCTGCTATGCCGCCTGTGCCATGTCCAGATCTAGAAAGGAGCCAGGGGAGGACTCAGAAGCCACAAGCAAGACAGGCAATGAGTAAGCCCCAAGTATTGGGAAGGGCACAATGGACTGAGTAAGAATGGGGACAGGCAAAGAAGGTGACAGGCAGAAGCATAGGATAAAAGAAGGGGGTGTTCAGGTCACGAGTATGAAACAGCACAGATAAAGTCAACAGGTACAGGGGAGCTCCTGCAGGATTTGGGGTGGGGGGCAGTCAATGAGTTGGTGCTGGAGAGCTCTGAGCCTCAGAGCAGTTCCACGTCCTAGGATGTACTGTATGAGATCACAGTATAAGCAATAGGAACCTTTCTGTGACGACCTCCCTCCAGTACAGCGCACACTGTCTTGGGGGCACTTTCTCCTGAGAGTCCTGGAAGCCTCTGGAATGGCAGAGCCACCACAGCACAGAAGGAACTGCCACTCCAAAGGACTCAGTTTAACATGGGTGGGTGGCAAGTCCGAGAGCCCAGACTTAACTGGGCATCCTGCTATTTTATCCAGCAACCCCTGGTAAGGATGACTCACAGTGAGCCCTTCCTCTGCCTGTTCTACAGGGTGAGCCCTTCCTTCCTCGGCCTGTTCTATAGGGTGAGCCCTTCCTTCCTCGGCCTGTTCTATAGGGTGAGCCCTTCCTTCCTCGGCCTGTTNAGGGTGAGCCCTTCCTTCCTCGGCCTGTTCTATAGGGTGAGCCCTTCCTTCCTCGGCCTGTTCTATAGGGTGAGCCCTTCCTTCCTCGGCCTGTTCTATAGGGTGAGCCCTTCCTTCCTCTGCCTGTTCTATAGGGTGAGCCCTTCCTCTGCCTGCTCTATAGGGTGATCCCTTCCTCTGCCTGTTCTATATGGTGAGCCCTTCCTTCCTCTGCCTGCTCTATAGGGTGAGCCCTTCCTCTGCCTGTTCTATAGGCCCTAAAGATGCAGTCTTTCAGATGCCCATGTCGCCTGGCCTCCTATTTGAATGAGAAAAGCTCAATCAGTCCCCAGTGGGGACAGCTGGTGACATCTGAGTGGCCAGGAAAAGAGAGTAGGTTGAACCCACTTTAAGGCAACAAGAGCTTTCTCTCAGGCTCTCAATGTGTAGGGTTATGCAGCTGTGTAATCCATAGATACACTTTGGATGGCATGAAGAAATGTAGCTATTTTGTCTATGTATCCATCACAGGACTGCGAGATGGGGTAAACAGTAGGTTAGGGAGGAGAGATTATAAAAAAGAAATTGGGAGCCGGCAAGGGTAGGGAGGGCGAGGCCTGGTAGAGACCCCAAGCCTGGGGACTCTGGGGACAGAAGTGGCTAGATCTCTCTAGAAGAGATATGCTGTTGTCTCACATGGAATCAATCCCAATAGCACCATTCGGTCAACAACTTAACATGTAATAGCTTGACATGTAATAGCTTAACATGTAATAACTTACCATGTAATAGCTTGAACCCTGAATGTTTTCTAAAGACCACATGCCTTAAGGCTGTCAGGTCATGCCCCCTTGAGGGTGCATCATGCCAGCAGCCACTTTTCAACCCTCTGCTCCCCAGTTATCAGGCAGAGAGCAGCTTCGCTCTACCATTCCCCCTACCCCCCTCCTTTGCCAAGATGTTCTGCCTCAACAGGTCCCAAAGCAACATGGCCTGAAACATTGGAGACCAGGAGTTAAAATAAACCTCTCCTTGGGCCTTAGACTTTTATGTGTACGGGTCTGTAGGTGCCCCCCAAAGGCCAGAAGAAGGTTCTAGACTCCCTGGAACTGGAGTTGGAGGGAACTGTCACCAACGTGGGTGTTGGGAACCAAACTTAGGTTCCCTGCAAAAGCAGCCATGTGTTATTAGTGGCTGAGCCATCTCTTCAGCGCCCTTGCCTTCTTACATGTTGTCATAACAAGGGGCTTGTCTGTGCTTGGTTCAATTTCCTTTAGCTGGTGGGGAGGGTCCAGTTGAAGTGCGGAGCTGAGTCTGTTTTTTTATGTATGTATGTGAATGTACACACACTTGTGGAGGCCAGGGGTCATGTCAGGCGTCTTCCTCACTCACGGTACACCTTAACGTGTTCTGCAGCAGGATCTCTTACTGGGACCTGGAGCTCACACATTTCCATAAGCTGGCTGGCTGGTGAGCCCTTGGGGAATCCTCCTGTCTCCACTTACCCAGCACTGGGACTACGGGTGTGCCCACACACCTTGGCTTTTAGCTGGGTGCTGAGGCTCAAACTTTGGTCTGCATGCCCATCTCTCCAGCCCTTATTTGGGTTTTAATAAATATCCTGGTGGTTTTAGCTGTTTATCATTCAGTTTTCACTATATTAGAGAATGCAACCCAATGGCATTTCTATGTCCTGGTGTCTGGTAATGATCAGTCCCTTTGATTGTCCAGGGTTCACTTACTAGTTCATACATGGCTGATAGATCCAATGTGTGTTCACAGTGCCACATGGTGAGGTCCTTCTGAGATGACAACTAACATTCCCTGCTCTAAGCAGACAGCATTTCTCACATCCTAAAATCCAAACTATCTTCATGGCTTCTTCATCAAGAGAAAGGTGCACACCACGTAGGCAGGGACCACTCTCTCACAGTAGTACACTCTCTCACAGTAGTACACTCTCTCACGGTAGTACACTCTCACAGTAGCACATTCTCTCACAGTAGTACACTCTCTCACAGTAGTATACTCTCAGTAGTACACTCTCTCACAGTAGTACACTCTCTCAGTAGCACATTCTCTCTCAGTAGTACACTCTCTCACAGTAGTACACTCTCTCAGTAGCACATTCTCTCACAGTAGTACACTCTCTCTCAGTAGTACATTCTCTCACAGTAGTACACTCTCTCTCAGTAGTACA
>NC_034612.1:14993925-15016856 GCF_900095145.1 Mus pahari | reverse complement strand
CAGTAGTACACTCTCTCACAGTAGTATATTCTCTCACAGTAGTACATTCTCTCTCAGTAGTACACTCTCTCACAGTAGTATATTCTCTCACAGTAGCACATTCTCTCACAGTAGTACATTCTCTCACAGTAGTACATTCTCTCTCAGTAGTACATTCTCTCACAGTAGTACACTCTCTCACAGTAGCACACTCTGTCTGCCCTGTGTCATTCTGACAAGACTACCACCTGCTTTCCATTAGTACCGTCTCTCAGCCCGGCCTCTGTGTCTTTCTTTTTGGTGGTCTCCTGTGATCGGCATGCTTACATTCTGGAAGGGAGGCTTCTAATTTATTTTTAGGTTATCTGTAAACCATTCCATGTGTGTTGACTGAAACTACACTGGCAACCCTGCTAGCACATGATCAATGTGCAGTTGAGTCTACCAGTGTCCAAAAGCAAGTGTGACACCATCAGCTCAGGAGACAAGGCACAAATCTCAGGCTATTCTCTGCAAGACCTTGGGAACAGGACCTAACTCACTCACTCTCTCACTCTCTCTCTTTTTGGTTTTTTGAGACAGGGTTTCTCTGTATAGCCCTGGCTGTCCTGGAACTCACTCTGTAGACCAGGCTGGCCTGGAACTCAGAAATTCACCTGCCTCTGCCTCCCAAGTGCTGGGATTAAAGGCGTGCTCCACCACGCCTGGCAGGACCTAACTCTTAAGGACTCAGGGTTCACAAAGTTGAGTTCCAGGACAGCTAGGGTGATACAGAGAAACCCTGTCTCGAAAGAAAAAAAAAAAAAAAAGGCTGTCATGAACAGACACCACCATGTGACCTTTATCACCACAGAAACACCATCTTTTTGTTTGTTTTTTGTTTTGTTTTCTTTATTCTGCAACCAGACCCATCTTCCCTAGAACCAGGTCTTTTCCATACATATGCCAGGTTTTCCCACAGCCATTCCAGCATGCACACTTGGGTATGCAGACTGTCCCCAGCTTACCTGTGGCTTTGTGTAACATATCATGTTATTTATCTTCCTTTTCTACTATAGCCCTCATCTTCCCAATGCAGTACAATATGCCCCTATTTGTTAGTCAGCTTCCTAATATTTTTTTCTTTTCTTTTTCTTTTTTTCTTTTTTGTTTTGAGACAGGGTTTCTCTGTATAGCCCTGGCTGTCCTGGAACTCACTTTGTAGACCAGGCTGGCCTCAAATTCAGAAATCTGCCTGCCTCTGCCTCCTGACTTAATATTTTTTTAAAAAAATTAAATGTTTGTGTTAAATTGTGGGTAGGTTTGTGCATGCAAGTGAGGAGGCCCAGAGGCTAGGCATCGGATACCTTGGAACTGTAGTTCCAGGAAGTAACTGAGCCACCTGATCCGGGGGCTGGGAACCAAACTTAGGTCTTTTTCATGATCAGTATGCAGTCTAACTGCTAAGCCACCTCTCCAGTTCTCGTCTTCCCGTTCTGGCTCAGTTCCATGTCTCAAGGTTTGGTTGGCCCTGTGGGAACATTCAAGATCCAAACTGTAGCAACTGTCCTCATTTCCTATTTGTTCTAGGGACCCATGACTTGTGTGGCACCATCAGGTGTCCCTCTAAGGTCTTTGTCAGGACTGACCTTGTGACCCACTCAGAAGCCTCTATTGCCAGTGTGTTACTTCCGAATGCATCAGAACCTTTCCTTAGAAAACAGATAAACTCTGCAGAGGCCAGAAGCACAAACAGGTCACAACAAACAGGTCCTAGAACTGCCCAATGATTCAGGGGAGACCTTGGGCAGGGTTCACAGAACAGGGAGAGGGCAAATGGCACTGTTTACAGAAGCATCACTCAAAACTTACAAATGTCAAAGCACATATGAAAATGGAATACCAAACTAGGCGTGGTGGCGCATGCTTTTAATCTTAAGCAGAGGCAGGTGGACAGAAGCCAGCCTGGTTGCAGGAGGACAGCCAGGGCTGTGATGCAGGGAAAACCTGTATGCTCCCAGCTCCCAAACAGGATGGAATACAAAAATTAATCCAAGTTTCTTCCACCTGAGCCCAGATGGAAACTTCAGCCAGACCCTTGTTGGTGTCTCCACACAGACAAAACATCGAGTTGGGTATTTGGAGAATTTTCTGTAGTGCTAAGACCCAAAGCCTGTGCACCTCAGGTGAAATTGAACATTCTCCTGCAGGTAGGGCACTACACCACTTGAGCCTGTCCTGTCCCTCTGCCTCACCTGTTCCTGCTCAGCTTCTGCGCTGTGCGGTCAGCTGTTTACACATCCCCAGGCTGACTTCACACGGGACTTTTCCACCTGCTTCTGATCCTTGCCTGCCATCCACCTTTTCAAGTCTCTGAAGATCTCAGCATTAGCACAGAAAGGTGGGCATATGGTTCCAAACACTACACCAGCACTGCCCGTGAGGGCGGGGATGGACGCAGGCCCAGGCTGAGAGCACCTCACCCTGCCCCCACACACCCCTTCAGGACACGGCCTCTGAGCAGACGAGGTGCTTCCTGTTAACATGGAGGGCCCAACACCACTGCTCACCAACAGGGTTCCTTGGGTAAGTACTGGGCAGCTGTCGCTTCCATCTCAGTCACCAAGGTAGACTTGTCCCCTCTGAGCTGGTGGCCGCTAGACTGCTTCACAGCAGGTCATGCACGTGGCCTTGCTTAAGCAGTGCCTCACATTTTGTCAAGGATGTGCCAGTCAGAAGAGACAAGAATGGGCTCCTAGAAGACATGTCCAAGGGTCCAGGCAGACAACCAAAATGAGTCACACAGAGTATGATTGCTATCAACATTGTAAGATTAAATTTTGTTACGAATATCTATTCTAAAACACAAATGACAGCCAATCCCAAGCCCCAGGACTACTGAACTCACACACCACACAGGAAACAGAGTCCTGTTATAAAGTGATTTTATTAAATTGATTTAAACATACTGTAGGTCAAATAATATTTCTGAAGATAACAATTATGGACTTTAAAGCTTGACATAAAATTAGTAGCTTCAAAAGTGTTAGTTGTATTCCCCAGCAACAGCATGATAAAATAATTCAACTATGTAGAAATATAGAACTCTAGGACTAACTGGAAATTGGGAAATCATTTAGTCCAGTGTCCTCATTCTGTGAGAAAACTAGACCTGAAGATTAAGCGATTTGCCCAAGCTTACATACCCAATAGTAATAAAGCTAGAAATCAAACCAATTTTCCCTAAACTAAAATTCTATTGATGATATTTCAACTGGCTCTCTATCAACTAAAAGTCTATCCAGGCTTTTCTCTAATGCTCCACGCTGCGGTGACATGGAAGTGTAAGACACTACAGGAAATCGCTGTGGTGGTTGTGAGGCCAGGAAGGGGCTTTGATAGCCAATAGCCCTCTATGGAGAGGGGGAAGGCAGTGATCTGTGGGCCAAAGGCTGGCCTCAGGTGTCTCCATCGAAAGGCATGGTGACAGATTCATTCTTCAACCCCACCGACAGTGTGCTTCTACCAAATCCTCTATGCACCGAGGCTTCAGTTTTACCTCTTCCAGCCAAACACCAAAAACAAAAACAAAAAAACCCAAAAACAAAACAAAGCAAGTGTACTTCTAATTATCTGGGAAGTTCCTTATCCAGCCTTAGATGTCTAGCAGAAGCCACCAAGCCAGTCACCCACTTCAAATTTGCAGGTCATTAGTTTCCCCAAAGACTTCCTGAGCAAAGGACTGAATGTGGAG
Source organism: Mus pahari (assembly GCF_900095145.1). Lineage (NCBI taxonomy): Eukaryota > Metazoa > Chordata > Mammalia > Rodentia > Muridae > Mus > Mus pahari. The sequence continues at coordinate 15,013,144 of NC_034612.1, read as the reverse complement.
GACGGAGAATGGGAATGAGAAGGAAACGGAACTGCAAGCTTTGTATTGGTGTCACTGGGGACTTTTGGTCTTCTCAACCTCTCTTGAGTTCTTCCATGAGTTTTACTATCAGTCAGTAAGAAACAAAACAAACAACAGGTCTATAAATGCTAGCCACTAAGCTCATGGCTCAGCACCTCCCCTCCCCACACACTACCTCCAGCACCTGCATCTCGTCCCCAGAGCCAGCAGCAACTGTGCTGTGTCCCGTCACTGCCCCCTTCACCTGACCCCAGCACCTTCAGCGCCAAGTTCCTGACCCTTGCTACCTGGCCCCCCACCCCCCTCTACATACCACCCTAGTTTCTCATAGCACTTAATCACTACCGCAAACTACGTTATTTATGTGTTAACCACTTATCCCGTCTCCTCCAGAGGTGAACTTCATGATCCAGTGGCATTCCCGGCACCCAGTACATGTCCGACACCCAGGAGGCGTTCAATAAATACTCAGTGAATGAATGAAGATGTTGGATCAGTAATACACACTCATGCCTAAAAAGAACTGTATGTGACTCATGACGACACCTACACATTATTGCCTGAGATGACAGATTCATTCTCAGTGACTCCCCAGTCAGCCCTCTCAAGGCCTTCCCTAGCTAGTAGGGAATCAACCCCACCACTTAGAAAAGGAGCCTGAGAGGGTCACTCTTGAAGAAGGCAAGCTCCGTTTGCTTGCTTCTTCCTCCCTGATATATACATTCAGCTACTTAAAAAAGAAAAAAAAAAATTCAAGTTGGAGCATGTGTTGAAGCCACTAGAAACTAAGTCTAACTTAGAGACACAGTGATTAGCGATTAGCAGAGTTCACGAAACTAAAGGAAAGTTCCAGGGCATGTACACTTGCCAATGATTCCTGATTGGCTGAGTGAGTGCATATTACGACTTTCCTAATATCTAGAACGAAGTTTAATGCCATCTAGGAAGGGGTAAGTGTTTATAGGTACTCTGAGGACATGAGGTAAGGTGGATTCAGAAATAACAGGATATATGGAAAGCTATGTCAGGGCAACCTCAGAAATACCAGGACTCGGCCTTCACGGGAGCTGTCCATCTTTAAATGCACTGACCGGTAGGGAGGCTTCAACAGAGGAAGGAGCATGAGCTCCCAAAGGGAGTGTCTGGCGCTGCCCGGAGGCACAGCAGCCAGGTGACTGAGCGGCTGAGCAAGGCTCCTGAGTTTTGAGTATCATTTCAACTCTGTGGCATGTCGCCAGAGTCTCAGCAATCACCATACCTGTGACAGGGACACAATGCTCCATCTTGGGCAAATACAGAGAAGAACTCCGAGTTCAGAAACACAACTTCACCTAAACTTCCTCAGAAAGAATGTTTTTCTGGGGACTGCTGTAGATGTTCCTGGGTTCAGTGTAGGTGGATTTGAGGTTTCCTTCCTAGTGGCACTTACGGGTTTAAGATTTTTAATTCTTAGCAAAACATTTTTATATAACCGATATTTTGAGATGGTTTCTCTCCTTGGTGTGCACTCTCTGGTGGATGCAGAGGCTTGTGCTCTGGCTGAAGGCCTTGCCACACTCATCACACTTAAAAGGCTTCTCCCCCGTGTGCACTCTCTGGTGGATGCAGAGGCTAGAACTCTGACTGAAGGCCTTCCCACACCCACAACACCTATAGGGCTTCTCCCCCGTGTGCACTCTCTGGTGGATGCAGAGGCTGGAGCTCTGACTAAAGGCCTTCCCACACTCATAACATTTATAGGGCTTCTCTCCAGTGTGGACTCTTTGATGCATGCAGAGGCTGGAGGTATGCCTGAAGGCTTTCCCACACTCTTCACATTTGAAGGGCTTCTCCCCAGTGTGGACTCTCTGGTGCATGCAGAGGTTAGAACTATTGCTGAAGCCCCTCCCACACTCACTGCAGACGTACGGCTTCTCCCCAGTGTGGACTCTCATGTGGATTTGAAGGTGGGAGCTCCAGTTGAAGGCTTTGCCACACTCATAGCATTTATAGGGCTTTTCCACAGTGTGGATTTTCTTGTGTCTGTTAAGTTTGGTCGTCGTGCTAAAATCCTTACCGCAATCGTCACATTTATACACCTTCTCGCCTGTGTGGTCTCGCCAATGAATATGAAGCTCTGATACGTGAAAGAAACCCTTATCACATTTGTCACATTTATGGGGTTTCTCTGCTGTATGGATTTTCTGATGCATAAAAAGATCTGCTCTCTCAGAGAAAAATTCCCTGCACATGGGGCACTTGTAGATCATTTTTTTCCTATTTGGTATCGTGACTTAAAGAAGAAAGTGTCCTCACAACTATGAGTTCCAGGACTGCTACTTCATAAAGCCTCTTATTTCGCCATCTTGACAGTCTATCTCAGGCTTGCACTATTGGGCAAACTAACTGTCAGCCTCAGCTTCTCCCTGCCTGTCTTTCTGTGGAAGGCTTCTTCCTGCATAGTGCTCCTCACTCAGAGCTCCCACTGATTACCAAGTCATACCGACTCTCACATAAACCCCACAGCTCATCAGCATAGAGCTTCCGTTCCTTTAGATCCTGAGTGGTCAACATTTCCTGAGGGGCAGGAAAGAGTGAGCCTTTGTTTTGAGCCCCTGGAGTCGTTTGTTCTGATGTACAGTACTCTTCTACTTCTCACTCATAAAGGCCTGTGCAGTATGATCTGTCTGCCCAGGGCAGAAGGTGCCAGCTGGTGAGGAGCCGCCACAGCACCCTCAGGAGAGTCAGAACGTCGCTTTGTCTCCTGCCCATCAGATGGCAGGCCTTGCCAGCATGAAGGCTCCTTGGCTTCCAGGACAGCCAGTCTTGCTCCTGGGGACTCTATAGAGTAGCACGCTGGTTTTCTGTAATACAAACAATAAATAACGTGCAAGGTCCTTTTAGTCCAGAAAAGTCCAGTCAGGATTAATGTTACTTAAATGAGACAGGGATGGGGATAAGGCACGGGGGGGGGGGGCGCACGACATAGGAGGAGTAGGACAAGACACACAGACACAAAGACATAGACAAACAGACAGACACACCCCTACCTACCTTTTCTTGGTCCTGAGGAGGTAGCTCTCTTATCTTCCAGAGAGAAGTAGCTTGGATTTGTAGGTCTGAGAAAAGAATTGGAAGACATCATGGTCCTGTTTTAGGCCAAGTAGCAACTCATCATTACATGAGCACTGTCAAGGAGAAGAGAACTCCTCCTGACCAATAAGTGAGTTTGAAGAGTAGCTGTCCTGCAGGAGAAAAACCATCTCCACTTTGGAAGATCGACTCCACATGTGAGAAAGATGATACAACATGTCAGTGTCCAACATTCCCCTGGCCGAACCATCTACATGTTTTCCCGGCATGCCAGTTACATCTGATCTTCACCCTGAGTACTGAGGCCCCGCCCCAATGGCCGTCCTTTCTCTTCAGTTCTTATACAACCCAACTGCAGCCTGCCTTCCGGCCTTTGCACACTGCTCGATCCCAGGACTGGCTCTACTTTCATGTGGTTATGCCAGCTCCTTGCCCCTGAGTAAGGAAGGCCCCTAAGCAGGATACAACTTTCATCTTATTTGGTTTCTTCAAAGAACATACAACTTGTAACTATTTTCTTTATCTCCTAGGTTCTGATCTGCTTCCTGTACTGCAATATGACTACGGGGAAGAATGAATGTGGCATGTTGTTCACTCCCAAGCTCTGCCAGTTAGTGCTCTGTAAGGATGACCAGGATCCTTTAGAAACCCTGCTCACACCCCACCATGGCTGTCTCATTCTAGAGAGCAGATGGGAAACATTTGCCGCTCCCTTATTTCTAGGCTTTTCATAGCCATAGGGGACACGTGAAAGTCAGAGAAAAGCCTTGGCCCCTATTTCCCACCTTGTTTGAGACAGTCTTTTGTTTTATCACTGTGTGCTGTCTGCATACTGGGATTCTAGACACATGTTTACATGCATGTGCCCACGCCCAACTTTGCAGTGTTCTGTAGATTCATTCAAATGTGAGTCCTCATGCTGTCACTTACTACCGAGCCGCCTCCACGATCCTCAACAAGGGTTTTAAAAGGATTCTATAAAAAGGGTTTTTAAGCTGGGCATGGTGGCGCACGCCTTTAATCCCAGCACTCGGGAGGCAGAGGCAAGCGGATTTCTGAGTTCGAGGCCAGCCTGTTCTACAAAGTGAGTTCCAGGACAGCCAGGGCTCCCCAGAGAAACCCTATCTCAAACAACAACAACAACAACAAAAAGATTTTTTAAAAATTTAATCTAGTTTTTTTATATGCATGTATATATGGTTATTGTGGTGTGACTATGCTTAGCCTAGGGAGTGGCAGTATTACGAGGTGTGGCTTTGTGGGAGGAAGTGTATCACTGTGTGTGTGTGTGTGTGTGTGGTGGGGAGGGCAGTGAGACCCTCCTCCTAACCAGGTGGGAGTTAGTCTTCTCCTGTTTGCCTTTGGAACAAGATGTAGAACTCTTAGGTCCTCCAGTGCCATGCCTGCCTACCTGGACATTGCCATTCTCCTTCTATGATTATAATGGACTTCTGAACCTGTAAGCAAGCAAATCATTGGCTTGCTTAAAGTGTTAGGATTGTGAGATCCTCACAGTAAGGCAGTGGTCACTGCCCCAAGCCAAACAGAACCTCTGAGGTAAGCTTCCAGGGAACAGGCAGAGAAACGTTAGCCAGGCTGTGTGGGAAAGCCTGTTTGTGGCAAGGAGTCAAGGCCACAGGGGTTGGCAGCTCTGGATCAAAGACAGCTAGGCTATCGTAGAATAGCAGGTCTTCCTTTCGAAGGGGACACAAACCAATTGCCAAAAGAGGGTATTAGGTGATTCACGGGCACTGGACCTACAGGGAAATGCCACTAGATTACTTTAATGTCTAGTCTTGGGTCATCCTGAAGCCCACAGGAGTGACATGGTGTGATATGGTGCTTCAAAAACGAAGCAAGGAAAAAGAAAAACAGGCAAAGTAAGAAGTGCAAACAGCAAGTCTTTCAAGCCACTGAATCCAGGGTACAGAGAAGGATGAGGAAGCACTCTGTATCTTGCTGAAGGGCCAAGAAAAGACACCTCCTTCTCCCAGGCTCCTCTGCAATAGCAAACAAGGCATTCCATCCCCTGTCCCCTGTCCCCGTGGTGCTACGATACTAACGAAACCACAAATGGCTCAAGTCTCCAGTTGAGCCTGCACCCAGGACCATGAGTCTAAGTCTCAGAAGAGCAGAGAAAGGCAGAGGTGTAGCAGCCACAGAAGAGGACAAAGGAAGCCAGCACCAGCCTTACTTCTGAGTCAACTCCCAACATAATTTTTAGGAAAATAAAACAGAAAGATTTTAAAAAGCAAATCAAAATTCAGAAAACAAGCCAGGTACCACCCAAAGCCTAAATACTAGCAAACACAGCTCCACAGGTTAGATCTCCTTAAACTGAGGTGGGCTAGTCATGTCCACAAAGTCACCAGCGAGAGCTCCAAAACCCTATAGATCTAAAAGCTCCTCAAGGCTTCCAGAAAGCTCAGAAAGCTCAGAAAGCCTCATGCGTCTTCTTCACTACCCACCAGCACCTGCTTGGTGTGACTGCCTGTTAAAGCTGGCCTCACATGCAGGTGAAGTTGAGGACTAGTGCTCCGAGTTTTAAATGCCCGAAAAGGATCCCAAGAAGAGAGGCTCTAGGCTTTGGCCTGCAGAGGGGACTCTGGTGGTAGGATATAAGGACAGGTGGGACAGGAGAACAGCTGATGGCAACTTCCCTCAGGCTGCCAGGCCACAACACCACATGAAGCTGTAGTGCTGTTGCAACCACGTCTCAGTGCACAAGCGTCAGCTCCCAGCTCCAGGGAAGAGGAGCAGAAGGGAACAGAGCAAGCACAGACACTCCAACTGAGACCTGTTCTCTTCATACATTATAACATCCCCTGGTACATGCATGGCTGACCAGAGAGTTTAAGTTTGTTGAAAAACAAAATCAAAAGCAACAAGCTCTTTATCTTTAGTTTCTCCGGGATGTCTTCACATGGGTCCATACTTTCCACCCAGTAATGCAGAGCAAAGGTGTGCAGTCTCCACAGAGCAGCAGCTGGGGAGGCAGCACACTGGGGAGGGGCCCAGGAGGATGTAGGCACCAACACTGGATGCCAGTTCTCTGAGGTGGAAGCAGGGATGGTAAGCTATAACTGCTCTGGGGACATCTGGGCAGGGACCCCAGTTAAGTTCCTGGACAGCTACAGCCACACGCACAGCCTCCCAACTTCAGCCAGGGATTTACACAGTCTGCCTTCAGCATCAGACCTGGCATACAGGTCTCACCACGGTTTTGCATCTATTTTACAAATTCACATCATTGAGATGGCCTTGCGAAGGAGCCAGCGCTGGAAGCTCAAGGCTACAGTGCTCTGTACGTTGTTGTTTGGAAAAGAGGTACACATGCTCAGGACACCGAGACCAACAGCAATTGGTAACCAGCACTCCACAGACTGACCTGGGAAGGACCAAAAAGAACATGCCTATCAGCCCTGTAGTTAGGAGTTCCTAGGAGTCCATTTGTTTCTTTCTTTACTTTGAAACTCATTTGAAATTTTCATATAAAGCCTGGTAGGCCTCTGCATATACAATTGCTGTAATAAAGGGTTGTTAAGCTCCTAGAAAGATACATAACATTACTCTCTCAATTCAGTTGAGTAATGCATGCGACCCAGCCACAGCCTCCATATGACAGAGGTTAAGGCTAGCCAGTGGGTCTGGCAGCACCCGTCCATCAGGGCTGAAACTGTCCTTTGCCCACAAATACCTGTCACAGCATTTTTCCTGGTCAACACTATGGAGTCTTCTCTGCTCACATCGCCAGTCTCCTAGTCAATGCTGGTCCTCCCACTGAGACACTGGCTGTCTTCTCCTTTCCCACTTCCCATTCTAGCACAGCCCCCACAGTAACCTCTCCCCTGCTGCCACCCCTCCCCCTTACACCTACGATGGCACCCGGGTCTGTTCTTACCAGGATAGAACTCATGCCAATCAATCCTCCTGGGTCACCATGCTCTCACACCTGATGCAGGATTCGATCCAGTCACTCACTGCTACCTTTCCTGCCACTCTGAGTAACCCCGTTGTTCTAACCAACTCCCCGCACTTGTTGCACATGCTTCTGAGCACTAAACGGTGCCACCAGACTTGGTCTGGGATCACAGATGGACACTTAGTCCCTCCCCGTTTTTCTGATACACTTCCCTAGCACTCTAACAGCACAGCATATTCTTTTCTCACGCTGCCCCATGTGCCCTGGACAAGGGCCTCTGCTAGCACCCAGGCTGCTCCCCTCTATTTGGCATCCTGGTTTGTCCCTCTAGGAGTTTAACTGAATGTGTTCCTATCTGTTCTCCAGAAATATTTCTTCAGCCCCGAGCAGTTGTCAGCCTACACCCAGCACAAGTTCCTCAAAGAGCTCTAGACTCATGATGCTCTAAGGCTGTGCCCAGTCCACAGCCTTCACTGATCATGACCATCCTGGTCTAAGGGACTTCTCCAAGTATCTTCTCTGACCCAGCCCTCCAATGATTCACTGCCAACTCTGTTCACCAAGCTCCTTCTGTCCGAAGTTTTCTTCTCTACGTGGCCTGACGCCCCGTGGTGATCAAGTTCTAGTCAGTCTTTCCAACTCTTCCAAATACATGGCTGGACTGTCCTTTTTGGCTCCTCCCCACTTAATCCTTAGGCTCACCTTACAAGACAGATGAAAGCAGGAGGAACGGGCTAGTGCTGCCTGCCCTAAAGCAGGAGCGAAGGCCATCTATGGATCCAGCCCCTGGCTAGGTGGGAAACGCTGATGATTGGCTTTCTTCAAGACAGGTTTTCTAACAACCATCCTAAAAGGACAGAGGGCCTTCCACTGCAGATGTCTCTGCCTTCCCACAGGGGTATAGGACACGTCCTGGTTTCCACTGTCCCTATCCTGAGACGCCCACCTGCTGGAAATGTGTAAGGCGTGTGCCAAACTTGGCAGGCGGCTAATGCGCCAGCTACATGTACCTACTCTGACCTGCAGCCAGCTCCTTCTGCACCAGATGCCGGCCCCCCACCCCCAGTCCTTCTCTCCTGCAAATGAAAGGCAATAATTCTGCCTGAGGTCCACATCATTCCCTTGTGGTATCTAAAATGAGACTATTCAGAAACAACTGCGGTGCTTTGAAGACAATGACCCTATTACTCATAAGTCAAGTAAAAATGGCGCGTTAGGCTTTTCTTAAGCTCTAGGTGTGGGTGTTCTGAAGTACTGGTAAGCCCACTCCAGGCAGAGAGGCTTAAAGCAGCCTTACCAGGGTAGCCTTACTAGGTCAGACGTGCAGACGTTACCATCATACCCCACTGTACCCGGAGCTTGTGCTCTGTACTCAGCCATCCAAAGCACCAGGGGCAGTCTCTGGGAAAAGAAAACGAGAAGCAGACACGCTGACCATTTCTCTGAGGGCCTCTCAGAAACCACTCCTCCTGTACAGGGAAACAGCCACCAGATCACCTTTGTTTTTTTTTTTTTTTTTTTTAAGATTTATTTATTGTTATACATAAGAACACTGTTGGTGTCTTCAGACACTCCAGAAGAGGGCATCAGATCCCATTACAGATGGTTGTGAGCTACCATGTGGTTGCTGGGAATTGAACTCAGGACCTTCGGAAGAGCTCCCAGATCACCTTTCTCACTGACAGCTGCAGATGGTGTCATGGTGGCTGGGTAGTGATACATGGGTGGGGAAGCGCAATGAGTCACAAAAGCCTTGAGAACTGGAAGACTGTGCTGGAAGATCCTGAATCCTCGCTCCCCCAGGGCATGCTGATAAGTGGCTGATGCTTGAAAGCCAGCAGACCTGTCAGCCTAGAAGAGAGCTATTACCAGAAGAGACGCTGACGACAGCTCTGTTGCTTACCTCGTAGATGCAGAACAGCAGAGGCAGGCACAGAGGCCTGCATTCCATGGACATCTGACTAAGGCCAGGCTTTGGGTCTGCTCTGGAGAGTATGAGGCGCCAGTCCCAGAATCCTCTGAGCAAGTTCTGGGAGAGGCCCTCACCTCCCACCCCTCAGGAATATAGATGGTGAGCACTTAAACGCTGAAATCACCACACAAGTTAGCCACAGGAGGGCTAGGGGGGAAGGTGCTCAGTGTGGGGAAGACAGTGGTGGGGCAGAGACTGGACTGTTGAGGGTTAGGTCTTTTATCAAGAATCATGAGAGAAGAAGATGAGGAGGAAGAACCTGCCATGGGTTATGTGAGCCATAAAAACACGGCCCTGAGGGCCGGCCAAATGGGAGATAAGAGCAGCCCAGGTAGAAAGGGGGTTCTATAGCAGGGAGTAGTCATCTGCCCAGCTCTACTGCTGATTAAACCTTATTGTAAATATAAAGGTTGTGTGTGTCTTTTATTTGGGAACTAAAATGGTCAGGGCAGTGTAGAAAACACTGGATTGGGATTAAGTAATTTCCACAACACAAGACACACACACAGCATGTGGAATTCTGTTTCAAAGAAATAACCCTCCCCAAAGACCCCCCCCCCAGGTGGTAGTGTCTCTAGAGACAGGAAGGGGCTAAAAGCTAGTCCTAAGGGGCAGACTGACAGCAGGGGACAAAAGATGGGATATCCTGGGTGGGCACTGGCGGTGGGAGGACTATAGTCTTAGAAGAGTCAGAGCTTTAGGCAAATATGATCTAGCACTGCCTTAATGTCTATATGCTGCTCTGAATTCTGTGCTGGGGACACCTTCTTCCACGTCAGTATTCCTCAAATGCTGCTCCCCGAACCATCTGGGCCTTGCCCCTGACACCCCTACCCTCTCAGTATGGCTTTCCCTCTACACCCACACCCACTTTGGTCCCAAGCCCTTCTACTATGTAGCCCAACCATAGCTCAGTAGCAGAATCTCCTTGCTCTAACTGCAAGACCAAGTGGCCAGATTCTCCTAGCACCATCAACTCTGTCAAGAAAGGAGGGGTACACACTGGCATCTCTCCGATCTACTTAATACAGGCTGGAATGTGGCCCTCATCTGGTTAGGATGAAGACTTAGTAGATGAAGTTGGGCCCCAATGTTGTTTTGTTTTGTTTTTCTAAGTTTGGCACCCTTAGAGGCAGCTAAGTAGAGATAGGGTTTCAGAAAAAATGAGGCTATCATCATCTTACAACAGCTGGTGAAAAATCAAATCTGTCCACAGCACTTTGTGACAGGAGCCTGAGAAACTACTAAGGAAGGAAATGGCACACTCCTGGGAGCCCTGTTCCATTTGGAGACAATGCACATAACGAATGCCTGTTAGTGATGTGGAGTATGGCCTGTACGACCCATCTGTCTCCCAAGCCAAGCCTGCCATACTCTACCAGTTGGATTCCCTTCCTGCCTACTCAGGAAGGGAGAGGTACAGCTTGTGTATCTATCTCATTTACATTCGTTCCTCTAAGGGATGACACTTCACAAACCCCTAAACAATCCCCCCCTTCCACTGTAGTACGTTCACTCTTTCCTTCTATTTCCCCAGGAAACATAAGCACTATAGCTGGCAGTAGCAGGGGAGAGTGGGTAGCAAGGGCTTATCACCAGAGTAGCCAACCAGTCATAAGAGTCTGTATGCCATGGACACAATACTGGCAGCCTTGCCTCAGGCACACAAGGATGAGTAGCAGTGTCCTAGGCCAGGTACCATGTCTGAGCAGCCACCAGGGCTCCTCCGGAGGCACACTCTTCACTCCAGCCCAGTGCCTTCTAACTCTACTCCTTAAATTTCATCCAAGTGCCCACTGTCGGCCACAGGCAAAACCCTAATTTGAAAGCTCAGAGAGGCATGAAGCCCTTCTTAGGACGAGCATGCCCTGTACAGATAGGGATATGTTCAAGTTTGTTCTTGAGTGCACCCCAGCTCTGAAAAGTAATTTTAGAAGTAACCTCTCTCTATCTCCCGCTTGGCACCCAGAGCATTCTGCTCTTCCTCCACACACAGAGAACCACTTGTCCAAGGACCCTGCAGACAGACAGGCAGGGCCTCGCACACAGCAGACACCTTGGAATCTGGGCTCTGGCTTTCCTGCTGTACTAGCACTGGGATCTCAAGCATGTTAGCCCAAGACCCAACTTCCACAAATGTTAGAGACACAATACCACACCTTCATCTGATCTCAGCGTCCTGTGCACAAGCACTCAGCTTGTGAGCACTACGTGACCAGTGTGTCTGCCTGGAAAGCACAGGGAACCTGTGCTACTGTCATCTGGGGGGAACTACAGGAACCTATGGAGAACACCTTAGTTCTGTTTCCATTCCCTATCCTAACCCCATCCCTTCCACTTCTGAGCAGTGAAAAAACATTTCTGTGTGGCTAGACGAGTGCTGGCAAGCTTGCTACAGTACATATGTAGAAGTCGTGGGGTCAGCTGTCCCCTTTCACCATGGGGGTCAAACTCAGGGTCAGGATTGATCAAGAACCATTATTTCCTGAGTCATTTTGCCAGCCCCGAGTTAACATTCTTGTAAAATTTTAATTTTCACTTTTATTATGGGAGACATTTTTCCAAGTTTAAAGAGGCCCAGAGACACCAAGGGCTAAGAATCCACCTAAAACCCACCCAGAAAGCGGCTTAGGCACATGTGAACAGCAGCAGAACCTGTATGTGCTTTGTGACTCCCACTACCACACTGTCCTCAAACAAACCCACTCCGAGTCCTCTGAGATCATTCTCAAGTATTTGCTTTAAAAGGGTTGTAATTGCTAAGCAGGAGCAGCTTACTAACCTTGGTCTCAGCTGCTTCTCTGAAGGATGGGTACCCAACAAATGAGGGAGTGCGCCCCTCCTCAAAAGTAGTCAGGAAGCCTAGGAATCAAAAGCCACCGGGTTCCAACTTGGCAGGTCTGGGAGGAAGCACAAGTCCAAGGAAGGCCCTGTGTCACATAAATTCAATGAAAAGACCACTTGGTACTGGGGCCTGTGTGCCATCTCCCCTGCAAAACGGGATGCCAGACTCGCACTACTCCCCCAGGCCCTGGCTCACGACAGGCAGTTAACCTTCCTCCCACACCACCACCGCTGCAGAAAGCCGCAGCTGAATACCACGGAGCAGTCTAAGAAAGAGGTCTGGTCTGTTTGTCTTCACTCAGCCAGAATAGCCCCAGCATGTACCAAGGGCTGCAGGAATCTGTTTCATATGGTTGACCTTCTATGCGAGTGCTCGTAGTCTAACAGGGCTTCCCTTTGGGACTGGCTGCCCCTGGGCGGGATCTCAACAGTGGGCTGTGAGGATGCTGACGCTCCCTTAGCAGCTGGCTTCTCCCGGACGGACGCCGCCACTGTAAGGGAAGATGCTTCTCTCAGGGCCCTAGATCTTCCAGGCTGCTTTTTAGTCAAAGGAGTTCATTCTAAAGCCAGACTGGTGACATCAAGATAATTCTGTCTTTCTCCTTTTTTTGGAATTCTATCAAACTGTAAAAACCTCGTTCCCTTATTGACAGTTTGCTCATAGTAAAATGAAGTACCTGGGCCATGAGTTTTCAGAGGTATAGGGAAGACATGCCTTCACTCTGTCCTGGGGGTGCTGCAATTTAGAGCCTAATGAGAAAAAAAAAAAAAAAAAAAAAAAAAGACAAAAGGGTTGTCTGATTTTTTTTTTTAACTAGAAATTTCCATAGACTGTGTCCAAAGAACAGAAAATTATAAAGGGAAAGAGGCCAAGTTCTCTTTTCAGTGAGGATGAGTGCATGTGTTATGGATATCATGGAGAGCCCTGGGTGTACATCTATAGCCCCTGCAGCAAAACCTTCTGCTGAAATGACCTAGAAACTGGCACAGCTAGGTGGAGGCCTGTCTGCCACCTGTTGTGTGATCCCGGCTGACCTCAGGCTGTCTGCACAGTAGGAGATTAACATCTCCAGTGACTAGCTGGGAGAGTTACAGAAATGAACCAGGAGGTATCTATCAGAGTGCCCAGAGCATAGCTGACACTAACATTTGTTTATTTATTTCCTTTACTTAATTAGTGTAGTCTGCCAAATGTGTTACTTCACAAAGGCTTCTGAAGGCCATGAGCTCATCTCCAGTAATGAAGGCTCCAACTCTGCCCAAAGCCAAAGCTTTGTCTGTCTCTCACCATTTCCGCTCCTTCTGGGCCTTGAACCCTGGGCAGGCTGATAGGCTACTACTGTCCCTCTCACCCTTCAACACCACCTACAGACAGCACTGTAATGGACAGATGACGGCCTGTAGGGAGAGAGAGCCTCATGGGAACAGCACACACAGGTCTAAACTTACCTTTTCTACCTAGTAAATGCCTAACTTCAGAGTAACTTGGAGGACAGAGGGCTTCTAGACAACAGACCCAAGTTCAAACCCTTATGTAGTTAGTCCCTGGTTGCTTGTCCCCATCAGCCTCATCTTGAGCAGAATTAAGAAAGCTGCTAGGGGGAGCTGGAGAGATGGCTCAGAGGTTAAGAGCACTGACTACTTTTCCAGGGGTCCTGAGTTCAATTCCCAGCAACCACATGGTGGCTCACATCCATCTGTAATGGGATCCCATGCCCTCTTCTGGTGTGTCTGAAGAGAGCTGCAGTGTACTCACATACATTAAATAAATAAATAAATCTTAAAAAGAAAAACAAAAAGAAAGCTGACAGGATTATCCTGGGAGTAATCACTGAGGGGTGAGGTACCTGCTCTTCCCTCATGAAGGAAGAGCACAATGGGTAACCAATGAAACAGAAGCACCTTAGGCCACCACTCAGAGGCCCAGCAAGGGTCAGGGTGTAACTTACTCTGTCTACGCCAGTGTGGTATGCTTAACTGCACTACAGGATGATAGGAAGTAAAAAGAAAGGGGCTGGTGAGATGGCTCAGTGGTTTAGAGCACCGACGGCTCTTCCTAAGGTCCTGAGTTCAAATCCCAGCAACCACATGGTGGCTCACAACCATCCGTAATGAGATCTGACGCCCTCTTCTGGTGCATCTGAAGACAGCTTACAGTTTACTTACATATAATAATAAATAAATCTAAGAAAGAAAGAAAGAAAGAAAGAAAGAAAGAAAGAAAGGAAGGAAGGAGGGGGTAGGCCAGATCTGTTCTCTCTCACTTGCTAACCCAGCTTCCTTCCTCTAGTTCAAAACTAGTTCAAACCCCAAGCCATAGGCTGGAAAGCTCAGCCACCACCAGGAAAAGGCAGAAGAAAGGCTAAAGAATAGCACAAGCCCACATCAGCCAACTGCAGGGAGACAAGACAGCTTTTAGCAAAGTGGAAAGTGATCTTCTTCAGCAACAGCAGCCCTTCCATACCCAGCTCTCTGCTATTTCTATAAATCACATGACCCAGGAAAGATGGCGTGGGCTACTGTTATACCCAGGCCGTAACGCCACTCAGGTGTTACTGTACTGCTTATCAGAAAGGAAGTGAAAATGTACTGGGAGGAGAGCCTGTTGTCACTTGGAGCATGAGCAGTTTGCATCCCCTAACAAGGAGCCAGACAGGGAATCCCTGACTTAAGACAGGGTAAGCAAAACTCAGGACTGATGCAGAGAGAAATGTACAGGAGCTTACCCACAAGGGTACTTACATCTTTTTAGTATAGAGTAGACTTTATTCGAGGTCTCAGGGTTCTACGAAACTCAAAGGCAGGACAAAAGCACCAGGTTTACACTGTGCAGTGCAGGTGTCTCCAAGAGCTGGGGGCCATGAATGGGCAAGCTGAAAAGCTCACAGGACAGGACAGACCAGTCATACCGAGGGCTTGTGTGAACATAGATTCAAGACATGAAAAAACAGAAGAAACTCAAGAAACGATGGGGAAGAAAGGCAAGGGCATCTGTAACTGCTTAGCACCACAGTGATCCGCCACACTGTGAGGAACTACATCCAACTGAGATGGAGGTCACGGAGGCTGCGTGGCGGACTCAGCTGGCAGGGATCCCAGAGAGAGACAAAAGCCAGGGGTGCTTTTCACTGATGCTTCAGGCAAGAGGAAGACTGAAGACAAACCCAAGCCAGACAGAGGGACTCCTGGCTTGGCTTTACCATCCCTGTTACACAATCTTCACTTAAAGGTGAAGAAAGGAATTGCAACGAAGGCCCCAGATCCTAAAAGGTACTAACAAGATGAAGTAAAAGATGCCTGGACACTTACAATGTTAGCAGTCTGCAGGGTTGGTTCCACACAGATGGATGCACAGCCATCCTCACTGGTGAACTTACCCTCCCCTCCCCCAACACACACAGAGACACACACACACACTCACACACACACACACTCACTCACATACACACACACACACACTCACACACACACACAGCAGTTTGAGTAGAAATCTCAAGGTCTGTTCTTAGGCACAGGCCTTTCTAGCACCAGCTCGCCGCCTTGTTTTCCTTAGATAGGACACACTTTCACCGTGTAATTTGTGAAGTTGGGGTGATGCTGATTTGTTCTCAGACTTTAGGGAGAGGAACTGGCAGGAGGCTACACTGATGAAAGTGACCATAGCATTGTTAGTAGTAGTCACGTGTAAGAGAAACGGGACTGTTAGTGCCAAGGATAGGCTCTCTGTCCAGACAGACATAAGGGACAGTTTCTCACCAACTTCTCTGTAGACAGAAGGAGCCATGGGACTTGTTATAAGGAGGACATACAGGGAAGAGTTTACACAGAATTCTGCCATTGGTCCCTACTGTGCTACCGTACAGTCACAGTGCTTCTCAGCCACGAGAGAGCAAGCTCGGCCATACACTAACTGTTATCTATGACAGGGCTTAAAACAGTATCAAAAGCACCAACAAAATCAGCTTTCCCTGCCTCTCAAGATCATAAACAACACAAAGAGTGCAGTGGTAAGCTTGAGAGAAGAACCTGGAAGACTACCAAGTCCACAAGTGCTGCAGAGGGTCCAACAGATCGCAGCAAACCAGTCAGGAGGAAGACAAGCCCATCAGCAAGATAAAAACAGAAAATGCAGAGAAGAAAATGAATCCAAGGGCTTAGGAAAGACAAGAAATGTCAACTGTCCTGGAAAGGATGCCCTTGTTCCTGAGGTTTGTCCTAGATCCAAAGAATCCTGAAAACACACACCCCCTTTCTTAAAATGGGCTGACAGATCTGTCCCCTTCCATGTCCCTAAGGATGCAGCTTTCTCAGGAGGCTCTCTGATCCCTGAAATAGGCAGGGTCCCCAAGTCCACTCCACAAAGCACACCTGACATTTGCTTCTGCCGTAACAAGGGTATCTCATCCTGCAGGCAGAACAGACCCCAAGCTCTGAGCATCGCAAAGATCAGTATTACAGGATGCGAACAAAGGGAATGCACAGATCCTTTAGAGTCTGGTGGCAGCACAGCATGGGGAAACACAACAGATGACAACGACGACCACAACATGGGTTTTAAGTTCTCTGAAGTCAAGACCTGTGCTGGGGTTTGAATGTGAAGCGGCCCTACTCTGTCCGTATAGCTGGTAATGTGTTTTGGAAAATTGGGGAACCGTTAGAAGGGTGGAGTCTGGCTGTAGCTGTGGTCACTAGGTACAGGCTTTGAGGTTATACAGTGTAGCTCTACTCCTGTCTGCTGTCAGTTTGAAATGCCAAATGATGGAATGGATTTTTTTTAAAACTATGAGCCAAAATGAACCCTGACTTGTCTTGCTTCTTGTATTAGGTTACTGCAGTAAGTAACTGAAAAGGTCTCCAAGAATCTGCATACCAGCTCAATGTAGGGGAACATGTCTTTAGCCAGGATGGTCTCTATGGGCTCCCATAGAGAAATCATAGTCCCCTGTCACTCAAAGCTATCTCATAACCCAAGGCCCTGCTCCCTTTACCATCCTATCCTGTTGAAGGTGCCTCTGACATCGCCTACTATTTCTATCAACTATGCTATTAGTTCCACCAAAAGGGAGAAAATGTCACTTGTGACAGCAAATGGTCCTGCATGTTGAAAAGATGGCTTTAACTTTTGGCACCTGCCCAAATAATCATTAAAACTTGGTCTTATCTGCTTTTTCCTACTCAAGAACTCTCTCAACTAACACAAGGATAGAAACAATCGCATTTGGTCAGTAAGAACAAAAGGGCAGGGGCTACAGAATGGCTCAGTAGAGCAAGCCACCTGTTGCCAAGCCTAATGCGGAGTTTGGTCCCCAGAACCTACATGGTAGGACGGAAGAATGGAAGTGTCTCCATACGTGTGCTCCATGGAGTGAATATATGCATACAAAGCTGAAATTTACAAAAAGGGCAAGTATCACTCTGGACAGCACGAAGTGTGCAGGTGCAGAGGCTCCCGCCCATCCTCTGCAGCAGCTCCTAGCCTGTCCGTCAGCAGCAGCCCCACCCGGCTGTCCAGCCTGTTACACTGCCTCTGAAGAGCACTGTCAGACAATCTTCTTCCCCTGTTGACTCCTCATTCTACACATCTGCAGCTCCCTACTCTCAAAATCTTCCTTCTTCCACCTTGCCCAGTGCTGTCACTGTTTCCTTTATCCTTCCTCCTAAATACAGGTACCCCTGAAGGTCTATTCTGACTCCACTGTTTTTTAGTGCAGTAAAAATGATGATGTATGTAGTGAGGTGCTGACCTATGGTTTACAAGACATTTCTGCATTGTCAAGCCAGTGATCTGGACCTTCCATCAACACCACCCCGCCTCTTCCAACAGTTCCTTGGCTTGTTCCTCTTCTTTAGCATTTAACAACCATTAAAGAACAGATGCCCAACTCACCCTGCCACTTCCCCCGTAACCTGGGGCCACTTATATTTTTCTCTCATAGGCTACCAGAGGGTGTATTTCTTTGCCTCCAAACAGCACTCTTCCCTAGCTACCAAAACTCCTCCATCCTCAGCTGGCTTGACAGACCTCTATAATGCCATTTCAAGTCCACTTCAATTCCTAATTCACATCCTTGCCAGTTTCAACCATCTAGCCCCCAGTCTCAACTAGTTGCTACAAAAAAACAAACAAACAAAAAACCACCACCACCACCAACAACAACAACAAAAAACCCCACAAAAAATGAAAAGCAAATAAAAAAATCCCAACTCATCCCAGCACCTCCAGAGGGCACTCTCACACCAGCAAAGAGACAGTGCCAAACACCTTGAGAATGAGCATAGGCTCTATGCAGCTTCAAGTGAGCTTCTTTCTGAGTTCTACCCAAGGCTTAGCATTCAGTTCTATCAGAAGGTAAAAACACAGTACATGCTATTCTGCATCTTCTTTTAGGAGTGGAAATAAGTTACAGTTATTTTATGGAATGCCATTTCAAGTCCATTATGAACTTGCATGGCTATGAAAAATGAGCTCTGGAATAACATTACTAAGGACAGACTGCATGCTCCAGAGAGAGAAGCAAGTACAGAAACAACACAAATTCCAAGCGCAAGTAGCCCAGACCATCTCTCAGAGTAAATTTTACTTGTTTAAAACCTCTCTTCTTCTAGGGCTGGGTGGTATGTAGCTCGTTTGGCAGAGTACTCAACCAGCATGCACAAAGCCTTCCAAGACTACATAAATCCAGGTATGTCCGCACACACCATCCTTAGCTGCTCCGTGGGTTCAAGGTCAGCCTGAGATAGGTGAGGCTCTGTTTCTCCATCAAAACCTAAACCATCTGACAAAAATCAAACAACACTCCTCTTCAACATACACATATACGACTCTCCAACACAGACATGTGATCTTACTTTACATCAGGGCTTATGAGCATCAACTGACAAATACTGCCTTACCCTGCTCCCATTATCACACCTCCAGACCGTTTAAATGGATCACTCCCCCAGCCCCTTGAAATTTCCTCACTTCTTATTCCAGAAACCTTTGAGCATTCTCATCTCACTTTTCCTCAGACACTCATACATCAAGGATTTTACTCTGCATCAGGAGTGGAGCAGCCCTGAACTAAGTCACTGGTGCCTCCCACAGAATCTATAGTTGTTCAGCAAAGCTGCATCTATGAAGTTAGCTGGGGAGAAACTCAGGAGCACCCTTCTGACACGGTCATTCTAGGAAAATGCAGGTCACATCCAAAAGAGGGAGTACAGGAGAAACTACAGGCACAGATGGGGTACAGAAGAAACTACAGGCACAGATGGGGCACAGGAGAAACTACAGGCACAGATGGGGTACAGGAGAGACTACAGGCACAGATGGAATACAGGAGAAACTACAGGCACAGATGGAGTACACAGGAGAGACTACAGGCACAGATGGAGTACACAGGAGA
>NC_034612.1:14964507-14993175 GCF_900095145.1 Mus pahari | reverse complement strand
ACAGATGGAGTACAGGAGAAACTACAGGCACAGATGGAATACAGGAGAAACTACAGGCACAGATGGAGTACAGGAGAAACTACAGGCACAGATGGGTAGAAGCAGAAGACTGGGTAGAGCACAGGCACTCACATGAAAAAAAAAGCTCCCCCTCATGCTGTGTGCCACAGAAAGCCCCTCATCAACTGTCTGTGTGTCTCTGTCTCTGTCTCTCTCTGTCTCTCATGACACCACTCTTCTTACCTTCCCAAATACTTTATCTTTGCAGAGGCTTTGTCCACCAGGATACTAGCTAGCTCTGGCCAGTATGTCCTCATTGTCCTTCACATGGGCTCAAGTGCTCTTAAAGATGTCATCTTTAAAGAAAATGACCAATTCCCAAACCCCCATCTGTCCACCGAGGGTCAAGTGGACACAGCACCATGGAAGCATGGCTAGAGTGCCACTCTGCCTATGTTCTGTCCCCTACAAGTTCATCAGTATTACAGAAATCACCCTGACACACTACTGTCATAGAAGACTGAAAGCAGGACCACTAATGCCCAAAGCAACTCCAGACTATGCAAATAACACCTCAAGTCACAGACATGTCCCAACTTAAAGCAATTTGCAACATATAATCATATTTCACAAACAGATGACTACAGAGAAACAACATTAATGATGAAGCTATACACTGCTCTTCAGAGAGCAGAGAATGCTCATAAAGCCTCCATGAAGAAACTCTGTGACCTGTTTATAAGTCCTTCCAACTCAGTGGATCCAAGGCCACATCTCATTATAGTACCTATTTTCCTAAGTGGGTCCCTCTCTCCAACTGTCCATGCCAGAAGCCCAGGCACCATCTACCTCACCCACCAAGCCCTGTACGCTCTATCTCACCAGATTTCTCTAACCACCTCGTTTACTTCAGCCATTTCTCCCTGAAGCCTCCCTCTGCTACTCTAATGCATTCTTTCTAAAGCATTAGACTGTTCCTACCCTGCTTATAATTTCCCACTGAGTTCCATACACTTGCATTACAATTTCTAAATGTCTAGGCTAAAACAAAAAACAAAAAAACAAACAAACAAATAAACAAAAAACCCCACAAGCAACACAGTGTGCTGGTGCACACCTTTAATCCCAGCTCTTGGGAAGCCTAGGCAGGAGGATCTCTGTGAGTTCAAGGCCAGCATGGTCTACATAGTGAGTTCCAAAACAGCCAAGACAACACAAATAGACCCTGCGTCAAAATAAAAACACACATAAATAAAGATATGTGCACATTATTTTATCATGTAGCTAACAAGTCCCAATTTAATGTACCTGCAAAACTGAATGTTCCATTGTAGTTTTTTTTTAACTATAAAAGGATATTGTTTAAATTGCTCAAAATCTTAATATCCAAAGTTCACAATTCTTTTCATTTTCACCAAATTTCTTGTAGACTTTTTCCACTCACAGGTTTTACTGGGAGATTACTGGGATTATGTGTAAACTGTATTTGCAACTGTGCTTCCTGACTTCCCTCTACTTAACAGTCATAAGCTTTTAAATATATTTCCTTGATATATATTTTAAGTGGCAGTATTATCTAGCAAATGTATTATCGCCATTCTACAATTAAACCCTTAAGATCATTCTCCATATTTTGTGAATAAAGTTTCTTTTTATATGTAAAAACATTTCTTTAATGGTTCCCATGTCAAGAAACAGGAGTACTGTAAGGCTTGATCTATAGCGCCAATATAACATAAGAATGTCAATGTACCAGTGGCACTGTGCCCCTTAAGCACTGGACACAATGATTTCTGTGTTAAATGACAGAATTTATAGCCTTTCACTACAAGTTAGTGTTCACATAGATATCAGGATATGAGACAGCACATAGAAGGAAAACTGGCCTCCAGTGTTTCCCTGCACAAGTAATCATGGCTTCCATGGGCTATTCTGGATATTTTTCTGTTTTTACTCAAACATGTTATTATTTTGTTTTGTATCTTGTAAATATAGAATGAAGCTTGTGTCTTTGTTTAATAGTGTATTACAGACATCTATCCAGGCTGCTATTTTCAAAACCAACACACTATCCCCAGTACAAAAACACCAAGCATCCCTGCTTGAAAGGAGTCTTCTGCTCTATCTTGCCAGAGCTTCACTCATACTGCTGTTCCCAGGAGCCGTCAGGGATTTCAGCAAGCTTCTAAATGCTTACTCTAATGTTTATACAGTACCACTGATGAAATGTGGATAGCTTTGTATTTATTTTATACGTATGGGTATTTTGCCTGCATGCGTACCATGTGCATAGTACCTAAAGAGGGAAGAAACTGGAATTACAGACAGTTGTGAGCTGCCATGTGGGTTCTGGGAATTAAGCACATGTCCTCTACAAAGTGTAAGTGTGTGTGTGTGTGTTTGTTTTAAAGTGCCTTTTGTGTTAGAAACATTAAATCCAATGACAGAAAATGTGCCTGGCATTTGGAAGTCCCTGTAAAGTATTTATGCTCTTGCTTTTATTGAGTCCCGTCTCTTAAAAGGAAAAATAACTGGGTCTTAAAAAAAAAACAAGAACAAACAAACAACAACAACAAAAAAACAAGCATCTATTTTGGCTCCACTTTTGCTAGTGGTGTGGATTCACATTCTCTAAGGAGCAGGCTGCCCCTCCCCCAAGAGCACTTGCAAATGGCCAGTGTGGTCTTCCCACTCCTCTCCAACTCACATCACCACATTCTGCATATGACAACTGGAGGTTATTTAAAAAACACATTTCTAATGTGCCCTGCTATTAAGACTCCACGATGCGGCCCCGACAGGTAATACTCTCCCCTTAACCACCATCCAGTGATGCCTCTGCTCCTACAATGACCACTACTTTCTCTCCCTTTAAGGCCGTCCCACATACTGTTCCTTGGCTGCAAAATTATCCCCTACTTCACTGACACCAGGTCTTACTAACCCCTCAGATCTGTTTAATCTAGTTTTAGGGGGTTGGGGAAGCAATTCAGGGTCCTCAACCTAAAACGTGGCTCTCGTTTTTATGCTCTTTTATACATCAGATATTACCTAACTTTCCTAGCGATAGCCTAGTCTCTGACCAGACAGGAAGTTCTGGGATTAATCTCTCACTCTTTCTCTCTACAGATTAAACTTCCAGAGGACAGGACAAATTGGTTTTCTTGTCATGCTACAGGCACTCACATACATCTGAGCAAAAAGAAACCAACTAATGAATGTGCTTCCTTTTTTTTTTTTTTTTTTTTTTTAGAAAAGCGTTAAGAAAAAGGTACCTTGTAAAGTATTCATTAGAAACACAGCATTGTCTCTATTCCATAAATTATAACAGGGTCAAAAACTTAACAGCTTTAAAGCTGTCGTACATTATGTTCATTTCATGAAAAACAAATTCCATTGCAAGTTGGTGGGTTCTGAGTCCCCAGAACGACTACCTAGTCTCTGCTCATCGCTTTATACTTTCAGATTCACACGCAGTCAGTGAGGTCTGTGTAGTGAACAGACCTTCAGAGAAACTGAGGCTCCAAGCGTCCTTCTCAAGGTCACAGGCAAAAGACCAGTCTGCAGTTACCTCAGAGATGCCCTCGTGTGAATTCCTAACCAAAGTCTTCCATCATAAATGTTCCCATTCTACAATTAGCACTGTAGACTCTGTGGCTCCCTCCAATAAAATTCCACTTTACCACACAACTGCCACCAGGCTTTTTTTGGTTTGGTTTGGTTTGGTTTGGTTTTTTAAAAGCTGGTCTTTAAAAATTAAAGCTTCGGTTGCCATTGCCATGAGACATGGCTAAACAATGATAGACCCAAACACTCGAACACCAGGCCACACTTCTAAAAAGGCGAGGTGAAACTTAAATGGAAACAAGCAAGCAAGCAAGCAAGCAAATGGCACAACTAGTTAGTACTCATCACCATGTAAAGCCTTCCATAAGACTTCGAATATGCACCACGTGCAGAATAGTTATCTCGACACAGATGGGCTGATCAACTCGTCATCTGTGACTGCATTCACCTTTACAAGAAAACATCTTTCTCTGCTCATCTCCAATATCTAAATCTTAACCGGTAGCGGGGACAAGGTCGTCACTACTTTTCTGCTCCGGGAAACTACACGCCAACCGAGTAAGTAAAGATCCCCTTCTGAAAGAGTCCCACCCCTTGAAAACAATACAAGGTTTAAAGGCCACACATCACTCCAGGCAAGGAGGCACTGGCTTGGGACTCTGACTTCCGATCCCGGGGCTCCTTTGTTGCGACGGGCACACTGTAAAACTCCCGATCGGGCAGACGCATCCCCGAGACCCGACTTGCCTGGAGTTTGGCTAGAAAGGGTCTCACAAAGAAGCCGAGTTCGAGGAGAGCGGCGGACCTGGCCGGAGACGGCAGCCGGCGCCCTCTCCAGGGAAAGCCGGTGCTCGGAGGCGGCAGTCCGGGGAGTTGCGCCCAGCCCTGGCCGGCTTACCTGCCGGTGAGAGCCGAGCCCTGGCGGTGGTCAGACAATGGAGGCGTCCAGCGGCGGCAGCGACAGCAGCAGCCTGGCGCGCTGGGGACCCGGGGAGGTCCTCATCACCTGGGCGGGATGCTGAGCGGCCACGGCCGGGGTGGGACCGTGCAGTGCTGGAGACACGACACGACACAAGAGCCCTTGCAGCGGGACCGCTCGGCGACCCTCCGCCGCCGCCCCCCGCCCCCTGGGGCCCCCGCGCGCGCGGCCATCACCGCTCTCCCGGGAGCCGCCTGGATGCGCTCCAGGGCGCGGCCCTCGGCTCCCAGAGGGCTGCCGAGCTCCCGCCCGCCTCGGCCCCCGGACAACAATGGGGGCCCCGGCCCGGGAAGAGTCCAGCTCCCGCGGGGCCTCTTCAGCCTCGTCCCGCGCCCGACCCGGGGCCCTGGCGCCGCGGCGGGCACCGCGCTGACCTTCCCTTCTCTCCCCGCCATGCCCGCGGCCCAGGCCCGGCTCCAGGATGGCTTGTTTGCCCCTTTCCCCGACTCCCCGGGACTCTACCAGCCCGCCTTCCGCTCCCCCCACCCCAGCCCCAGCCCGCTCGTCGGCCCCACGCCCCGGCCTGAAAAGCCGAGAGACGCAGACGCACCGACTCCGCTCGGCCGCTTCCAACTCCCTCCCGAGCGCGGCCGAGGAGCGCGTCTAGGCCGCGGACTCGGCGCTCGCCCACCCCGGGCCGCCCTCTCTCTCTCTCTCTCTCTCTCACCTCACAGGTGCGCCTCCGAGTCGCGCGCGCGCGCGCTCCGCACACCCAGACGCCTCCGGGAGGATGCGGGGCGGGGAAGACGGCGCGCGTGCGCACGCGCCAGGCCGGCCAGTCCCCCCCATTCCCTCCCCCCCCATGGAAGGGGCGGGGAGAAGGAGGGCACCGCACGCATGCGTCCCGGGGCGGTTCGAAGTCCCCGCCTACGCACGCACGCACGCACGCGCGTTCCCGCTCGGGGTCCTCCACCCTCCCCTCCTTGTCCCCGCCCCACCCCGCCCTGGTTACCCAGGGCAACCGCAGTGCGGCCGCACCTGAGCAGTGCGCTTGCGTGTTGCTAACTAACATCCCTCCCTTTTTCCCCCCCCCCCCCATCCTTGTCATCGCCTTTGCCCTGCCGCAGCCGCAGGGAGTGGCGCGTCGTCCTCTTTTCCCCTCTGCAGAGAGAGAGAGCATCGATCCGCCCGGGTCCCTCCCCTCCCATCCCCTCCCATCCCTAGCAGACCGCCGCCGCGTCGGCGCCGCCCCGTCTCCTCCGACATCCTCCGGTGCGAGGACCACCAGCCCGGCAGCCAACGGCTCCCGGCGTGCACCGCGCCGAGCGCTCCGAGTCGGAGGGAGCGGACGGGATGCGCCGGCCCGGCGGCGTCTCTTGAGTCTCCGTGTCCCCCCCCACCCCACCCGCGGCAGGGCCGCCGCGCACCCGGCTCCCACCGTCCCTGCCCATGGGCCGCGGGCCACCGCGAGGAGCAGGCCGAGCGCCGCAGCCGCCTGAGGGACCCTGGCAGGTGAGGCGCGCAGCCCGCGCGCGTCCAGAATTCTTTGAGCTTCGCTCGCGGGGGGCTCGGAGCCAGGCTGCGCACCGGCGCGGCGGGGGAGGCGCGGCGCAACGGCTGCAACCGCCGGCCCGGGCCGGGTAAGAGCCGCATTGCGGGTGCGGGGCAGCGCCCCGGGGTCCGGCCCCAAGCCGGCGGGATGCTGCGGGCCTCAGCCGCCTGCCCGCGTCACACCTGCCGCCTCCCGGACCTGCAGCCCTGGCGACCCGGTGGCTCCGCGTAAGTACTCTTTGCCCTGAGCTCCCGGGGACCCGCGGACGCGCACGCTGGCCACGCTCGCAGGTAACGGGCCAGCACCCCGAGTCGCGGTTCCCTCAGGCTGGACCCGGCCCTGCGGGCTAATTGTCGAGTCTCAAGTATCTTTAGCTGCACGGTCTAGTCCACTGATGACCGAGAGGAGCCCGGAGAGGAAAATGTGACCGTGCTCTGTGACAGGTGGCACCGATCGGTTTCATAACAAAGTACAGGCTTGCAGACACCTTTTAGGAGTGTTAAAAGGCAGCCGGGCGTGATGGCGCACGCCTTAAAATTTCAGCTCTCCGGAGACAGAAGCAGGTGGATCTCTGAGTTGGAGGATAGCGAATTCCAGACAAGCCCAAGGCTACACGGTGAGATCCTGTGTCGAAGGAAGGAAGGGAAGAAAGAAAGAAAGTTAGTTAAAACGAGGATCGCAGACTACAGACTAAGTTTGAAATTCGTTTAAATAACATTGGTATTATTTTATTTGCTCAGCCAAGAATTCCCTGGCATTCTATCGCCATTGAATTGTAAGGATTT
This sequence comes from Mus pahari, assembly GCF_900095145.1. Classification (NCBI taxonomy): domain Eukaryota; kingdom Metazoa; phylum Chordata; class Mammalia; order Rodentia; family Muridae; genus Mus; species Mus pahari. The sequence continues at coordinate 14,986,352 of NC_034612.1, read as the reverse complement.
TCAGACACTAGCGTTCCAAGTGACTTTCACCTCCAGTTTTTCGCGTTTTCCCTTTGGCTAACTGTTCACCAAAATGGCTGAATATTCTAATATGTTTGGAAGAAAGGCTTTAACACTTGCGCTTCTTTATTTTGTATGTGTATACATGTATACCACTACTGAAAAGCCTTAAAATAGTTTGGATTGCTCCTCTGTAGCATAATGAATCAGTTTTGTTAGATTTTTCTGTTTGAATCTGAGGTGTGGAAGGATGTGGGATGTAGGGCTCTACTGAGCTCTAGCCCCAGCCCTGGTTTAGCTATATTTTAAAGTATAGAACAATGATCTGCATGGGCCAGAATTTTCCTGTTAACACACTTAAACATCTCAAATTGGTGTTTTGAAAATTAGACTTTTTTTTTAAACGTTGATTTTTTTTTTCAGAGAAACACATGAATCCTTTGTTTAGAGCAGCTCACTCATTCTTGGTTCTTAACTCTCGTCTGTCCTATGTTGGAAAATCGATTTTAACCTCATTATCTAATTGTCAGGATGTGTTTGCAGCAGGACTGACGTTAATTATGATGTCGATGCTTTTAAGAAATACTTATAAAGCATTCTCTCATATTTCTGGCAAGAAGATATGCAGAGCTTTTTTTTTTTTTTCCCTATCTAAAACAAGGTCAGCCATAAATAGATTGTAATACATACTGGGTGACACGTTTATTAACTAAGATTAACTATCTCCTGAACTTCATATACCGCTGAGGGCAGTGGTAAGGCACCAGACCAGCTAGGTAGGCTCTGATGTTTCATCCTGCAGACGCATTTGGCAGGGACAGAAAGACCTGTGTCCTAATGGTCTTTAGACATTTGAAGGTCTGCCATGCAGGAGGGATTTTATTGCTTTAGAGTAATTCCGAGCAAGGAAGAGGACACTGAGTACTTAGAGGAAGACAGCGTCCCTGCTGGTGATGTAAAGCAGAATTACGATCAGAACTTGAGCAGTGAAAAGAAGGGGCAGCCCATCATCCCTCAGGCTCCCTCCCAGTGCAGCTTGAGTGAAGACTCAAGGGCTTGAGGGGCTCAGGGACTGGAAGGGCTGGAGGGGCGCAGGTCTGATAGAGGGTCTCCCGGGGCTCTGGTGGTCACTGGATTCCAGGGCTTAGTTTTCCTTCTAGCTCTGTGGGGGTTTGTTGTTATGTGTTCGGCTGCCAGCTTCTACAGCTGTGGGCATGTTGACATCCCCAGACACCTACTTGAATCCTGGGAAGATAGGAACTGGCTTATTTGGTTGGTGTCAGAGCTAACTTGAACCCTATTTTGCCTGGTTTTGGGGGGCTTAGAGATAATAAATCGCTCCCACTGTCAGTGTGATGTTTGAAATGTATTAGATATTTCTTCCTCTGGCTTTTCTGTAATAACCATCTAATCAAGATAATTGCCTTTTCTAGGAAGGAAGTAGGAAATTATTCTTGCTAAAAATGAGGTAGGGCCCGCTTTCTGGAGGAGTCAGCAGGTTGTAAAGGTGTGCTTTCCTGAGCTAAGGACATTACAGATGGCAAAGACATGACTTTTGTGCTGGCTCAGCATTTACTTTCTATTTATTTCATTACTCAAATATGACTCAAGTCTTACAGCAAAACAGTCAAGTCATACCTACCTAAAGTAGTTGTATTCAGGGTTTTCTAGATAGTTTCTAAATATATATCCTGGAAGTAAAACAAAACTATAAAGTAGGTCACTGCAAAATGAAGAGAGGATGAAAAGGGCTGTCTTAATTAGGGTTTACATTGCTGTGATGAAGTACCATGACCAAGAGCAATGTGGGGAGGAAAGGGTTTATCTCACTCACAGTTCCATAGAACAGTTCTCATCAAAACCAGTGAGGTCAGGAATTCAAGCAGGACAGGAACCCGGAGGCCGGAGCCTCAGCCATGCAGAAGCCACGGAGGAATGCTAGACTCTGGCTTGCTTTCCCAGGCTTGCTCAGCCTGCTTACTTATAGAACCCAGGACCACCAGCCCGGGGTGGCCCCACCTACTGGACCCTCCCACATCAATCACTAATTAAGAAACATGCCCTACAGGCCTGCCAAAAGCACAGATTTTATGGAGGCAGTTTCTCAGTTGAGGCTCTCTTCTCTCTGACAACTCTAGCTTGTCTTAGGTTGACATAAAACTAGACAGGGGCTTTGTGATTTGAAGTACATGTTTGTGCTGTGCCAATCTTGTTGAACTGATTAACAGTGGGAATAACTGTCACTATTAGAGTAAGTGACCAGACTCCCTAGTATGTACATTAATTGGGGTTAGCACTCTGGGCTATGGCCAACGAGCAGAGCAGGTTCTTGAGAGCCCAAAGGACTGAAGTGTAGCAGAGTGGTCATGAGGCCAGTGGAATTAAACTTTGGATCCTCTGGAACTGGCATTCTGGATGGTTGTAAACCACCATGCTCTGCAGGAGCAGCAAATGTTAGCAGAGCATGGGAGCATAGACCTTTAATCCTGGCACTTGGGAGGGTAGATCTCTGAGTTTGAGGCCAGACTGCTGTATATGTGAGTTCAGGGCAGCCAGGGCTCTGTAGAGAGACCCCATATAAACATATAAATGTGTGTGTGTGTGTGTGTGTGTGTGTGTGTGTGTGTGTGTGTGTGTGTGTNTGTGTGTGTGTGTGTGTGTGAGAGAGAGAGAGAGAGAGAGAGAGAGAGAGAGAGAGAGAGAGAATTTATTACTAAAGAGAAAACAATCCACAAATAATTTTAAGTATTAATGATCAAGTAAGGCAGACAGTTAAGTAGCACATCCCCCTCGTGCATCACTCAGTTATCTTAAAAGATGTCTTTGTTAAGCAGGCATGATGGTGCATATCTGCAATCCTAGCATTCCGCAGGCTGAAGCAGGAGAGTCCTGAGTTCAAAGTCACCTGCTATTAGAGTCCAAGACCTGTCTTTAGAACCAGAAAAAAAGACTTCTTTGTTGATGATAAAAATGAAAGGGAGAGGGAAGAGCAGCATTGCATGAGTATTTCCCACCCATCACTCCCCAGAATGACAAGTGAGCGCTGTGCTGCAGCTGGAAAGGAAGAGGGGAGTATACTGAGCGCTCAGAACCGAGCAGTGAAATCCTTGGGGTGGCACCAAACTGGAGAGCAAGCCCAGGAGGCTTGGTGCTTAGGAGGGACCCCGTTTCTGTGGAGTGATTGTGTCTGTCTCCTGTTGGGCGGCCCTACAGGAAGGGAAGTTGAGCTCTGCATGAGACCCGATATTGTTGGCATTCTTTCTTAGGCCGTTGTAGTGGGCTGTTTCCTTCTCATTTGCTGAGTTGTTAAAATTTGTGAGCCTGGAAGTCCATTTTCATATTGATGTTGTACATCTGCTACTACACATCGCAGTTCCCAGGATTACTGTGGGCCTGGCCATCTGAAGTTGCACATTTCACCTACAAGTGGAGAATTACACTGAAAAGTGCCATCCATCTTTGATATCATGTGGGGGATGCATAAGGCACTGGCTTCACAAGAGAAAGTTTTGTCTCTGTTGTGCATGATTACTCTGGGAGTGCTAATGAGTTCTAACCTAATTTTTCTAGAGATGAAGTAGGAAGCTAAGCTCATGTAGCACTCTGATATCAAGGAAGCTTTTTTTCGAACTCTCTCCAGCCATCAACATACATTACCCCAAGCAGAAGGCACAGGGGTTATTTCTCCTCTCTGACTAGTGACGTGATAACAGATCACATTGAGAGATACTAAAAAGAAAGAAAAGGCTTTTCACTTTGATAGGGAGGATAAAGAAAGCTGCTGTTAATTTTATGTCCTTCTAGACAAGACTGTAGCCAAGATCACCAATATTGGCTGACCTTTCCAAGGTGTGTTAGTCTGTTGTATATAGTATATCATCTTTACTTTTTGATTGGAAGTCTGTGACCAGATCAGAAACCCCAGAAGCTGAGAGCAGCGTCTTTCAGCTTGTGGACCTGCCTGTTGCCCTGGGCAAGAAGAGATGATCCTATGACCAGGGGAGTAGATCCTGTTGGCCCCTTGGTGACAAGTCTTCAGTAAGCATTCTTCCCATGAATACTGTGGTCAAGGACTGGCTAGATAGCTTCACAGTGCCTGAGCAGTACTTTGCAGAAACTGAGTTCAGGCACTTGCTGCCAAGCCTGATGATCTGATTTTGACTCCTAAATCCTAGACAGTAGAACCAGCTCCCCCAAATCACCCTCTGACCTCCACACCCCCACCATACTATATGCACACCCCACCCCACACTCCCTTACCCCCTGCCAATGCATAAAAGTAAAACAAAATTTCAAGTGGCTGAGGCCTGTTTTTGATAGTTAATCTTGTATAAAGACTATGGTATTGGAGTACAGCAAAGAGAACACCAAGGCTAGACCTCACTGATGGGAACAAGGAGATATTTTTTTTTTTAAAGGAGTGGGACAATAAGCCAGAAATAGAGACCCAGAGCAGGACCTTTTTAGGAATGGGTTTTTTTGGGGGGTGCTTTTGTGTTTCAGCCATTGTTGAGACTCAGAGCAGCTCTGCATGCCACTAGCTGGCTCTGGAACATCACGGTGAGCTCTGCCCAATAGCTTTTGCGGCTCCACATATTACACCTGCAGAGCTGTGAACTGAGGACTTGGTGTTGTCAGACTTTCCCTAGTCACATGGGCTGCTCAGACGGTGTAGTGAAGTCCACTGATGCCGTCAGCATGGTTTCTGGTGACAGAACACAAGTTCATTGCACACATAATGCTCTGTAGCTGAAGAAATGGCTGGAGGTCTCACAGCTGCCCAGCTGTTTAGGCGAAAGCTCTAGATTTTTAGTTGCTTAAGTTCTGTGTGCAGTCTAAAACTGGGACATCCAGAAACCCGAGTCCTGTCTCTGCAAAATGCTGTCAAGGTACTGCACACAGTTCCACTTTAAACTATTACCACCCAGTCCAGTTTGGGGAGACAGTGAGGGCATGGAAAAACAGAGTTGTACTCCTGTCATATGTGTGCTTCCGAATCAACACACAATGTGCTAGGTCCAGGAATAAAGTAAAATACTTACAGGTTTTTGGCATTCCCATCAGCCTTTGCAGGTAGCTATCATCTAATGAGTGGAATGAGTAGAGCATCCATGTGACAGCCACCCCTGATCTGAATATGTTCATCCCCCCCCCCCCAGTGGAATGAGTAGAGCATCCATGTGACAGCCACCCCTGATCTGAATATGTTCACCCCCCCCCAAGCTACTGTCCTTTCCTAATGGCTTCCCACAGCACCAGCCATATGAACAGAGTGACACATACCGCTCTGTTGGTGATCTGGGAGGCTTGAGGCACGCACCTCCGTCCAACTCACTCTGCATCCATCCTGTTTGCATCTAGACAGTGCATACAGAGAAACATTCTTTTGTCACTTCCAAGGGAATACCAGAGGTTACCTGGCTCCTAATGTTCCTACATGAGGCCTGGCCTGGGACAGGTACAACACGGAGAGAGCTGGGCAGCTTAAGAACATGTTGACTTTTCTTGCCAAGCAAGAAGGCTCATAAAACAGGCAGGATGCAGGGTAGTGTGAGACCCATCAGTAGCCTCCAGGGCCCCACCATCATCCCAGCGCTCTCCTGTCAGTGTGAGAGTGTATGTGGTCCTCTGAACAGTGAAGAGCTACCATGAAGGGTGGAGACCCTCCTGTGTGGAGGATGGATGCATCCAGCTTACTTTGATGGAGATATCTAGCCTTTTCCCCTCCGTTATACAGATCCTTACATATAGTCACTCTGTATTAAGTTGTCTGCTTAAAAGTGGCAATGTATTATACAGGGTTTGATTTATAGTTTTTAAGTGTACTGAGCCTATCTGGATCCTATAATATATTTAACCATCCTCAATGGACTTATAATTAAAAGCAAGTGTTCAGAACAGTTCAGCTGTTACCCACAAAGACAGGTGGGTGACAGGTTTTCCTTTTTGGCTTTTAATTTTTTTGTAAGTCTTTAGGTAAATACATATTGTTTCATAATCATTCCAGTATAGTACTAGTTCATAAGGAATTACAAATTTTAGAAAGCAAAGTACAAAAAAATTCATGTAATCATTGAAATTTTAACATTGGCAGAGAAACATGACTCCTGAATATATCTCTCAGCCAATAGAATAACTTTATGGTTGCTATACCATATGATGTCTGATTGTTTGTAAAGGCTTATGAAGAAGCGGTGTCTTTACTCTGAAAGGACAGGTTATGTGTCATCTATTAGCCTTTGTGAGAAGACTCTTCCATATGAATTAGTATGTGCTGAGGTGTTCAGCCTCCTCTACATCTACTCTCTAAGTTATACAAGGGTCATGTTTGGCCTAAATATTCTAAATGGTAACCCTAGTTCCTGGCATTAACACTAAAGAAAAAGGATTTATGGGGCTAGCAAGATGGCTGAGTTGGTGAAGGTGCCTGCTGCCAAGCCCAGCAACCGAGTTCTATCCGAACCAACTCCCACAGGATGTCCTCTGACTACCATACCATACTATACTGTGGCATTCGAGCGCTCATGACAATGAGTAAATGTTAAAAAGTTAAAAGAAAAGTTGCTTTATAGAAAGAATAAACCGCAAAACTTTATATTGCCACCCACAAAGGGAATGCTGAACTCTCAAGATAACGCATGAAAGAATTTAAGAGCCTCAAGAAATGTAGTGTCTTTCATGTCATCTTCTTTGTGACATTGGGGGGATGTCTTCATTCTTCTGCTTAATACCAAGAGTTGGGAGCGGGGGCAGGGGGAGGCTGTTGTTTGGGTTTTGTTTTGCTGTTCTGGGTCTCAGGTCTGTTGGGCAAGGGCTCTACCACTGAGCTCCATCCTCAGCTCTTTTATTATTTATTATTTTTGGAAATAGTCTTTAAGTTTTCCAGACCAGACCAGAACATTTGATAGCCCAGGAAGGCCTCCAACTTCTGCTTCTCCTGCCACACAGTCGGTAGCGGTCTCCTTGAACATGGAATTTCCTGAATTGAATTAATGTTAAAGCAAAGCCTTTATCCCCTGGAGTTGACCTGGTCAGTTCTGTATAGACTTCAGAGTGTCCACAGAATTTCTTTAGACGTGTTTCTTTTATAACCACGATAATGGAGATGCCTTGTTTGCAGGGCTTGTGTTCTCTTAGTGCTTAGACAAGAAAACCAAAATCCTTTTGCCAAGAACTAAGAAGGAACACTTACAGTCCCAAGCACTCACATCTAACTGTGAAGTTATCAGTGAGCCCAGGAGAGCAAGGAGGTGTCTGAATTGGCCCAGCATAGAGAAGGCAGAATGGAGCCCTCTGTGACTTCTTATCATGGATGGAAGATTCAAGACAAGTTTATACGGGATCATTCTGAGGGCTTGTTGCAAGATGGCTGCCCTTTTTCTCCAAGTTCAGTAGCTCTCTGCAATGGAAAAAAGACTGCGCCTGGCGCCTGGCCAGGTGTTGTCCCTCCTGTGAGCGCTATATACCCTCGCTTGCTGGTGAAACCCAAGGAGAACAGCAGAAGCCTCAAGTCATTGGAGAGGAGAGCCTTGCCTCAGGGCAGAGCTGCTCCACTGGGCTCCTGTAGTTCATATTGGGGGCCGGCTAGTTCTTTGCTATGGGGCTTCCTAACTGCAGGGAGCACCCCCTCACCAGATATAGTGACCCAGATGGTTCCAGATGTGGTGCCCAAGAGCCCCAGCTCCTCTGAAGCTCCTGGTCAAACCACTGAGTACACATTCTGCGTGTTCTTTAATTCTGAGTACTTCCAGCTGCTGTCATCCACAAAGAAACAATGGCTGTGCAGACTACCATGTCTGTGCTCATGCCAGTGGAGACTGAGCAAGGATGAGCTTACATAAGCAGGCCAGCCCTTGACAGGTATCATGCAGACTCCTCTGCTTCCCCACTGTGTCTCACATGGCTGTCCCTTCCTCTTCCCCATTGCCCTAGTTCTGTAGATGCATCTCAGTCATAACACCAGTTGTGCATTTAAACAGGCAAAGGCTCTGAATGACAGAAGAGTTAGCACCATGGCCTGATATTTAAGGGGAGCAAGCCTGAGCCCCTCCTCCAGCAAGCCAGCCAGCCACAGCCTGTGTGAGAGAGAGGTCACTTGGCACTGTCACCTTGCACTTACATTGTCATGTAAGACAGAAAAAAAAATTGATTTTTAGAAACCCTAAAACCCCAGAAATGTTTAGGATTTCTGGGGTGCATTGTAAAGACTTGTGTTGAATCTGAAGCCTGCGTGTTTAAAACACTGAGTGGGAAGTAACAGAGTGGCACAGCGCTGTGCACCAGCTCCCATCCTAACCCAGTACAGGGCAGCCTCTGGAGGGCAGGCGCCTCTTGTTCTGAGGGGCTTTTTCCATGTGAGTAGCTGTGTCCCCCAAATCCCAGCTGTGGGACTCTTAACACCAAGCAACACGTCCATCCGTCTCTACGTAAGCCTCTCACAACTTCCGCTAAGCAGTAGGAAAGGGGGCAAGGGACCTTTGAAAGAAGGAACGCTGGCCAGTGGTGTTTTGTCAGTGCAGTGAGTGCTGGCTGTTTGTGCTGGTGGCCTTTCCTCCGTGGGAGTACCACAGTATAGTATGTCAGGAATGTGAACTCCAACGACAGTGGTTCAGAATGCATCCCACCCCTGCCTCCTGCTGATGACAGCTTTTTGCTGGCTGGGGTGAGATCAGGTCATCGAGCACGAGCATGGAGCCTGGCCCCTGACCCTGTGAGACCTCATGACTGCTTTCCCCCAGAGCTAAGGGACCGGGGGGCCACGGCACCTCTCCTCTCCTGTGTTCTGCTTTATTCTGGCCAGTCTAAATTCTGAACTGGGAACTGCACCTCTATCATGTAGCCTTCCTGCTTGGTTCTACCTTGGTACCTCAACCTATGTGGACATTTTAAAAAACTGTGCTTTGTGGATGAGTGTTTTGCCTACATATATGTCTATGAACCATGTGTGTGCCTGATACCCACAGAAGCAAGAAGAAGGTGTCAGATCTCCTAGGAGTAGGGTTATAGATAGTGTCAGCTGCCATGTGAATGAAGGGAATTGAACCCTAGGTCCTCTGCAAGAGCAGCCAGTGCTCGTACCTGCTGCCTCTCCGTAGCCTGTAATTCTCGTAGTGTAAATTTGGCATTAGTCCGTCTCTCCCATCTTGTTTCCACACCTCTCCAAAGTCAAGCAATGCGGGTCACACTGCTGTAAACCGTTATTCATGTTTCCCGTCCCAGAGTTGCTTCCTCTTCCCCAGGTCTGCCCAGCCAGTAGGGCTCAACTCAGCCCCAGCCTTTCTAGAAGGGAAGCGTTGTCCTTCTTGGCTGTATGCACTCAGCAGCCAGTTAGGGCCTGGTACCGCCTGTATTATACAAAGTGCCAGGAATGCTATGATAATTGAGGCCACACCCCTACCCTCCAGGGATCTTCTCTGCCTGGAGGAGAGACAGGTGCAATGAAGGGTGTCTCCCTGGGCTCCCTTCCCCTGGCTCCTGTGTTTAGCACTTCCATCTCAGGAGGCTATAATTACTGATTGTTTTCTGATCTTCCCTCTCCAAGTGATGGTAAGCATGGAATGAAGCTATACATTGGGTGCTTCAGGAGTATACTGGCATGATTGCTAAGTAGGTAATCAAAAGGACTCTTCAGCCAGCTAGTATAATAGACTTTGTAAAGGTCGAGATATATTTAAGCGGGGTGTGGTGGCACACACTTGTGATCTCAGCTTCAGCACTCAGAGAGCTGAGATGGGATGGTGGTAGGTTTGAGGTCAGCCTGGGCTATGTGGCAAGTTCAAGGTTAGTCAGGGCTGCCGAACGGAACACTGTCAGAATAAGTTTTAAATAAATTCAATGATGATATTAAGCTTCTAGCTATTAAGGTAACTTCTGAGGCTCAAGGGATCCCTGGACCGGTATTCACAGAACCGTGTTCATTAGAAGTTCATTGGTGGAACTGTCTGTACTGTGTCTACAGACATTCTTACCTTGTCTCAGGGTGATCCTGATGCCTGGTCAGCTTGAGAAGCTCACAGGTAATATTGCTGCAAAGCCAGGAGTGAGTTCTGCCAATAGTGGTCACTCTGATGGATGACCCCAGATAGTAGTTACCCTGAGGCTGCCCGAGGGAGGAAAGGAGGATGCAGAAGTAGCAGAAGGGCCTAGGCAGGGCCACTGGTCTACATGCCATTGGCTACTACTGGCCCAGCAGCCCTTGTGTCTAGGAAGTTCTCTGTGTAAACAAAAGTGCTGGGTTGACTTCTCTGTGGTCTGGGGCTCCTACCTCCTGGGGGGGGTAACCTCTGCCTCAGATACCACAAGGCCCAGTCACTCCAGCAGGCACCTTGTGATAGAAGGCTTGGGCACTGACCTCTTCTGGCCTACACAGCCCATTTAGAGATGCATCATCTACCTGCATTCCAGAACTGTTGTCTTGTCTTTTCCTTTCTTTTTCTTTTCTTTTCTTTCTTTTGTTGTTGTTGTTTCGAGACAGGGTTTCTCTATGTAGTCCTGGCTGTCCTGGAACTCACTCTGTAGACCAGGCTGGCCTTGAACTCAAGAGATCCGCCTGCCTCTGCCTCCCGAGTGCTGGGATTAAAGGCCTGCGCCACCACGCCCAGCCAGACCTGGGTTTGAGAAGACCTTGCACACAGAGGGGCCTATAGAGCTGTTCTTTTGCTACTTTGTGGGTTCTTCTTTCCCATCCTTTATACCTCTGGGGGGGGGGGATGATAGAGGTGAGAGAGACAGAGATCCCTGAATCTAATTTCTTTCCTTTTATTTGTTCTTTAAGCATGACAACCATCAAACCCCCTGAACAATCGCCAGCTACCAGAGCCGTAGCAGGGTATACCCTCTGTACTCTCTGAAAAGTCCCTAGACTTCCAGACATGACACAATTGGCAGAAACTATCTACAGCCGGCAAAACCATGCCTCTGCTGGAGTATGAGGCAAATCAGAGCTGCTATATCTGCTACTTCAACGCAGCCTCATACCTCCATATCTGGGGTTAAAACGGAAACCCCTTCTTACAATATGTCTGTGTTTTTTAAAGAAACCAAAATTCCAAAATTGCCGCAGTATTTCCCTCTTGTGTTTGAAGTCATTAATTGTTCTGTGCGCAGTAGTAAATCACAGAGGCATTTCCAGTGAAGTAAGTGCTCTTCAGGTCAGTGGCCAAGATTTTCAGGAGCCCCCTCCTACTCAAGTGCAGTCTTTATCCTGCAGTGCATGCATTAAATCCCCAGTGCCAAGTGAAGGGTTTTCAGCCTGCATGTTACTCCTTGCCTGAAACCGCTCATATTGTTGCTGCAAGGACCCTGAGCCAGACCCTCGAGGCCATTTCCCACACTACGAAATTACCTTGAATATCTCTTTGGGGTCTGCATTCCTGAAACCAATGGCAGCCTTTGCCTTATTATATACATACTCACGAAGCCTAGGTGCTCATTCTGTTTAAGATTTAGGAAAATCGTTGCCCTTTGAAATTTTTCCGGGGGCTGGAGAGATGGCTCAGCAGTTAAGAGCACTAACTGTTCTTCCAAAGGCTCTGAGTTCAAATCCCAGCAACCACATGGTGGCTCACAACCACCTGTATTGAGATCTGATGTCTTCTTCTGGTGTGAAGACAGCTACAGTGTACTTACATATAAATAAATAAAATCTTAAAAAGAAAGAAAGTAAGTTTTACAGGAACTAAGTACTATATTTCTTAAAGTTAAGGCACCAGACATTTTGATATCAGAGACCTAAAGCATGGTACACATTAGAACCAATATTGGTCATAGCCTATATCCATTTGTTCATAGCCGCTGCTGGTGCTGTTGATGGTCTGATAACTTTTTTACATTTGGTATTTTCAAACGACAAGGTCTCTATCAACACTCGCCTTGCATCAGCATCTGATGAGACTTTGTTCACTGCTGAGACTAATCTTTGTTAAAAAAAAAAAAAAAAAAAAAGAACCGAAACATCGGAGGCTCCTCCAGAGCCATGTATAATCTTTGTAAATGAGGTGGACTTTTCCCCCTGGGCTCTTCAACTTTGTCCCAAGCTCTTAAAGCCATTAAGTGACATTATTCTGTAGTAGCATCATCAAATTGAATCTGTTCTTGTCTGTCAGAGCACTGCCCGGCACCCAGTAACTGATTGATCTTTTACTGTATCCATTCCCCTTGCTGTATTTCACTGTTCAATATTTAAGGCTTCTTCCCTCCACCAAGTTAACCTTTGCAGCTGTGGACCAGTCTCTGAGAGAGCTGTCACCCACCAATCCCTTCCCGTCTTGAGGGATAATTTTATTTTGCATAGCCCAGTTTTTCGAATTTATTTCACATAATGTGAGTGCATTCCATTTGAAATCATGGCACCTTTAAAATGCCTTAGATCTATCATTTCTATAGGATACCAGCTTACGCCTTATAACCTGTTCCATACCATCAGCCGGCATATACTGTACAACTACTGTGAAAACTGGTGGTGATTGTGTTTTTTAATTATTATTCTTTTCTTTTCTTTTGTTGGTGATCTTGTAACTCTGGCAGTTGGTTTGAGATTAACCTTTTCTCTAGAGACGAGCTGTTTCGTCAGACTGTCCTCCTTTTCCGCTCTTCTCCGACCTGACTGCCATTTCCTCCTCCTCTCCTGCTCAGTCACTGCGCCTGAGCCTTTGTGTTCTCTCTTTCCGGTGTTTCCACTTTCCAAGAGCTTCCATCTCCACCCACGGCCTGTCTAGTTACACCACCACCTCTGCAACCCTTTCAGAAAAGAGAGAGCAGAGTGACTCCTTTTGTTTTCCAGTTTCAGCCAATTTTTGTTTCTCAAGCCCCTCCATTTCCACCCACAATTTTTCCAACTGTTCAGCCATTTTTCCATCCTTTTTTTGAAACAGAATATTCTAAGAAGGAAAAACCAAAACTAAAACAGAAAATTACATCTGGGAGCAAAGCAGGGGATACCCCAGGAGTAGCAGCCTCAGTAAAGTCTTTTGCTAGCCTCTCAAAGAAATACATCCACTCCTTCATTTCCTGGTATTTGAAATCAGACTTCCTTTTTTTTTTTTTTAATTAATTAATTAATTTGGGTATTGTTGTTGTTGTTGTTGTTTGTGGTGTTTTTTTCAAGACAGGGTTTCTCTGTGTAGCCCTGGCTGTCCTGGAACTCACTCTGTAGACCAGGCTGGCCTCGAACTCAGAAATCCACCTGCCTCTGTCTCCCAAGTGCTAGGATTAAAGGTGTGCGCCACCATGTCTAGCTTCTTTTTCCCAACTTTTATCTCCTCAGTTTCTTCCCCTAACACTAGATAGGGAAGAACGGATAGAGCGGGGGGGGGAGGGAAGGAAAGAAGGAAGGAGGGAGGGAGGGAGAGAGAGAGAGAGAGAGAGATCCCTGATTCTAGTTTCTTTCCTTTTGCTTCTTCTTGGAGCACGATTACTAACAAATCATATCCAATCCCCCAGACCAACCACCAGCCACCTCCCCGCCTCTCAGGACCCTAGCATTTATATACCTTCTGAAAAGACCCCAGACTTCCCAACATTATATACAGTCACAGAAACTATGTGCACCTGGCAAAGCCATGCCTCTGCTAGAACAGGATGCAAATTATAGCTGCTGCAAGCAGCCTCACCCACACCTGGGATTAAAACAAAAACACTTATATTTCTGTGGTGGTTTTTTAAAGAAACGAAAATTCCACATTGTCAGTACAGGGACCACCCCTTATCCAAATGTGGGTGCCCAGAGTAGTTTTAAATAGCAGCTCTGAAAGTGTGAGCTAACCTGAGTAACAGGAACATGGGAATAAGTCCATAATGTGTGCCTTCTGTGACCACAGACTTCCCAGACAGGCTGCGTCTCACGTTTCCATGCCCTAATTGCCAGCTTCTGATCACATCTTTATAGCCCTAACATCAGGCTGTGCACTCTTTTGGAAGGAAATGGATGTCAGTGGCTGGAGAATTATTGACGGGCTTGTGTTTTATGATGGATGATGTCATTAAGATGCAGGGAGGTAGACTGTGGGTAGAGGAGGCACCCACAGTCCCTGCCTGTCCTGGGGCACTAAACTGTTGCTGTTGTAAACCTTGCCTCTGATGAGCGCTGATCTGCTTGGGTGAAGTAATGACAGTTCTAGCCATCCAGGAGGCTCTGACGTGATGTTAGGGGAACACACTGTCTCCTTCTTAGTGGTGTTCAGGGGTTATCTTTCTCAGGAGAGACTTTATCATTTCTTCTGATTATAAAGTGACATTTGGGAGTACTGAGATGGAATGAAAAAAAAGTTATTTTGATTTTTATGTGTATGGATGTTTTGATAGCATGAATGTCTGTTTATCACAAGTGGGCAGTGCCCATGTAGGCCAGTTGAGGATGTCAGATCCCCTATAACAAGGATTACAGACATTTGTAAGCCACCGTGTTGGTGTTGTGAATTGAACCCAGATACTCTGGAAGAGCAACCAATGCGCTTAACTGCTGATCCATCTCTCCAGCCTGAAATTTGTAAGAAATGAAAAATCACCCATAATCCACTCTCTAGAAAGTAATGCTTTAATACTCTTGTGCACATCCTTGGACATGGTGTCATGAAGCACAGTTGCCTTTTAACTAATACATTCAAAATGTAAAATTGCTGATACGGCTCTGAACATGAGCTTTTCAGCCTAACCCATCACAGAAATATGACATTAACTTTTTATCTTTCCACAGTGTGGCTGTGCCATGGTCCCTGAGCCCTCCTTACCAAGCACTCGGAGTCCTTTGTGTTGTGGGTGTTGTGCAAAAGTGAGAGTTTGTTGGTTGGTTTCTTCTGCTGCCTTTTAGAAACATATCTAAGAAAATGCCTGCTTTGTAGGTAGAGAGCGAGTACCACTAAGACATCTCTATGTGACGTTTTCAGTTTGGGTTGGCTCCAGCATCAGCTTGTTTATTGCTGACACAGTAGCCCAGCCATTCTGCTTGATACGGAGGCAGAAAGCTTCCTTTTGTCCTGTTACCGCCACACAGGCAGCGTGTTGGCATTTTGGGTTACACAGGGCTGCAGCCCAAACTCATGACTCCTGTCTAAAAAATGGAAAAACAAACAAACAAACAAAAAACCAAACCAAAATAAAAAACCCTGGGCTGGAGGCTGGAGAGATGGCTCAGCAGTTTAGATAGAGCCCATGTTGCTTTTGCGGAGGACCCAGGTTTGATTCCCAGTGCTTCATGGCAACTCAACAACCATTCATAAATCCGGTTCCAAGTGATCCAAAGCTGCCTTTGACTTTTGAGGGTGCCGGGCGCACATGTGGTGCACATACACACGTAGGTAAAATATTCATGTATATGAAAAAATTAAAGAACAGAACTAAAAAATGATTCCAATTCTTTTGGTGAGGTTAATTTCATGTGTATAAATGTTTTGCCTGTGTGTACACTGTGAACTATGTGGCTGCCTAGTGCCAGAGAAAGTCGGAAAAGGGCATTGAATCCCATGGAGGTTGAATTACAGGCAATTGTGAGCCACCATGTGGATGTCAGGAAGTGAACCCTGGTCCTCTGCAAGATCAAGTGCTATTCACCCCTAAGCCAAATCAAGACCAAATCACCCCAATTCTTTAGGATTACCTTCTGTCTCTTCAAAAAATTAATTGCATCTCTGCTTTCAATATTTAGTGCTATAACTTTGTTCCTCTTTAACAAGGTATTTCTGGAGTCTTGTCAAATGCTTGCTTTCCTGCATGCAGCTGATGTTCTTTTTCTTGCAGTCCTAGCTCTTTGGGGTTTGCAGATGATTTGCTCATTGAATTTCCTAAATGCTTGTGCGGACAGGAACAGGAGGTTTCCATAGCTTACAGCAGTTCATTCGTCTAGGCTACTGTGAGTTCAGAATTGTGTCTGTGTTACTGTCATACATGATAAAGTTGCGTTTTAAAATTTCCCCGGGGGGGCGAACACATGTCATTGTGCAACATGTGCATACATACTACAGCATGCATTCAAGGGTCAGAGGACAACTTGCAGGGGTCAGTTTTTCCTTTTCACCAGTTCTTGGTTATCAGACTTAGCAGTAGGCACTTTTTAACTGCTGAGCCATCCCAACAGCCTCCCTTCAGGATATAATAAAGCAAACTTGGGGGCAGCGCCGGCTACTTAGCCTCAGGCTATTTTTAGAGTAGAGTACTATAGATTGGGTCAGAGGAAGAAGTAAAAATTCTACTGTCCCTGGGCTTCCAGGTCTGACTGCTCAGCTGTCCATCTTGATTGGCTTCCTAGGCGCATCCCTCTCCAGTGGAGATGAAATGTGGAGGCTGCTAAGAAGTATGTCTTTTGTTTTCTTTGGAAGCAACTAGAATTTCCTAGCTCATCCTCATAGTGTTCAGGAAATATTCTACACAAGCAAGTAAACAGCTCAGAAGTAAATCTGTAGAGCTGTGAACCCGTGTTTACATAGCACTAGGTTACTGACTTTAACTAACCATTTATTGTATGCCAGGCACTTAGTACTGAGGAGGCTGTGGCAAAGATGAGGTCCTAGCTAAATGGCCTCACTTCCACCCCAGACTCAGTCCCACCTCTCTCAGACTCGTCCACCTTGTCCTTTTTGATCTCACTGTGTTCTGCAGATCCTTTTCTGGGCCTGAATTTGTTCATGTGGAGAGAGAGTTTGCTGGCCAACTAGTTGGAGACGTTCTCCCCTGTGTCCTCTGAGCCCACACATCCACCTAGAGATGCCTGCTGTACCTTCCTTCCTGGCCATTCCTTTTCCTGATGGACACACATAAGCTTCAAGACACCAGAACAGTACAGAGAGTTCCTTTAAAAATCCCAGTGGTCTTTAAGCCGTAACCCTGAGATGCTGCGTGGTGCCCATTAAGACAGGCTCTATCAAAAATTAGGGGAGATGGTCTATCCATCCTTCATGGAGAAAGAACAGGCTGTGAATGAACTATAACTAATTGATGAGTAGAGTCAAGAATAGCTTGGCTCTAACCAGTTCTCAGGCACCGTTCCTACATTCGGAAATCGTTACCCCCATGGCTGTCTGAACCAGGCTGAGAAACACTCCCACCCCAAGGTACTCATTTCTCTTTGTCTGCTAAAAGTGTAGCTGTTTTAAAATATCTCCTAGGCTGTTGAGACTTTATGGGATGAGGTCATGTTCAGATCATGCTACAGTGCTTTCTGATTAATGTGAGGTAACTTAGGAGCGGCCTTTCTACTCAGCCCCACGGCGGAGCAGGATAAAATTATCTGAAATACATACGTAAAAAATGCATGAGTTCTTTGGAGAGGGCAGAAAGAGGGCAGAAGCGGGAGTTACCCAGAGTAGTTCAGACAGAGGGGAAATAGGGTGTGTTACAGGGTGTGGCAGGTAGAAGAGGGGCAAAGGATATTGTGATGATCAGGAAAGCACACTGGGGATCTGAGGGGACAAGGCTGGGGAGGGGCAGCCTGGCCAGAGTATCAGGTGCTTGGCATGACAATGTAGGCCAGATGAGCATGTGCACAGAAGGGCTCTGTAGGGATAGATTTTGGAAAGGGGAATGTCTGGACCCGGCTGTGGGTCTCCCCCGTGAACATAACCAAGTGGGGTCTGGCAGCTCATGGCTGAGCAGAGCACTACTTATGACCTTGTGCTGAGTCAGTCCCCAGGGGCTTTGTCAGCTTGGCTGTGGGACAAAGAGGGTGAGTACGAATCTGGCCCTTAGCCCGTCCTGCTGGTATCCAGGGAACAAGGACACACACACACACACACGCTGAGGGTGCGATTCCTATAGTTTTTCTGAAACAGCCTTGCTTTGCAAAGGTGCTGGTGGGGCCTAGGAGGCTGGACCTTCCCCACCTTTTTATCTTAAAAGCTGGTTCATGACTGTCTGGGGAGTGTCCTGAAAACCCAGTGGGAGGAGAGCATGTCTGCTCCTGGACATGCATTGTATCTGACCTCCACCTTACAGAAGTGCCATCCACTCTGCTCTGGAGCTCGGTCGCAGCAGCTTTGTCTTGTCTGTGCACTTGATTTCACATGTTTCAGAGGCTGGATGTCTGCACAGCATTTGTCTTCCTGTGTCAGTCTGCATCTGCCCAGCCCTGAAGGTTACCATGTAAACCCTGAGGCTGAGCCAGGCTCATCTGTTCCAATGAGCACATTCCTTTGTCCTGCAAAGAGCACTGCCAGACTAGAGGACTGAGTGTTGGTGGGGAGGTGGAGTGCCTCTGTAAGGAAGCTCTTAATGCCCTGGAGCTCGGGGGTAACTGGCACCTGGGAGTCAGGATAAGACAGGCTGGTTTTGGCAAGGGTTCTTAGCTACCAGTGTCATTTTCCCCAGGAATGGTGTCGAAGTTCCCTGTGAGCTACCTCAGCTGGGCCTCTGTGATCCTCTGCAGAAGCACAGTGACTTTCCCTGATGAAGGTTTGCTGAATGCACAGGGGACGGGTGAACTAATGGTGCCCTGTGGTGCAGTAACCGCAGCAAGTGTCAGAATGCCTCACCCTTCCAGTCAGTCGAGGTAGCCTTGTTAAGGGACACCCATTCCCACTGCTGCAGCGGTCTAGAGAGAAAGACCACAGGTTTGTGTGCATTCACTGGGATTGGGCCAGGCCCTGGTAATGACAGTGGCTTGGGACCCTACCTGCAGCTGGTACCCAGCCCCTGCTGCCTATCCTTGAGCAAAGAATTGTGAAATTACTGATGACTCTCAGAAAGGCACAGAAACATTTAGATCACCCTGGGGCAAAGGCTACCGTTGAGAGCTGTGATAGGGTGGTGCCTCTACTGCACTGAAGGGCAGTATTGACAAGACGCTCAGAGGAATGCCTGGGACCCATTAGTTATGAGCAGAAAACCCACCAGTTCCAGATCCAGCAGTGCACTCTCTCCCTTATGTCCGACTCCTCAAGTTGCTTGGGGACCAGCTCCATGGCCTGCACATCATCTCTAATGATGGTCTGGTATCAGTAGCTCAGGAGCAAAGGAACATTTTGTCTTAAGCTATGCAGCGCTGTCCCTCGGGGATCCAGTAGCACCGCCCAGCAGGTGAGAAAGCCACTGAGCCATCTAGACACAGTTCAGCCCCACGTGTACACGCCTTGCCCCATAGACCTACCTATACAGGTGGATCTCCTCTTCGAGAATCCCAGAGGATGGGCATAAGAGGACCTAGACAGTCATGGCTACCATGGGGCTTCTCCTGTTGTCAGAGTGCATTCACATGCCTAGGACCCTGCAAGCCTCCCCAGGGGCTGCGCTGCACTCCTTGCACACCTGCCTTGCTCTAGGGTAAGAACTGCAGCAGGAAGATGAGAGTGAACTCCTGAGACCAGAGTTAGGTTCAAGCAGAGCCCAAGTCCTAATAGGAACAGTTCCTCAAACTGTACTTAAATGGATTTCAAAGAAAACATATCCACCACCCAGGAATTGGGGCTGGGTGGCCACGGAGGGGCCCAGTATAGATTATAAAAGCAAGTGTCTGTGTAGATATGTTATTCTCTCAGAGCTGCACAAGATGTCTTAAAGTTTAGACCATTACAGTACATAGTCTCTCTGGGCATGCAGGACATTTGAATTGTAGACCTGAGGAAGCCCCTGCCAGCATGGGCCTTGGTGCTTGGAGGTCGCCATTGGTCTTTACCACGGTCTCTTGGGTGGAGGCAGGAGCAGGCTGTGCAAGGGCTCATGCTTATAACACATTTCTGACAGTTCTCTAGGGCAGCAGTAGGGCTGTGAGGCACATAGCCTCCTCTGAGGCTACCCTTGGGAAGCAGCAACAGAGCTTAGGTTGAGACCTCAGGGATCCTGGGAAGACAGATAGAGTGGGGTGCAGGGGTTCTTCTGCCATTAGAATACACGGATAGGTCTGAGGGGAGCTGCACCACACAGTGCACTGGACTCCAAAGAGGCCAGGGAGAGGCAGGAGCAGACTCGGGCTGCGCAGAACAATGGGGACCCTGCCCCCCCCCACCTCTCCAGCTACTGTGGAGCATGAGATAGTGGAGGAAGGGGACAGAGGCAGTCTAACCATGTGAAAGGAAGATGGTGCAGGCCAGACGGCATCAGGAATGGCCTTGAAACTGAAGGTAGATAGATCATCAGGACACAAGTTCAGGTTAAGGTATCTTGTTAGGACTTTTGCCTCCCAAGCCAGCACTCCTAAGCACCATGGGTCCTGGTGGGCCCCAGACTTCACGTCAGATTGAGCAAGAATAGCTCCTGAGTGAAAGAAATGGTAGTCATGACTGCGAGGCTTAGACAGCATGCCAAGCTGCCGTGTGCAAGAGAGTGCAGAGCCAGGGGCTGCTCTTCACGTGTCACCCTCACTTTGCATTGGTTGACTGGCTTCTCTGTTATGGTCAGGGCCCCCTTCCAAGGCCATGCACTTGGCACATAGTACTGGGGTCTCTTAAAAGCTGCAGGCTCCACCTTGCCCTGCGGCTGTTGGTGAGGCCACCCTAGCTATGGCTGCTGCAGATACAGCTCACCAGCTCGTGCCTTCCAGACCAAACTTTGTTCCTTGCCACAGTCCTGACATTTCTCCCTAGCCCAGATGTCCTGTTTCCCGTCTCCTTAGTTCTGCTAGGACGTCTCCTTAGCCCCGTCAGTTCTTTTTCTGTTTTCCTTCTGTTTCTCAGCTCTCCTGCAGGCAGAGCTGGGTGGAGCCCCGACTGCCTAAGCTGATGGCATAAGTGAAGGCATGGTCTGAAGTCCCTGTGGGGACAGTTCCTGATGGTAAACACAACTCCTGAAGTGGGAGAAGCGGCTGTGCTGCTGCCACCACAACCACACACTGAACAGATGTCATCGGCATGCTGGCATGAGCATGTAGGGTTTCTGCAGGGAGGGTTCTCCAGCATGGCCATTGGCAAAGACACTGAGAGCTTCATAGACTGATCTGCATTCTGTCCTAAGTGTTCCTCAGTGCTGGGGCAGGTGTCCTGAATTATTCTAGAAAGATGGTCTGACTTCATATTACCCCAGTTATAGTTGAGGGTAGGGCCGGTCACACAAGTCAGGACACATGGGGAGGTAGCACCTAGACTTGAGGGTCCCGAGTTTGAAGAAGCCCTGCTCTATGCCTGCTAACTCTTCCACCCACCTCAGACCTGCTCCCTCTCCAGAACGAGCAGCAGCCTGGCACCCTGTATTGGGCGCCACCCCTGCCCTCAGCTGGTTCTCACATAGAGCTGACATGTGGCAGGTGCTCTGTGAGAGATGAGTTAAGGGCCTGTGCCCCAGCAATCAGAAGGGGTTCCTGGAGCCCCAGGACCTCATCTGCTCCCACATATTTCCATGATATGTACCCAGAGCCCCATCCTCTCTCAACCGTCGTGCCTGAAACAATGACCAGAGTCTTATGTTTCCGGCAGGTCACCTGGATGTCAGCATGGCAGCCACAAACCTGGAGAACCAGCTGCACAGTGCGCAGAAGAACCTGCTCTTCCTCCAGCGGGAGCACGCCAGCACACTCAAGGGGCTACACGCCGAGATCCGGCGGCTGCAGCAGCACTGCACAGGTGGGTGCAGGCTGTTGACCAGAGCACTGTCAGGATGTGGAGTTGGGTCTGCTGCTGCACCAGGCCCACTCCCCATGCTGATATATCCACATGATTAATCCTTTGTGGCCCACACACCTGCAAGTGACCGCGTTGCACACAGTATGGTGGAGGCACTGGGCACACAGCTGCCAGCCTTGCCCTAGAGCAGCAGGTGCCTGTGGTACTCAGCCACAGTGCAGTCTGCAGTTCATGAGGCAGCTGCTCACTGAGCTTGTACTGCTGGGGTATATTCAGGGAGGATAAGGAAGGGAATTCTTGAGCTCAGGTCCTCTCCCAGCCTTGATATGAACCTTGACCCCTGCCTGGTGTTTCCTTTTTTTTTTTTTT
>NC_034612.1:14939209-14964327 GCF_900095145.1 Mus pahari | reverse complement strand
CTGCGCCACCACCGCCCGGCTCTGCCTGGTGTTTCTTACACTGATCCCTGGAGCTGCCAGGGTCAAACTCACTCACTGGGATTTGGTGCTTGTTTTCAGAACTGACGGGAAGTGCACCTTGATAATCAATGTGTCATGTTTCCTTTGTAGATCTAACATATGAGCTGACACTCAAAAGTTTCGAACTGACAGGTAAGAACTCTCCCCAGATGTGGTTGCATCTTGTTTTCTTTGTAATCTATTCCCACTTGTCCCCTCTGCAATGTCAGGTTGCCCTGAGCAAAGACATGGGAGTTTAGAGTCCAAAGTCACCCGTAGGCTGGAGTGATAAGTGGCTTTTTCACTTCCCATTAATATATATGCCTGGAATGCCTGTTACATTTTTCCAGAATTTTCTAACTTTTCTACCATGAATGCATATCCTTCCATAATCCAGAAATAAACTTCAATGTAACTCGAGCCAGAAAGGAAAAAAGTGAGAACTAGGCAGAAGGCCCCTCCAACATAGGGAGGGCAGTGGCCCTCGTTCATGGCCCAGAGCACATCAGGACTGCAATCTACATACACTTCCTAGTGAGACCCATCAAGGGGCCAGAGCAGTAGCAGCCAGAAAACTGGGAGCTCTGAGCCTGTGAGAATAGCCTAGTCCTTAGGACAGGACTGGGTCTGAGGATATAGAACATGTGTCTGGGGGAGACCTTTCCCCTAACTAAGCTTTACCAGGGCAGGGTGCTTGGTGAGAGTCCAGTCTTTGTCGAAGCCTCAGGTCACTCCCCTAAGCCACTGTGCATGTTACTCTGGCCCATTTCCTGGGCACCCCTGCCATGGTTTTGTCTGAATGGTGCACAGGGCCCTTGGAGCAGGAGCCTGCCCATAAAAGTCTCTCCAGAGCAAAGACACCCAAGTCCTCTGCCAGGAACTCGGGTCTATACCATCCCCACCCACCCACCCCCACGCTGCACACACACACACACACACACACACACACACACACACACACACACACAATGACATAGGCCTTGGGGAGGAGCTGCCCATACTGTAGGAGCCAGAGCCTCACACCACCTCCTTTTGCCGTGACTAGTCTGCACCAGTTCTCAAGCCTATGTCCCAAGCCCCCCTCACCACCCTTTTAGGGCACACTCAGTAGCATATGGCTTTTGTCGAAGGTGAATAAGGTACTATCTCAGCAGAGTGAGCTGTTTGAAAAGCCTCCAGGTGGGTTTTATGGGAACATCCACTTCCCTGGGGTGAAGCTATTGCTCAGTTCAGTGCTGTGAAACACAAGCTCAGAAGGCAGGTTAGAAAGAATCCTGATTCTCTCCCCTGAAGGCCGTGATGCCTGAAGTTCGAAGAGGCCTGGAGTCTACACACCTGAGTACCCAGGGACACACAGGCTCAAGCAGTCCTGCTCCATAGTGAAGAGCAGTTGGTGTACACTTCTCATGGACTAGACAAGGAAAATCAGAAGTTTCTAGAGAAGATGTGTGTAGAGGACCAGGGGTACCAGAGCCTCCCAGTAGTACCTGCCAGGTCTGTGCTGAGACTGTACCTGAGCACAGACGGCAGGGTAGCTAGGTCATTTTCAGGGAAGGACAATGTTTGCCCAAGCCTCTTAGGGATGGGAGGCCACAAGAGCACCTTCCTAAGGAGCCCTGGATTTCATGTTCTTCTGGGACTAGGGCTGTGCATCTCTGATAATGTCTGTAATGGCTCTGTACCTGTGACTGTCAAGGATTGTGTCCTTCACCAGCACCAAGGAGCTTTACCTATCAGGTCTGTCATCCCCTCTTAGTACTCTCTGGGAACACAGAGTGATTGTGTCTGGCTGGGATGCAGTCAAAGGCCTGAGATTTTAGACCTGCCATGCTTGTAGGTAGGGCTGTGCGGGGTTCCACACTGTACTTCAGAATCTAGTCTGTAGAGGTTTTGATGTTTTGTTTTTTCTAAAAGCACAAGACTCATACAAGATAATACTGCATCATTTCTAGTGCTACCATTTGCTGATGCAGTCTCTCTTCACACACACGCACACGCGCACGTGCGCGCGCATATGTCTCTGTTTACCTGTAGAGAGCTTACACTTGCCCATGGGCATCTAGTAGTTCAGAGTCTACCTGAGGCTGCTGGCATAGGTAGGTGGAATGCCAAGACAGGTTTGGGGAGCCCCGAGACTCGAGTGGCGCAGTATGCACTCAGCACCCACAGGCACTGAAGGGCTATCTGCAGATGGTGGATGCAGATCTGGAGCTGAATCAACCCAGAAGAAACAAGGAGGGTCAGGGATCATGTGGGTACAGAAGGCGTGGAACAGATGGACTGTCAGACTGGCAGGTTGTTAGGCCAAGGGAGGAAAGGGAAGCAGGGCCCGGGAGGTGGTCGTACCCAGTGGATGTGGGGCCAGACAGGTCAGAGAGGTAAGGCTGCCAGCGAGGGAGCGCAGAGGAAAGTTCTCGTGCGGGGCAACTGGGAGAATAAAGGCGGTAGAAGAGCAGGGTCCAGGGCTGAGGGACATGTCTGATGCCCTTCACTTGTAGAGCTGGCACTCCAGAGACGCTGACTCCAGCTGACGCTCACGCTGTTTTAACCTCAGCACCTTCAGATTCTGGAGACGTTCTTTTACGCAGTAAGCCAGGGAACCAAGAGCTGGGAGGGGCCTCAGAGACCCCCTGATCCACCTTTAGTGGGAGCAGGGCCTGCAGGCCATCCTGCACCCTGCCTACCATAGGGCTTCTCGTCAGGGCCATGAGCATCTATCTCCTCCCTCAGCTAGACTCTGACCTGGCGCCTGATTTGTTCCTGCAGGAGACGGCTCTTCCAGAACGACGGAGCTGAAGAGGCGCTGTGAGGAGCTGGAAGCCCAGCTGAAGGCCAAAGAGGAGGAAAACCGCAAGCTGCTGCAAGAACTGGAACAGAAGAACGCCGCCATCGCTGTGCTGGAGAACACGGTCCGTGAGAGGGAGAAGAAGTACCTGGAGGAGCTGAAGGTGAAGAGCCACAAGCTGAGCATGCTGTCGGGCGAGCTGGAGCAGCGCGCCAGCACCGTGGCCTACCTCACCTCGCAGCTACATGCAGCCAAGAAGAAGTTGCTGAGCTCAAGTGGCACCTCGGATGCCAGCCCCGCCGGCAGTCCCGCACTGGCCAGCTACAAGCCCACACCCCCTAAGGACAAGCTGCCTGAGACACCCCGCCGCCGCATGAAGAAGAGCCTGTCAGCCCCACTGCACCCTGAGTTTGAGGAGGTCTACAGATTTGGAGCCGAGAGCCGCAAACTCCTCCTTCGGGAGCCTGTGGATGCCATGCCCGACCCCACCCCATTCCTGCTGGCCCGGGAGTCTGCTGAGGTCCAGCTCAAGGAGCGGCCTCTCGTCATCCCTCCCATTGCCTCAGATCGTAGCGCCACTGGGCAGCACAGCCCAGCCCGAGACAAGCCACATAAGACGCATGTTGGGGTGGCTCACCGCATTCATCATGCCACTCCATCACAGGCCCAGCCTGAGGGAGAGATGAGGGCCGTGGACCAGGTGAATGCAAGCAAGGTGGTGCGGAAGCACTCAGGGACAGACCGAACTGTGTGAAGCCTGCGGCCTGCCACCGCAGTCATCCACACACTGTGAGCGCCACAGGGAACCTCGCCCACACCTTCCTTGCCTACCCATGCCAAATGTCTCCTCCTGTTGAAGCCTGGCTCCTGGCTTTATAGTGACACAATGCTACAATGGTGTCCCCGCTGAAGATATTACTGGCACTGTGGCCAACGCCTGCATGCCAATAGCTTGCTTCCAGCCCCACGCCATGAGATCTCGGCGCACTCCTAGATACAGCCATGGCTGAATCACTATGCCACACAGAACCAGAATCGCCTGAAGTCAAAGCAGATAAGGAGCTATCCCTCCGCAGATCCAGGGCAGCCTATGAGAGCAGCAGCCTCGGCTCCATCCTGGAGACTCCTGCCGTGCACAGTCCCAAGCAGCTGTGGCTCATGATCTTAGCAAGATGACCTCAACCCTATGTCGCCCCAACCTGATTGTGTGTTCATAATTTTTTTGTTAGTTTCACCCAAATGTTCAGGATCCAACAAATGTTATTTTCTAAACCCGCCCTCCTTTTCCTCCGCGTCTTTTTGAAGCACCAAGGGACTGTGGAGGAGGTGGTCGGGGAGGACGAAGCAGGTGGGGTGGGAGGACTTGCTGCCCAGAGCTCTTGCCGAAATTGTTAATGCTCCTGCGTTTCTGGCAGAAGCTGCATTCTGTCCTGCCCAGGCTCCGCACTGCCTTCCTGTCTGGACGCAGCCAGTGGCCATTTGTCCTGAAGCCACACAGAAAAGAGGTCTCGAGCTCGGGCAGGAACCCGAGGCTTGAGCCTTCTGTGCTCTTGCCAGAAGGAGGCATGTGCCGGAGCAGCCGGAGGTGGAACCCCACTCCAGTGGCTTAGCAGGAAGGAAGAGAATGAATGCACTTGCCTTAAAACTCGCTCTGGCGTGTGCTCTGTCCAGAGTTCTCTATACAAGAAGCTTGGGAAGCTGCAGCCAATCCCAGCACCCACATGGTGGCTCACAATTAGCTGTAACTCCAGGGACCACCTTACACGTGGTGCACGTATATTCAGGCAGGCTCTCACACATACACAGAAATAAAATCTTAAAAAAAATAAAACCTAGATGTGGTGGTTCAGGTTTGTGACCCCAGTGTTGGGGAGGTAGAGATGGGGACTCTGGCAAGTCAGAAAACTTGAGGATCATGAAACTTGCTCACAAACCCACTGCAAAAGTAGGTTCATTTAATGAAAAAATACATTTAGTTGGCTGATTTCAAATGCAAGGAAAATCAGCATCAAACACCTTTTACGACCACCCTACCCGGCCCTGAGGGAAGCCCCCTGAAATACAGTCTCCCATTCTTAGGAAGTACCAGCACCTCTGGCCTGCCACAGGCTATAACCCCATCCAAGTCTTCCACGTGCTGGGGTTAATCTGAGTTCAGGGTGAGGCACACCCCCTGGAGCACCCAGTGTGAGATGTGTTTTGCCGTGAAGAGGTCAGCTTCGAACACTAAGCCGATCCCCATGGCATTTCTCCTCATGGAGGTGGTGTAGACAGGGGTCCGGAAGGTGTTCTGCAAGGGAGAGGCTGGTGACAGACCTATGGGATTGGAGGCTCCTGGCTAGAAGGGGCTTAGCCTGAGCGCTCTTTATATGCAGCAGCCTTGGCCTGGCATGGGAGTACCGTGGGCGCTGGGCAAGTCCACAGACAGCTAGCTCATCAGAGATGGACCCTGGCCAGGCAAAGCCAAAGGCACCTGCTATCCACACTAAATGAAGCCCCTTTCTAACTCAGTGTGTCCAGAAATTTCCTTTCCCTGGGTCTCTACCACAGGCTCTGAGCTTGGACTTGTCCCTGCGGATGATGGGTACCCACAGGCATGCATACCAGAGTTCTCCCCTGAACTGGTCTCCATAGCTTAACCATGCCTCCAGGATCTCCCCAGGTTCCCCCGAGAGGAGGGACGGCACCATGGGGCCAGGGAGGAGACTGTCACCTGTAGCTTCAGGCGGTGACCTTCAATGGGGATGATCTTGAGGATGGGCAGGTCCACAACCAGCACCTTGGGCTTGCTCTTGACGAGACACCCTCTCTCTATGTCCCAGTCGGCACCTTCCAGGTAGAGCCCAGAAACAAAGCACCCTAGGTGGGGGAAGAGGATGGATCTGTGTCCCGCTGCATGCCTGCTCCTCTGGGGGTACCCTGAGGACAAGTGCGAAGGCCACTGATGGGGCCCTCCCACCCCAGAATTCAACCTTGCCCCGCTTCCCAAGTAAAAGGATAGCCAGACAGGAGACAAAAGGCTCCAGGGAAGTGGGTCTGCATGGACACCTCTTGTCCTGGACGCACGCATGGCTCAGGACAAGCACACAGCATCCTCTGAGCCAAAGGCAAGTCCAGGAGGAGTATGAGCTCCTGCATGCAGAAACCCCTATGCCAAGAGCACCAGCACTTCCCGGTGGGCGAGTGGTTAGGACTGAGTGCTCTCACCAAAGGCAAAAGCTATCACCCACCTGCCCTGGGCCACGATGGCATCTGGATGCTCACAGTAGGACCTACCTGAGGATCCCTGAGACCCCCCCCCACATAACCCACTCTTAAGCAGCCACCAAGGAGCTTCTGTTCTCTGCACTCCTGTGGGCCCTAGCCAGGGAAACTGAGGTTTCTACCAGGACATGCATAGTCGGTGCTGCCGGAGGGGCACACAAAACTTAAAGCAGACCTTCTTAAAACAGTATGAGTTTTGTTTTTCATGATTTTTTTCCAATTATTCACTTTACATCCTGATCGTAGTCCCCCCCCCCCTTCCAGTACTACCTTTACAAATCCCTCCCCTTTACCCAGTCTCCTTGGGAGAGCCAGAGGGGTCAGCTAACCTGGGCCCATGGGAGCTCAGAGACTGAACCACCAACCAAAGAGTATGCAGGGGTTAGACCTAGGCCCACCACACACTGGTAGATGTTCAGTTTGGTGTTTGCAGTTGTCTCTCACCTTTGCCTACAGTTGGATCCCTCTCCCCTAGCTGGACTGCCTGGTTTGGCCCTCAGTGGGAGAGGATGTACTTAGATTTTTAAATAGACTGTGCAGCTCTCAAATGGGAACTCTGTAATGGATAGTGTCCTGTCACAATGTCAAAAGGTTGGGTGTGCCTGACAGGGTCCAGGCCAGCCAGCCTATGTGCTCTCTGGCTCTCACACTTCTGCCCCTCAGGGATTACAGGGAAGCCATTGGTGATCTCTTTGAAAACTCACTTGACCCAGGAACCCACTTGCCGCAGACTACCCCATGTCTCTGCTAGTCTCCAGTGAGAAACTCTCTGAGATGCCACAGAAAAAAAGCACTGTGGGCCACAGCCCTGCTTAAGCAAGGCCTCATCCACATGGCACTTGGATTTGGGCATGATTCTGGGAGGGAAGACCCAGGTAGAGAGCAAGATAGACAACATTTACCATACCTTGCCCCGCACGCTCGTTTACTTCATCGGCATCCTGGAACTTGGTCACTTGTGTAAATAAGGTGGACCGGTCCAGCGGCCAGCCATTCCTCCGGCATGTGGCCTGTACCAGGGCTGTGAGGTAGGACTCTGGGATGTGCAGCCCTGAGAGCCACATCACACTGGGCTCACTCTCCGTGACCTGGAAAGTAAGCAAGGTGTGGGAGCTTGGGCTGATTCAAAGCTGATTTTCCACGGTGACAACTGCTGGTATTGGGTCAGTTCGCTTCCCCCTGGGGAAACAGCTGACCACCAAACTCTAGGTGGACCAACAATTTAGGAAGATACCAAGCTCATTAAAGTATTTGCCATACAAGTGTGGGGACCTGAATTTGCTCCTCAGAACCCCCACTGAAAACATCAGGTGTGGTGGCGTATCCTTGTAACCCCAGTGCCGAGGCAGCAGAGACAGATCCTTGGTGTACCCTGACCAGCCAGCAAAGGCAGTGAACCCCAGGTCCTAATGAGAAACTCAGTCTCAACAAACAGAGTCATGGCTTCATGAGGAATGACACTCGGGGTTCATGTATGACTTCTATACACATGTGCACATACCTGCATGCGCTCAGATATACATACGCCCATAAAAGTTACCAGATCAAACCTCCCACGGTTTTCTCAAGTGGAGAATTACAAAGCCCGGAAGCCACCAAAGACAAGACTGGACTGCACACAAATGTAAAGCCCTTCTATTGAGACGCGCACACACATACACACACACACACACCATCCAAGTAAATGGCCCCCAGCAGGGAAGAGTCTATATCACCAAGGGCTCCTTTCTTTCATACACTGAGAGCTCTTAAAAACCAGTGAAAAGGGCTGGGGAGATGGCTCAGTGGATAAAGCCACACACACACACCTGAGGACCTGGGTCTGGATCCCTAGAAACTATGTAACGTTGCGTGTGCTAGCATCCATCTGTAAACCTAGGGCCCTCTACAGTGAGATGGGAGACAGACAGGAGGATGGCCAAATCAGGCAGAAGGCAATGACTGATTGTCAAAAGTTGTCCTCTGACCTCCATATATGAACACACACACACACACACGCCATATATTCTTTAAAAATCAATGTAAAAAAGATGGAGTCTTTCACCAAAAGGAAAACAGACATGAATGACGGCTCACAGAAAATTCAAAATGCCTTTAAGCATATGAAACACCCTCCACTTCACCTTCATTAAAGAAACGCAGGGCAAAACCAATTAGATGTTCCATTAGCAAGTAGAGACCCAAACTCAAAGACCACAAAGATCTGAAGAAGAGAACAGGGTGATCCTGGAGTATTACAGCTTCGACTTCCCAGAATACTCACTCAGCTCACACCTGCAACCCCAACACTTGGGAGGCTGAGGCAGGAGGACTGTCACCAGTTCAAGACCAGCCTGGGCTATAGAGTTAGAGGCTATCTCACAGTTAATAAGTAAATCAAGTGCACGTGTGCTCTAGGCATACACACAGACTGCATTCAAGGACAGTGACAACGGTGCTCTTTGGGGCACACAGTTACATAGTCACCCTGAAAAAGAATAAGCTAGAACAAATGCCAAGACATACCTGGAAGAAATCATCACAGGAGCATAGCAAGCCATGAGTCCCAAAGGCAGAGCAGCACAGTCTGGCCCTGTGGCCACTGAGGCTATCCCCCAGCACACCCAATACACACTCACAGGCCAACCCGGGGAAAACGGGTGCAGGTAGGTGTCCAGAGACAAACCCACAGTGGCCCCGCACTTACCCACAGTGTGTACTGGCTGAACCGCCGCAGGAAGTAGACCATCCAGTTTCCGAGGGTCTTCAGGGTGTCAGGGGCAAGCTTCCTCCAGATGTGAGGGATGTGGCCAAGGAAGAGAGACCTGGCTACATCATCTAACTCATTGCTCATTCCGACTTCCCCAGCCAAGGCCTGGGGGGGCAGGATGGAGACTACTCAGCAGGCCTGTGGAGGGCTAGGAACCCCCTTCTCCTCGAGGTAGTGCCAAGTCCATGGGCCCATGCTCACCCTCTGGAGCTCAGCCAGAGACCTGGTCATACGAATGACAAGCTTGTTGAAGCGCCCCAGCTCCTGCAGCAGTACCACCGAGGTGGGGGTGATGCTCAAGCCCAGGTGCTTCCGAACCTGGTCCAGGTCAAAGATCTTGGGCATCTTGTTCTCAATGTCTTTGGCCACCTGGCCAATGTAGTCGTCACGGCTGATGCCGCTGCTGGACTCCCCTGGAAGGATGGCATTTTAAGGGACTTCAAGGCAGGATGCCGAGAAGATGGGACTTCGGAAGCCTCTTCATTCTTGGAAAAGCTACCTCCATCCACCAGGAGCACCCTCTGCCCCCCCCCCAGGCAAGCTAACGAGCCTCCAAGCAAGCTAACGAGCTCCCTAGCGGCTATACCTACCTGTCTGTGGCTGCAGCTCCAGCAGATGACCCCACATGTCGCGAGCTGCCTGTGTGTAATAGCCAATCTCAGCATTGGAATGGAGACCGAACACTTCCGGTGTGTTGGCAAGTGGGAGGGCCTCAATGGCTTCTAGGATTAAAGAGAAAGAGCAGGTTGCACGTGCTCCTGCTACCTGCCAGTCCCCAGTCTCCTACCCATGCATATGGCACAGTGAGCTTCCAAGGGTCGCCTGCCCTTCCCCAGGTGAAGGAACAGCTCTGAAGTGAGGCAGAGCCCAAGGGACAGCCTCACGTGACCAGCCTATGAGTCCCATCAGCAGGAGAGGGTGGCTAAGAACCGAAGCGGATACAAATCTATCATCTTTCAAAGACCTTCCCTTCGCCCTGGGACGGCTCACCGACAAATTTATCCTTCACATCACCCACGGGAATTTTATAGTCCACATCCTTGTTCCGGAAGAAGTGGAACGGTTGAAAAGTATCGAAGATGAAGTCTCCCAGATACTCATCCATGTACGTGGTGAGGATGCGCCGGTCGAAGCTGTCGATAGCTCGGCCTCCATACATGACCTGAGGGTGGACTGGGTGAGCGCCAGCTGGACCCACAACCCGACGTGAACGTACAGCTCCGGCCCCCACCACCGCCCAGCTCCAACCTGTCCACTCAAAGAACCTTCTGGGCCAGAGAGGTAAGAAATGGGTTTGTCTATAGAATCATGCTGTGGTCGGAGACTCCTTGAGAACAGAACCAAAGCAAGAAACTGCCCAAAGCCACGCCCCCATCCCAAAGCCACGCACCCACCCCCACCCTCCTGAATGGATGAGACATGGGCAAGAACCAAGACACCAGCTGTCAGTCCTTATACGTTTGTTTCAGAACTCTCCGGTCTAGCAGCTTTCCCAGAAGTTCTGCAAGAGTCACGATACCCAAGCCCCAAGACGACCCTAAAGCTCCCTGGATGTACTCAGTGCATTGGCACGCTGGGAACTGCCCAGAGAAGAATAGCCAGACTCCCGGGGCTCTAGATTTACACAAGTGATCTCCCTGGGAATAGTTTGTCTCAGAAAAACAGGAGACAAACATATTTTTTTTCAGTGATCTTAGGGTGGTAACAGGTAGGCGGGGGCAGGAGCCAGGACTGTCCCAAGAGCTCAGAGGATGGGTATCTCGGTCCCAGACCCCCCAGCCCTCGAGAGGCACCCAGCCACTATTACCTCTCCAATAAGGTACTTGAGGCTGCCCCAGGGGATGCGAGGGTCACGCTGCTGGAAGGCTTTCGTTAGGTACGTGTTTAGGATTTCCATACAGACCTTGGGGAGGAGGAACACCTGTGGTTAACAGCCATCCGCAGCCTGAACCTTGGTAGTAGTGGACTCAGAAGACAGGTACAGAAGCCAGCCAGCTCGGGGTGCACCGGCTGGACAAGTCGCCATGCTCACCTGGAAGTCAGATTCATTAAAGTCGTAGTACACGTTCCAGCCGATCTTGCCAAACTTCCGCCTCTCCTGGACCACAGCGTGGAAGAAGGCCAACACGTAGACCAGGGGCTTGAAGGCGGTATGCGGACACTGCTCCAGCATGTCATTGGAGATCTTGAAATAGGTTGCTCTCATGTTCAGTTTGAGCCCGTTAGGTGGCTCCGTGACCACCTGCAGGAGGGCGGAAGACAGACTCGATGCGGGCAACCCTTGGCTGTCTCCTGCTCCCAAAGAATGTCTCTAGCTGGGACGGGAGACCTAGACAACAGACACACCCAAGTCCCAAAGCCACGTGGGTACACAGAGCATCCCCCTTCACCCTAGGGCTCTTTGCAGCAGTGACCAGGAGCGGGGCTGTAGCCTATCTGTGTCAATGCCCCAAGGCAGACCTTTAAGGACTTCTGCAGGATTCCAATGGGGAAGCCCTTGGTGGGGTCTGTGGTGAGCCACAGGCGGAAGTCAGGGTGTGGCTTGGTGATCCTCTCCAGGGACTTCTCCAGGTCCTTCAGCCACTTGACCAGGAGGTGGCAGTTCTGTAGCATCAGCCACTGTCCCCGGGCCACTGCGGTCTCCAGCAGCTGCAGAGCCACCTGCAGGAGGAGGGTGGTGTGGGATGTCGGGGAGGGGCAGACTAGTGTTCCCAGCCAGGCCAACTCCAGGCTTCAAGGCAGCCAGAGGCAGCCAGGGATCCCAGAACTAAGGTGGCCGGAGTTAAGGTAGAAGCCATCCTGAGACAACCTTACTAGCACCTGTGACCTCAGGGCCAGCCATGGCTTAGACGATGAGCCTCTTGCCTCCCCGGCCTTCATGTGAC
Organism: Mus pahari; assembly: GCF_900095145.1. NCBI lineage: Eukaryota > Metazoa > Chordata > Mammalia > Rodentia > Muridae > Mus > Mus pahari. Next base: position 14,952,605 of record NC_034612.1, on the reverse strand, counting down.
ATCCTTTCTCAGACAGTCACACTTGAGCAGGCCTGCCTGCAAGAGTCTCCCCCCCCCCTCCAGGGAGCAGAAGTGGCCCGTAGACTTCAGACCCAAAGGGCCTGCTGGACAAAGGTAGCCCAGGCTCCCACAGAGACAGTAGCTTCTCCTTCAGCGCTCTCTCTCAGTCGCCAGAGGCTTTAACTAAGCAAAGCCTGGGTGGCGCTCGTGTGGAAACGCCTTCCTCCGGTTCTGAGGTTGGAAAGAGAGAGCTCTGTCTGTGGTCCCCTGCCCACGCTGTCCTGTCCTGTGCTCTGGTGGAAGCGTTTGCTAGAGCTTCACAGACACATCACGACGAAGTCAGGACTGGCTGTCTGCTCCCTCTGACCTTCGGTTTTGCCTGGTGCCGTGCCCTGTCACAGTGAGCTGGCAGATGGCACGGAATGGGACAGAGGGCCTCCGAAGCGCCTCCATGAAATGCCCATGTTTGGTCTCACTAATGGGTCCCTGAACCACACACCAGGAGCCTAAGACCCCTGACCTGCATGGGGCTGTGGTGACAGTGCAGTGGTCACAAGGAGACCACAATCAATCGACTATCACCGACGTCACACTGTCTGAGCCAAGCTTTCGACCCACCCGGGTCAGCTCTCTCCTGGACCCGGCTCGCATCAAACCCAAGCTTTCGACCCACCCAGGGCAGCTCTCTCCTGGACCCGGCTCACATCGAACTCAAGCTTTTAACCCACCCGGGCAGCTCTCTCCTGGACCCGGCTCACATCGAACTCAAGCTTTTAACCCACCCGGGCAGCTCTTTCCTGGACCTGGCGCGCATTGAACCCACCAGCTACCTTTTCTTGGCCTTGACCCATGGCAAGAAACTTGAGGCGCGTGCCCCCGAAGCCACTCCGTTCAGCCAGCTTCATGAGGTCACTGGCGGGGTCAGAGCCAGGGCTCAGGATGAACACGATGGGCGAATTGGGGGTGCTCTGCTCAAAAATGGCCTCGAAGCTGATCATCGGGGGCTGCACGTACCTGGTGAAAGGAAGAAGGTGAACCCATCTGCGGGACGATGCCTGGGTCCCTCCATCCCCTCACCCTACCCCTCAGCATCCAGAAAGTGACCATGACTCTCACGTAGCTCTTCAGACATTTGTGCTGGCTTTCTGAGAATCCTGGTACACACAGAGATCTGATGATGACCTCCTCGGTGGCAGGGACCTCTCTGGCTCCCTCTAACCTCATGTGATTCCCCACATAATACTGGTTTCAGCAGGTTGGTACTGAGCTGGGCGCTTTGCCCTACCCTCCATGTCCACAGGTCTTGAGCACTTAACCCGGAAATCACACATCAACAGCTCCGTGGGCATGTCCCACACTGCCCCTTTCTTTAGGGCTTTTAATAGATTCAATTATAATTTAGATACAGTTTGTCCCCTAGACACACACGTGGACCCCCAACATGATACCTCATGGTATCAAGAGGTGGTAGGTTTGCCTGCTGGAAGGAAGTCACCAAGTGAACTTCTCACAGGTCTGGGGGTCCTTTGCATGCGATCGGGTAATTATAAAGTAAGGCTCCTCACGTGAGTGGCCTCTTCTGCATGTAGATCTATCACTTCCTGCCAGCCTGTGATACAGCCAGCCTGTGACTCTGGCCACCAGAATTGTGAGCCAAATCAACACCTTTTCTTTCTGCATCACCTGGCACCCGGCATTTGATTGGAGGGATCTAAAACAGACTAAGATGGCCACCGATGCGTAAGGAGATTTCACATTTAAATAGATCAGATTTTCTGTGTTGCTCGCCTACTGCCAAGAGAACCTTCAGTATGGGTAGAGGAATAAATCACCAGGAGTCGGTTTAATACTGGGTCCATTTAGCAGAGTAATCGCACCCCGTACAGACAGGTCTGTCTATCCGCAAGTTCTGGCACGGAGGTGGGCACAGAGCCCCACCCCTACTCCCCAGGAGTGACTGGCAATGGAAGAGAATCAGTTCTCTTCCAAGGCCACAGGTGTGTGGTATGGCCACAGTGGAAGGCCACATGGCCAAGATGATGCATGGGAAGCAAAAATGGAACGCAGAGGGTCTTTTTAAAAAAAAAAAATGACAACACAAAGACGTGTGGGTGTGGAGGGGATGGATATGGGAAGAGAGGTGCACATGGTCAAATGCATTGCACCTAATTATCAAAGAACTAATAAAAATTAAGAAAAGATAACTTTCCACGAGTAATGATCTATTTGAAAGGAATTTACATCTGGAGTCTTTTGTATTTCATTTTTTCAAATCTGCTTTTGAGTTTCTTCCAAGGAGATAGGGGAGCAGGTTGCTCAGGGACCCCATTGCCACCCACTATCAGCTGGCCGTAGCTCAGGGCAGCTGCCCCAGGGACAGGACCGTAAGTCTTCAGTTGCCACTGTGGCCCTCCCGGCCCCTGTTCCTCATCTCCCTGACAGCTTGCTGACGATGGAGATGTGAGTTTAGGATGTTCGTTCTGTTGGGCTCAGGACAAGAGCCATGCCATCCCATGTGGCAGCCACCAGGCGCTCTGAGTTTTCGAGCCCTGGGCCTCTCGCTGCTCCCTCCTGAGATGTGTTGTGAGCACAAATTCACCTCAAGCTTTGGAAGACTGAACAAGAGGCTGTAACATAGCTTACAGCAGACTGAACACAAGGCTGTAACATAGCTTATAGAGGTTTCTATACTATTTACAAGAAATGGCAGTGTGTCTAATAAAATATGTTACTTAGAATTAAAGGGGCCCGGAAGATGGCCCAGTTGGTAAAGTGTTTGCCTCATGCACATGAGGACCCGAGTTCATAATGAGCTGGGTGTGCATATTTGGAATCCCAAATGTGCTGAGGAGGCAGAGACAGCCTGGGCTAATCATTGGTCCTAATATGAGACCTTGTCTTAAGACACAAAGTGGGCCAGGCAGTGGTGGCACAGGCCTTTAATCCCAGCACTTGGGAGGCAGAAGCAGGTGGATTTCTGAGTTTGAGACCAGCCTGGTCTACAGAGTGAGTTCCAGGACAGCCAGGGCTACACAGAGAAACCCTGTCTCGAAAAAACAAAACAAAACAAAAAAGAAAGTCCTGAGGAATGACACCCCAGGTTGAGCTCTCATACATCCAACATGTGCCCACACACATGTACCTGTGCTCTCACACATGCACAAATTAATAATTTAAAATAGTAGAAAACTTTTAAGTTTTCCTTTCTGCTAGAGTGTGGCCCTCCATGTTTGTTTGGGGTATTGCATCTTCACAAAGGAGGTCAGACCAGGCCCCTTAGATCAGGCTAGCCCTGATCCTGTGAGTCCTGGAGAGGGGCAGCACTCACTTTTCCCCCATGGTGAGGGTCACATAGTCAGTCACAGCCCGGTACACCCGGTCTACTCGGAAGCAGCGTAAAATCAGCAGTTTCTGGAAAGCAGTGATGTTATCGTCGTAGCCCAGGGGGAACGGGAACTGCTCTAGCGAATCCTGGTCGTACCACTGCGAGAAGCAAAGAGGACTGACTGTGGCCTCAGCTCAGAAACCACGCCCGCTACCGTTTGCATGAGAAGGTGCCAAGTGCCACCGAAGAGAGAGAGGAAGATCTGAACTTTTGATCTCAGTGCTGACACCAAAACCTGTGAGCTGAAAAAACCAGAAGAGCTAAGGAGCAATCACCGTGGAGTTCAGAGGACACGGCATCCAGGAGGTGCCCAGTAAGTAGTTCTTGGAAGGATGGATGGACAGGGGGATGTGTGATGGAGAGAAGGATGGACAGATGAACAGCTGTATGGATGGTTATATGTATGTATGGATGTATGGATGGATGGTTGGTTGGCTGATTGTATAAATGAGTGGATATATAGATAAACGGATGGATGAATGGATGGATGGATGGATGGATGGACGAACAGATGGATGGATGAACATATAGATGGATGGACGGACAGATGGACAGATGGATGGATGGACAGACAGATGAATGGATGGACAGACAGATGAATGGATGGACAGATGAATGGATGGACAGATGAATGGATGGACAGACGGATAAGTTGATAAGTAGATGGATAGTTGTATAAATGGATAGGTAGATGAACAAATAGATGGACAGGCAAATGTGTGACAGAGAGATGGACAAACAGATAGGTGGACAGATGAACAGTTGTATGGATGGATGTATAATGCATATATGGATGGATGGGTGGATGGATGGAGGGATAGGTGGACAGATAAACAGTTGGATTGGTGATGGACAGACTAGTATATAGATGAGTGAATGAACTGATGGATCGTAGACAAATGGATGAGTGGATGGATAGACAGATGGATAGATGGATGGGTGGACGGATGGATGGACGGATGGGTGGATGGATGAATGGATGATGAATGGATGGACAGATCCACAGATGAATGAACAGATGGTTGGGGAAGCAGAGAGATTAAGGATGGTAGAGAGATGAATGGATAGTTGACGTGTAGGTGGGCCAAGGGGTGACTGGTTCTACACAGTTAGTGGGGATTGGATGAAGGAAAAGTATATCCGGAGACTTAAGGGCACGGGCCATGTGGAGTGTGGAAGCATTTTCCTGGCAAGGGGAGGCTGTGGGCTCAGTGTACATATGGGGATAGCAGCTATGTTGGGGAGAACACATACACACTTACCTCTTGCCACGTGGGGAGATGATGTTCAATATCAAGAGGAAGGTTCCCAAAGATGTTGGAAAACTTTTCTGACAGGAGAATGATGTCTTCCCAGCCCTGGTCCGACAGCCAAGCACATGGTTTCTTCCACTTGCTCTTCTCCAGAGAAATGTTCCCTGATCACAATGAGAAGACGGAGCCAGCCCGGTTACGGGCTCTCCATGCCCAGCGCGCAGACCATGCACACAGAGCACGTCCATGCCTCTTGCTCTGAGGAGAGACCCCTTTGCCAAGGAATAAGGAGGCATGGGCTTGTGTCTCCAGTAAACCCAGCTTGGCAGCTTAGCCAGGCCTCCAGTCTCAACACAGCTCCCTGCAAAGGTGCCTGAGTCAACCAGGAAGTGTTTCTGAGGCAGGGGGAGGTTGTTAGATAACCTGTAGTTCTTGGAAGGGGATTTTGCTACTGGTAACATTTATGGTGAATGGACACGCATGTCTCGGGTGCCCATGGATAGGATGAGGGTGAAAACCAGCAAGCCCATATACCTTTTAGGAAGAAGTCTAGCTCGTCCTGGGGGACCCTCCCCTCTGCCTGCTCTATCTTGATGGTCATGTTGAAGGAGAAGAGGAGCTTATGCTTCTCAAACAGCCCTGCGGAGAGACGGAGACAGAGACCGTGTTTTGGAACCGAGGCTCTCACACACTGCATGCTCAAGTCCAAGGAAAATGAAGCGAAAGCCCACAGCGCTAAGCGGCTGCACTTAAGGCTTTTATGCACCCGATGGCCATGGCTGTCCAGGTGCCAAAGGGCAGCCTGTAGTGACGGACACCTGTGTGCACCTGGTGCAGTGACAGCAACAGGAACCACATGTTTCATAAGTGTGTGGGGGGGTGCAATCAGAACCGAGTTGCTGGGGTAGAGATGTGGAGTTTCCAGAGCACGGAAGTGACTGCTGTGCCGTTGTTTCAAAAAGCACATGACCCGTGACCCACGGAAGCAGCTCCAGCTGCAATGGCTACAGGTGAGTCCAATCCAGGGCGGGGTGGGGGGGGTGCTGACAGCACAGACAAAGCCAGAGCAGGTACTGGCCAGATGGTGATCATATTCCATGGGGTTTAGAATGGTCCAGAATAAAAAAAATGTTCTTAACAAACAGTGCATTTGGAGAGTAGAAAATAGTGCAGCCATTGGAAACCAGTTGGGTAGTCCCTCCAGAAGTTAAGGCCCTGGCATGTGGCCCAGAAATGCTACTCTGGGGAAGGTACGGATCCAATATCAAAAGCAAAAGCAAATGTTCAGGTCCAGAAGGAGTTCCATGGAAGAACACTCGCCTAGCATGCACGAGGCTGAGAGTTCCAACTCCGGTACATGCATGCACACATGAACACATGCATGTACACAGAGAGAGAGACAGAGACAGAGACAGAGACAGACAGTGAGCTAGCAGTGGCAAATATTGATAGCTGCACTGCACTAGCCAAAAAGCCAAAGAGCAGAAACCACCCAAATGTCCTCCATCTGAGAGAGAAACAGAGCGTGAGGCACTATCTAGTCAGTCCTGAACCAGCCGAATCCTGACGCTACAGCGCAAGCCTCCATGTTCCGAAGCATTAAATGAAGAGGCTAGCGATGAGACTCACAGATTCTGGGACTCCCTTGACAGGAAGTGCCCAGAACAGATGTATCCTCATTCAAGCAGCTCTGCAGAGGCTTCCAGGGTGGGGAAGGAAGGAAGGAAGAGGTTGAGAAACTGCGATGGACCAGGCTAAGCCCAACGGGGATTCCTAGATTTAGGGGCTCTGGGAACTCTACTGAGACTGGAGTGGGGTATCTTGGGAGGTGGGATTGGGGGCCGGTGAATCTCATCTCACTAAAGATGTAGTTTAAAAGTTGGTGCTCCCGTTGGGTGTGGTGGCGCACGCCTTTAATCCCAGCACTCAGGAGGCAGAGGCAGGTGGATTTTTGAGTTTGAGGCCAGCCTGGTCTACAAAGTGAGTTCCAGGACAGCCAGGGCTATACAGAGAAACCCTGTCTCCAAAAACAAAAAAAAAGTTGGTGCTCCCGACCCCCCTTTGTAACATGAGCGGCCAGCACAAGGCCAGCCAAGTTTCTGTGTTCCAAGTCCGACTTCCTCCCCTCACCGGTGCAGCCGTAGTTGTAGATGTTGAAGGTCAACGTGTCCATGATGTTTCTCAGACGCTTCAGAAGGATGGAGTCGGGTAGTGACTTCTTCAGCGACAGCCCGAAGACCTCCAGGAAGGCGATGAGGGAGTACTGGTACATGGAGTTGACAAGCGCCATCTCCGACAGCACAAAGAACAGAATGGCGCCCCGTCTCGCAGCCGGCCGGTAGCCATCCCGCAGCCTGTCAATGTCCAGGGCTGTCTTCTCCGCCAGCTTCAGCTTCTCTGAAACCTGCAGGAGGGCCTCAGTTACCATGGAAACAGGGAGACGAGGACAGCCTAGACAGCCTGGGGTAGTGGGGGCCGAACTGTGGGGCATAAAACAGACCATGACATGCTCCCTGGAGTCACCAGACCCTGGAGGGAGCTTGAACTTGAGGGGACATCAGGCCATGTCCTTTCATGCAAACACTGGAAGAAGATGGAGTCAACCCAACATAGCCCAGCGCAGAGATAGAGAGCTACGTGATCTATATGATATTTTTGGGTTCTGGATCCAGCCTTACCTGAAGCCACATCCGTATGTCACCACCTTTTGAACTAACTTCCCTTTTTATTTAAAGTAGGTGTGGCTGGGCTTTTTCATTCTCAGTTTGAGAAGGTTGCTGGCTACACAGGAGTGCCTTCCCCTTTATATAAGCACAGTCCCATATAGGTGCCCCCCCCCTTTTTTTTCAAGACAGGTTTTCTCTGTGTAGCCCTGGCTGTCCTGGAACTCACTCTGTAGACCAGGCTGACCCCGAACTCATAAATCCACCTGCCTCTGCCTCCCAAGTGCTGAGATTAAAGGCCTGCACCACCACTGCCTGCTCACCCCCACCATTTTTTTTTTTTTTTTTTAGATTTCTTTTACTGTTTTGGATAGCCCTGGGGCTACTTGTAATTTAATGCTAATTCTGTTCTCCTGGGAGAGGTTGTGAACAAGGAATGAAGTCAGCACTCAGGTGATTTCCTGTAAACCTTCTTCACACCTTAATTTGTAAAATAAAAATAAAGGCTACAGACAGTGGAGCTGAAAGGTGGGAGAGAGGAGGAGGTGGTGTGGGAGAGAAAGAGGATGGTGAAAGGAAAGGGGAGCAGAAACATGTGGCCTGAGAAACCACAAATTCTAAGGGGCCGAATAGTCAGGGAAGAAGGGAGTGTAGCTCTAGATCTGCCCAATCTAGGCGCACAGCTTGCATTCATATTAATTGAGTTGTGTTTTCATTGCTGGGGGCATATTTGGGTTGGAGACTGACTGCACCATTCATGTGTATAAGTATTTTGCCTGGATGCATCTACATACACCACGTGCATGCCTGATGCCTTTGGGGGCCAGTAGGAGGTATTGGAGTCCCTGGAGCTGGAATTACAGGGCATCGAGAGCTGCGATGTAAGTGCTGGGAACCCAACTCAGGTCCTCTGGAAGAATAGCTAGTGCTGTTCGTCTGTCCCTCCAGCCCCAAGGTGGCCTTTCTTTGTGTCAGGTGAGAGAAAAGGCGACTCGAAGCTCCTGTCCGAGGCTGCTCCCCCAGCTGTTAAGACTCGGGGGTGTCAGAGCCCCTCCCGCCTGCACGGAGGAGGTGCCCACCTCTGTGGCTTTGGACTTGGTCTCTTCCAGGGTCTGCACCAGCTCCACGTTGTCCAGCATGTTGCCCGTGGACGTGGCCAGCTCGCGCAGGAGCGAGTCCTCCAGGTCCTTGAGCAGGTTCTTGTTCTCGCTGGTCTCCTGGATGAGGTGCTCTCTCTGCTCCTCCAGCTCGCGCCTCTCGTAGGCCACCAGCACACTCAGCAGCTGGTCCTCCAGGCCCTTCAGAGTGACTGAAAGGGCAGAGAGCCCTCACTTGCTCGCCCTGGAGTCCAGGCGAGGCATTACCCAGACACCTGCAGCTTGCTGCTCTCCAAAGTCCCCCAATCCCTACACATTAAGGACCAAACAGCAAAAGCAGCTCCCACAGGCCAGCGGGCGGTGGTGGCGCACGCCTTTAACTCCAGCACTTGGGAGGAGGCAGAGGCAGGCGGATTTCTGAGACCAAGGCCAGCCTGGTCTACAGAGTGAGTTCCAGGACAGCCAGGGCTATACAGAGAAACCCTGTCTCAAACAAACAAACAAACAAACCCAACAAAAGCAAAAAACAAAAAACCAAAAAAACCCAGGTTCCACGGACCGCCAGGGATCAAGAAGCCCACGAAGCCTCGCTTTCAAGGTGGACTCCTGGAGTTTGCAGCCAGATCTGTCCCTTCTCACCAGTATAGTTGATGACCATGGCCTTCCCAAACACCGATGGGGAGTATCTAGGATTGGCCAGCTTGGTGTTGAGGTACAGCCGGAAGTTGGAGTCATAGTCGACCTCCTTGTCCCCCAGAATGATGAACTGGCGGCCTTGGGAGGTCTTGATGTTCTTCTCCAGGACGCTGTCAATCACAGGGTCGATGTACTCATCCACGTCATGGAACAGGAAGGGGGTCCCGTACTTTATGGACATCTCGAGCTGCTTCAGGAAGTCGGGGTCATTGAAGGAAGCAACCTGCGGGCGAGAGGCAGGAGATGGGGTGTGCCAGGTCAAGTGGGAAGCAAGCACAGGACAAAACTGGAGACCACTAATTTGTTAGCTCAGCAAAAGCTGGAGTCCCAACCATCCCACTCCTGGCGCATGCCCTGGAGGACCATGAATGTGGACACAGACCGGGGCTGGTGAGGTGGCTCAGTGGGTAAAGGCCATGCAAGCCTGAGTTCGGTCCCTAGAACTCACATGGTAGATGGAGAGAATCAGCTCCGCAAAGCTCCCCTCTGACTACACATGTGTGACCCTCCCCCACCCCCAACAACAAACATGCACGAGAAAGAAGTGTGTGTATACAGATGTTCACAGCAGCACCATAAAGTGGAAACAACCCTGCTCGTCAACTGAGGGCAGAGCAACAAAATGTGGTATGTCCATACAAAGGAATACTATACAGCTGTAAAGAGGATAAAGAGGTTGGGACAAAAGTACCTACACCTGCTACGACACACCGTTGAACCCCCTACAACACAAAAGAAGCCAATCACAAACGATTAACTACTAAATGCTTCTATCCATAGGAGATATCCAGAGTGAGATATCCAGAGTAGGCAAAGCCATGGAGACAGAAACTGTATTAGCAGTTGCCAGTGGCTGGGCAGCAACAACTAAGGTTCTGCCTTAGTGGTTGAACCATCATTGTTTTTGGTTGGGGTGGGGATGGGGGTAATAAGAATATTCTAAACTGACTCTGTTAACTGTTATAGGATTCTGCACATACTCTTTAAAAGCCACAGAAGTATCTGCTTTGAGTGAGCGTGAGACTTGCTAAGTGGGTCACATCTAAATAAAGCTGCCACTTTATAGCCTCCCTCCTCCACCAGTTCCTTTCCCCCACCCAGACACACACAGTGGAGGAGCATCCTGGACCACTGAGCAGAAAGAAATAAAGACAGAAGGTATGGTCTTTGTCCAAAAGGATGCTCTCATCCTGAGCCCCTAAGCAGAGGAAGGGGCTGCTCGGTCCTTGGGTGGGGTTCAGGATGGAGCATAGGGCAGGGGCTCTAGGCAGAGGGGCCCCACCCGTAGGTTGTTCTTCTCCTCTTTTCTTTTGATCCAGTTGAGGGCCTGCTGCTGGGGGTCGATGCAGAGCGGGAAGCGACTGGCCCGGGTTGTAAGGATGCCATTCTGAACCGAGAGCTCATCGGGGGGAAGACCCTGGGAGCCCCACCTGCGAGGGACAACCACAAGCAGATGAACTTATTACCCCATCAAGCTGTGTGTCCAACGCTGCAGGTCACAGGGTCAGCCTTCTAGAACAATGTGTGACCTTGACTCAGGTGTGCCTTCCCAGTCCTGTAGCCCACTCCGGCTCCCAGGGGATGCTCACACAGGAATTCTCCCCCCCCCCCCCGGCTAAGCATGGTACCTGCTGATCTCAACATCATCTGTGAGGAGGTTCTCCAGTCGGAAAGGCTGGCTCAGGGGGATGTCACGATCCAAGATGTCGTTCTGCCACACCTGGTTGACCATCTCATCACGAAACTCCCAGGTGAAGGCGCCCTCGTAGCTCAAGAAGGCCGCACAGAGCAAGCAGTCGCCTAGCAGCTTCACCCGCCGGTGCATTAGCTCATCCAGGTCGTTCAGCCACCTGCATGGGACAGAGAGGCCACCGTGAGCAGCTCCCTTCTGGCCATGACCAACCGGAACCTGCGTCGGACGCCTTTAACGCTTTGGAGCATGCGTAGATGACAGCTCCCCTCGTTAAGCGGGTGATGCCCCTCACCTGACGTTTTCTGAGCCCAGCCCAGAGATGAGCTTGTCCGCCGCGATCAGCCGCCTCTCCATGATCTCTGCCTCCTCCTGCAGCTTCTGCTTCTCTAGGATGGCGGCCTCATACTTGGCCCCCAAAGCCTCCAGTTCCTTCTGGATTGCTGCCAGCTCATTCTGGATCCTCTCTAGCTCTCGTTTGGTTAGGAAGAAATTTCGCTCCAGCCTGGCCACCTGTGTGAAGATGGTGAGCAGGTGGCCCGCCATCTCCACCTCCATCCGGGGTTCCCAACCCTCCTCAGGCTGGGACCCTTTCATACAGTTCCCCAGGTTATGGTAACCCCCAACCGTATAACTGTAATTTTGCTTCTGTTAGGAATCGCAATGTAAATAAATATCTGATATGCAGGATACCTGATACGTGACCTCTGTGAAAGGGTCATTTGACCCCTAAAGGAGTCTTGAGAACTGTTGACCTACATGAAGACAGTGAAGGGTCTCATTCCCAAGGGTGTTCGTACTGTGTCTCCATACACAATGGGGTCACCACCAAGACACATGGTCTGTGTGTGTGTGTGTGTGTGTGTGTGTGTGTGTGTGTAACATTATGTGCAGGTAAATGCTTCACTGTACACACACACACACACACACACAGAGGCCAGAAGTGGACATTGAATATCCTTTTCTGTCACCCTCTGCCCTGTTTCCCCAGGACTGTCTCTCTCAATTTGATCCCGAGTCCACTGTTTTCCTGATAGTCTGGAGGCCAGCAACTCTGATGATCCTTCCGTCTCTGCCCTCCACCAGTGCTTGTGTGCATGCATGCATGCATGCGCATGCGCGTGCGCATGTTGGGGGGCTTACAGGATTACATGGCTAACCTAACCTCTCACATGGGGGCTGGGGATCTGAACCCAGGCCCTTATGCTCACTCAGCAGGGACCCTTGCCACTGAACTGTTTCCTCCCTGCATCATGTGGCTTCTCTTCTGAGCCACTTGTGGCTGTAAGAGCTCAGCCTCATGTTAGAAAACAAAACAAAACAAAACAAAACACCAAAACGCTGCCCATAAGATAGCAGGCATCTCGGGTTGTGTGTCCTGAAGTCACACAGAGGTAGCTTAGTGGGTTTTAGTCAAACATTTAAGAGAATTTATTCCAGACAATCCCAGTTCTAATGGGAATCTGGGAGAATGTTAGAATCACACCTTCAAAATGATTTCAGCCCAGTTGTTGCCTATGGGGCTGACCCCGCCTACAAAGGGACATGTGACAATGGCTGGACATACTCCTGAGTGGAGACAATAGGCATCTAGTAGACAGAGACAGGGATGTGGACAAATATCCTAAAACTCACTGGATGTCCCCGGTGGCAGGGAGAAACCAGCCCTGCAGCCAACAGTGGCGAGGCTAAGGAGCCACCTCAGGTTGGCGCGTGGCTGTGGCCATCTTTATTTTACACTGTGCACACAGGCCTCAGCCCCGCCTGTCTGCATGCTGTGTGAGAGACACCAGTGGCCAGGTTCATGAGTGGCCAGGATTTTCCAGCAACATTAAGGACACTTGAGCTCTGACCCCAGGGCAGTGAGGCCTTCGCTCACCTTTTCTCTTTTGGGCTTGATCTCCCGAAACACATCACAGTAGCCCATGACGGCCTCCACGAACTTCAGCATGCCCAGCCCCGCCTTGCTCACAGCCTCCATCTCTTCGATTGTGGTGTTCAGGGTCTTTAGGAGGCCTGGAGGGCAGACGCAGTGACGTCAAGCTCCCTCCCGGGGTGGATAAAACTAGAGACACTCTATGCTGCCTGTGGCCAGAGGGAACATCACAAGTGCCCCGTTCCTCGAGGGTCAGCAGTGCGGAGTTGAAGGTGACCCTCTCGTGACCCAGAGGCCCCACCGGATACCCTCCAGACTCTGGGGACAGGCTCAGACAAGCAGCCAGGTGGATTCAAAGAGATGGTGGGTCGTAGGTCACTTCCACCATCACCCCAGCAATGTCCAGGTATAGGCGAACATGGTATTTCGCAGGTTCGTTCCTGCCTGTGTTTTACTTACGAGTGTGAGAGGCTTTCTGCTTTCTTTACACAAATTATTCTCCCTGTCTTTCGTGTGTGTGTGTGTGTGTGTGTGTGTGTGTGTGTGTGTGCATGCCATGGTACACTCATCAAAAACTGAGGTCAGATGACAACTTTGTGAATGTCAGTTCTCTATTTGTACTTGGTTTCTGTGGATCTAATTCAGGTCACCAGGTACTATGAACACACAACTTTACCTGCTAAGTCATCTCGCCAAACACCCCCCTCATCTCCTCCTCTCCTCCCCTCCCCTCCCC
>NC_034612.1:14930109-14937609 GCF_900095145.1 Mus pahari | reverse complement strand
GCCAGAGCTGTCTCGGCCTCGGCCTTCTCCACAGCGATGATCTTGTTCTGCTCTTCGATCTCTATGGCCTTCTCCTCCGCCAGCTTCTTCTTCTCCTCCGCTGCGGGGGGGGGAGGGGGCGGGGCGGTGAGATGCTGGGATGCTGCAAATGCAGCCTAGGTCTTGTGGGAACCTCAAAGCCAGGTATGGCTATGGACTGGTGGCTTGCAAGGGGGCGCTGGTCTGTTCAGTGGCCGTAGAGAGGATCCTGTATGGCATTTTCTTGCTGCGTCCTACCCACTTGATCCCACGTCTGCCCCACCTGCCTGGACACTCCTGGCCAAGGACCTAGGATGGCCTTCTGACTTCAGGTGACTGAAATGGAGCTGTCTGTCTCCCACTGTCTGCCCTCTTCCTCTGTCTTTAAAAAAAACTTCTTCTAATATTTGGTTTATTGGTGTTCATATGCCACAGAATCTGGTCTCTCCTACCATGTGGGTCCCAGGATCATACTCAGGTTGTAAGGATTGGCAGCAAGCCCCTTCCCCGCTGAGCCACCTCACTGGCCCTCCCCCCACACTCCCACCCTCACTTCTCTACCCTCTCCTCCTTTTTATGTTCAGTCAGCCCTAGAGATGCCGCATCTAGGGAGTACTGCCCCTCTGTGTGATTTCTCCTTGCCATTCTCTCTGCTGGTGACACCCGTCACAGCCTGATTTCACTTTGTCACTGGCTTGCACCCTGGCTGGCTGGCTGCCTCTAAGTCATTGGGCATCTCCCATAGTTAGAGCTTAGAGGTGACGGGGACCGCAAGGGGACAGACAGTGGCCCTGGGGTTAAAGCCACTGGAGCCTCAAAGTTGAGACCTAATTGGAAAAGATGTCATTATCAAAGATGAGGTAACACAGGCTTGGGGAACAGATCTGTTCCAGTATCTGGTGACCTCATGAGAAGCTGTGCCTCACACTGAATTCCGTGTGTTGAATTATCCCAGTGCTCCCTATGAGTAGGCAAGGCCACTAGAAATAACAAAATGTTTAAAAAATTAAATATAGACAGGCTCGGGGAGGGTGTCCTGGCTGAGAGAGAGAAGGAGAGAGATCTGGCATTAAAGGCTTGCTGCTAATGGCTGCCCACACAGCTGGTCTCTCGGCAGCGCCTCGGGCACAGACTGGCCCCCTCAGGGCTGATTGCCCACCCCTAGCCCTTGCCTATGGCTGTGTTGGTGGCGATTTCCTCCAGCAGGGCCTCGCAGGCAGCTGACTTCTCAGCCAGGACAATCTTCTGTTCCGCCAGCTTCAGGTTCAGCTCGTCCAGCTGGATGGTAGCCTCCTTCAGCTTGTCCAGCCCTCCCTCCAGACGTTTGCACTGGGCTGGGGGCAGACAGCGCACGGTCAGTGATCCCGGCTCCAGGGGGAGACCTCGCATAAGTGTCACTGGGACTCATCCAACAAGAGGAAAAGAACTCACTTCTACAAGACGACATAGCCCTGTTCTAGCGCCTAAGCTTCAAGTTTGTTTGTTTTGTTTTTTCCAGACAGGATTTCTCTGTATAGCTCTGGCTGTCCTGGAACTCAAACTCAGAGATTGTCCTGACTCTGCCTCCTAAGTGCTGGGATTTGAGGCCTGCACCACCCCCACGCTGGTAACAGTGCATCTCTTAGCCAGTAGCCATGGAGAGCCCTTTTCTAGCAGAGCACTTTGGGGACCGGGGGGCATCCAGGGCAAAGAAAATAGCTCTGCAAGCACGAGGCCGCAAGGAACTAAAACCATGCAGTGTCCCACCCAGAGGGATGACCCGCCCCCAAACGCAAAAGCCAAATCTGCTCTATTTTGCCCCAACCATAAGGATGCCAGGCCTTGAGGTGTCCATGTCTGACATGTTTGTACATGCTCAACCCAGGGAGTGGTACTATTAAAAAGGTATGGTCCTGTTAAAATAAGTGTGTCAGGGTGGGTGTGGGCTTTAAGACCCTCATCCTAACAGCATTCAGATGAAGATGTAGAACTCTCAGCTCCTCCTGCACCATGCCTGCCTGGATGCTGCCATGTCCCTGCCTTGATAATAGATTGAACCTCTGAACCTGTAAGCCAGCCCCAATTAAATGTTGTCCTTCTAAGAGTTGCCTTGGTCATGGTGTCTGTTCACAGCAGTAAAACCCTAAAATGAGACGATGCCCTAACGGTGCCCTGCCTCTGCACCCCTGCCCTGCCCGCACCTCTCCCCGCTCACCTATGTTGTACTGGGTTTTCTCATCTAGCAGCTTTGAGTAGGTGTTAATGAAGTCTAGGTAGTTCTTAGGCGTCACATAGTTGCTGCGCCTCAGCTTCTGCTGGAACTGCTTGCTGAACTCGCCCACAGATTGGTGGACCATGACCACGTGCTCCACGAGCTCCTCAAGTTTCTCACCAGGAATCATGTAGTTATCGCCTGATGTGGGAGGAACAGAGAAAGTGGGGGGTTAGAATCAGGGGAAAGGAGGACGGGGGGGGGGAAGCTCAGTGGCAAGCACCAGCTTAGCATATGAGGCTCTGGCATCGGGTCCACAGCACTGCAGAAAACAAACAAACAAACAAAAAGAACAGGTCCCCAGAAAGTGAAATACGGACCCACAAACTCAAGAACTCCACTCCCAGAAATGTGGCTGAAAGAACCAGACCTAGAGCCTCCAAAGGGTCCGTGATCTCCAATGTTCACAGCAGCAGAGTGGTTAGGAGAAAAGACCAGAGTCCATCTGAGGTGAACAGTAACAGTGTGGCATGCCCATACAGTGGAGTACTATTCAGCCATGAAAAAGGACCAAATGTGGGGCTACATTCTAAGGGACCCCCCCCCCCAGAAACACTCTACAAAAAGAAGCTGGACACAAAGATACAATGTGCATGGGTCCCCTTACATGAGATACATAGACGCAGGGAAGGTTCATAGAGACAGGAAGCAGGTTAGAGGTATCCAGGGTCTGGTGGAGGTTATAAGAGTCAGTGTCTAGATGGGTACAGAGCTTCAGCTGAGGAGAATGGAAAGTTCTGGAAACAGATGGAGGTAATGTTTGCCTGACATTCTGAATGTAATCGGTGCTTCAAGTACATTTAAGATGGACAGAAAGGGAAAGCTTACGGTAGACATATTTTCCTTAAGCGAAAAGTGATTTTTACCAAAAACTTAATTTGAAAAAAAGGAAGTGAGCAGCTGTTACTTGCGGCAACTTCCGGAACCTGTGCTCTGTCCCTGGTGATTTCTCTAACACAGAAGCCAGCCCTTCTGCCCTGGGGCCAGGGAGCTCTCTGCCTTTCCCCAGCCCTCAGGCGCCATCAGGAGAAGCTGGACCTTCAGAACTGGGACCCACAACCAACCACTGAGTGATTCCCCCAGCCCAGCACAAAGTCATGGCAGACCCACGGCAGCTGGATCGGTGGGCTCAGCCACTCTGTGACAGAGCCCAGTGTCCAGCACACACTGGTGGAAGGGGGTTGCTCCTAGGAGTCTACCAGAATGACTGGTGATCTCTCCCAGAGACAAATCTTTCTACTTGGGTCATGCTGACGGCCTGGGATGCAACAGGCTTGGGGGAGAACATGAGGGAAGGAGGTGTTCCGGGTTCTGCAGATATTTCTGTGACTCAGACTACACACAGTGCCCGAAAAACTTGGCCCACGGGCATCCAATTTTGCCAGGTGGCCACCTCAGCTTCAGGGAATGTGTTCAAAGGGGGAATGAACTGTTAGTGAATTGCGGGCAGTTTTGTGCATAGAACTGAACCACCACATGATGGAAGGTAGCGACATGACTTGCACACCTTGGGAGCTACCATGCACAGCCACAGCAGGGCTGGCAGTCACAGCTCCAAAGGGCAAGCATGGCTGGCCCACCACTTGTGTTGTGTAAATAAAGTTTTATTGAAACACAGCTAAATTCATCTACATCTGGTCCCAAAGAGCTCTCAAAACACATTGTCAGAATTTGGCAGCTGTGACTGAAGCAGATATTGCCATGTGGACCTTCACAGAAGCAGTTAGCCAGACTCTGAGTCACGATGTCACAACAAATGTCCTCTTGGCTTCCTTCCCAGGAGAACAGCGTTACAACAGAAATTATAGCTTTGGCTTTGGGTAGAAGGGCTGTTTGTTTATTGAGTTTGTTTGTTTATTGAGTTGAAACTATTCACAAAACTACCCAGTGGTATTGGTCATAAATCCTTTCCGAGTTAGATCTAGGCAAAAAGGGAACCTGTGTTGGCATCTCCATGGTGGCGACCTTTGGGACATTTTTCTCTACAAAGAGATGAACAGTCATGGCACTGTCTCTCTGGCAAGGATGTAGTTTAGGAGGGGCTGAAGACAAAATGTTCATGAAGTGTGGGCCAATAAAACTTTAATCATCAAAACAATTGGGGGGCCACATTTGGCAGCAGGCCCTGGTGTGAGGACTTCTGATCCCTTTGGATTAGAGCGAAATATAACCCCAAGCTCTATGCTAACAATACAAAGATATTCCTTATCATAGGGTATCTATGGTGAACCAACCTACCGGGCCAAGATTTGGTCAGACTAGTGACAATCTTCTTTAGGAGACCACCAAGCAATCCCCACAACAATGGTGGCTTACCTAAAAACGACTTGGCCACTGCGTGCAAGGCCTGCGATGGCCAGGGCATGAACCAGTCAATGCCGGTGTTGTTCACTAGGCCTTGGAGAGAAAGGAGAAAAAGGATTATTTTGCAACCCACAACTAACTCCAGTGCATGCGCGCGCACAGTCTTCAAGTGTCCTCTAGAGTGGCAGCTCAGCTGTTCACACTCAAGTAGCACCCTGCCACTGTGACTAGGTTTCAGCATCCTGTCACTGTGATACCGGGAGAGAGAAGGGGGTGCCCCCCCCCACCGCCTGCCGGGAAGACGCCAGCCATGTCTACGGAGACCTGAGAGGGGGCCAAGGAGGTGTGCCTACAGTGCAAGGCCAACTTTCAAGTTAGCTACATCCCGTGTGAGGCTGCTGGCAGAGACCTAGGATGTGGTGGGTCCCCAGCGCGTGCGTGTGCGCACATGCGCGCACACACACACTCCAATGCGGCGATGGTGAAGGATTTACAGGCTCGGCTCAAGAGGTACCTGGGAAATTCCTACACCGGGTCCTCAAGGTGTCTCCCACTGGTGACATGCCCAGGACGATGTGTAGGTTGTTAGCGCTTTTATTCACGAAAAACTGCCACACGGACTCCTTGGCTGGACCCATGCCGAACTTCAAGGCCTCCTGGCCAATCTGACTAAGGATGTTGTCCTTTTCCTCTTCTGTGAAGAGCGCAGGGACCATTCCTGGAGGACAAGGAGGTTGGGGGGGGGGGGCTGGCTTTCAGGAGTTCTTACCTCCCTGAGTGTAAAAGGAGGTGATGAAGCAAGGCATGAAGGGAAAAGCAGTGGGTGCCAGTGAAGGAATAGGGCTGATACACATTCAGTCCCCCAAGATCAGAGTGGTCTCTGAGCTTTCAGGATGGATGGTGAGTGTCCCTTGCCTACCCTGAGGACTGTACAGGGACATCAAAGCCCATGTGCATACGCCTCTCTCAACAGGATTCTTACCAGGAGGATTCTTTCCGTGTGTCTGTCCTTTCTCCATCCCCTTATAACCCCTAGTCAAGGTTCTGGGACCCAAGCCATGCAAGAATCAGTGCCACCGCCTCTCCATCCTGGGAGCTGGGAGTACACACACGTACTACTATGCCCGGCATACATCTGTACATCTGTACATTCTGATGCTACTAAGGATTGAACCCAGGACCTCACACATGCTAATCAAGCACCCTGCCACTGAGCTACATCCCCAGGCTCTCCTGAATCCTGCCCGTGAGATCACCATATTCCTGCCTTGCTGTCTCTGCTCCATCTGGCTCCAGTACACAGGACTCTACGTGGAAGATTTTTTTTTTTCCCCCAGCAGGGCCCTGGCCACTCTTCCTAGAACATGACTAGGAATTTTGCGGTGGGGACAAGGCTAAGGACCCAGGCAGCCCAATGCTGTCACAGGGAAGGGTGAGGGTCAGAAGTCAGTTGTGGGGGGACAGAAGCAGAGAAGGGGATGGCATGAGCCAAGGAGCCCTGGGCTAGGGCAGCCTCTACACGCTTTGGAAAGGGTGAATTTGTACATCTTGGACCTGTGCACCCCTTGGTGTCGGCTCCAGAAGCTGTGGAGACCCTCCTCAGGGATGTTGGAATGAGCTCGCCTTTGGGCAGTATGCCGAAGGACCCCCCCCCCAAGAGACATCACAGCAGCTTCCAAATGCTGCTTTGTGTGGCTCCTCCCCTCCCCTCATTATCACAGTTCCAATTCCCACGTGTGTCTTTTTATGTGCTTTGTTGGTTAGGGTGCCCACCCCTCCCCTGCACATCCCAGGCTCTGGGCTTCAAGGACAGCAGAGGTCATGGGCACCATATTGCCTGCAAAATCCGGGGTGTGCCACTGCGGGGAAACCCCGTGTGAGTGGCAGCATCTCTCAAAGAGCTGAGACACGCAGAGCTTCGGGTTCAGGCACTCCAGGACCATCCCTGCCCCAAGAATGAGAAAAGCGACGACCAACGAATCCATGGCAGGAGGAAGGCTCAGTGATGCCCCATCCTGAGAACCACGGGGTCGCGTGTGAAAACAGAGGCTGCAGTGGCAGGGACGGACACTCCTGCCCCACGGGTGCACACCGGGGGCGGGGGAGTACCTGAGGTCAGCATGTTGTTGATGAGTTCCAGGAAGCCCTCCTCAGCCACGTGCGCGTCTGTGAACAGGAAGATCATCATCTTGTTCTCCAGCCCCAGCTTCATGTACAGGTTCTTCAGATCATCCCGGAAGTTATTCTCTGAGTAGCCTCGGCTCAGCAGGATCTCAAACACCTGGGGAAACAGGTCAGGCCTGCTGAGGCAGGGGAAAAGCGCTGAGCACGGAAGGAGAGCATGTGGGTTTGCAGGCTCCCCTTCCCCAAACATCACGCGAGGGGCACAGGCAGGGAAACCAGATGATGGACAGGTGATCTGTGTGCGCCGGCACACATGGGTCAGGGTGCTCCTATGAAGAACATGGGTCTGGAGAAGGGAAGGCAAGGGAGGGAGGACTTAGCATCTGGGGAGTCATGGGGACTTTTGAAAACAGGTCACCTGTTGGCAAAGGCAGGTGACGGTCACAGGGATCTGCAACTAGACAGAGTACGGCGCAAACACCTAAAAGGGCGAACCGCCATCTCAAGTTGTAGCTCCATAAAGCAGTTCTATCTATGCCGGGCAGTGGTGGCGCACACCTGTAATCCCAGCATTCAGAAGGCAGAGGCAGGCAAATTTCTGAGTTCGAGGCCAGCCTGGTCTACGGAGTGAGTTCCAGGACAACCTGGGCCACGCAGAGAAACCCTGTCTCAGAAAAACCAACCAACCAACAAACAAACAAGAAGCAAAAAAAAAAAAAAAAAGCAGTTTTCTCTCTTCTAAAGGACTTCTGTTGACTTTTGTTTGTGTGTGTGTGTGTGTGTGCTTGTGTGTCTGTAAATAA
>NC_034612.1:14924390-14930099 GCF_900095145.1 Mus pahari | reverse complement strand
TGTGTGTGTGTGTGTGTGTGCTTGTGTGTCTGTAAATAAGCCACATACATGCAGGTGCCTGTAGAGACCCCAGGAAGACAACAAGCCCCCTGGAGCTGGAGCTATAGGAGGTCATGAGCTGAGGTATGGCCACCAGGGACGTCCCCCAGGGTTCCTCTGTGTCCCCGCAGTTCTAACTTCACAGATGCAGCCTGAATCTGACATTTGAGCTTGCGGTGAGTTAGATGCTTCGCAAGCTCAGGTGACAAGGACAAGAGCAGGCAGGTCCCACTCCCCGCTCTGTACACAGGGTCCTCCTCACCTCGTAGCCTGCGGTGAAGGCCGCCAGCCTGGCCAACGACTGCTTCCCGGAGCCACCCACCCCCACCAGCAACGCGTGGCCTCGGTCCATCCGAATGATGCGGTGCACGCGGGTCAGGTGCTCCAGCGCGTCGTCAAACAGCACCAGGTTCATCTTGGTGTTGACTTCATTGTATTCCTCGAGGATTTCCTGAGTGGAGAGCAGCCCTGAGCCCGCAGCATTTTAAGAGGCAGACTCTCTCCTTCTCGCCGGGAAAGAGAGAGAGTGGAGAGAACTGTCTTTCCCCAGCATCCACTGCTAAGGAAGTAATGCCGTCCTTAAGATGTGTGGAGCCAGGAAATAACGTGGGCCAGACACAGGCAGAGGGCGGGGCAGGAGAGATGGCTCAGCTGGGAGGTCTCGCTCTTCTCAGGACCCAAGTGCAGTTCCAGCATGCATGTCAAGTGGCTCACAAATGCCTGTAACTCCAGCCTCAGGGGCTTCAACATCCTCTCTTGGCCCCTACAGGGACCTGCACTCACACACACACACACACACACACACACACACCACATACATAATTAAAAATAAAATGAATCTAGCCAAGTCTTTAATCCCAGCACTTGGTAGGTGGGGCTGAGGTAGGCAGATCCCTGAGTTAGAGGCCAGCCTGGTCTACACAGAGAGACCCTGTCTCAATCAATCAATCAATCAATCAATCAATCAAATAAATCATGAGTCTATTGGGTGTCAGCCTGCTAGAGTGAGCCACAGCCCATTACAGACAAGAGAGCCACCGGAGTCCCCAAACACACTCCAAACTGGGTGTGCGTCTTATCCTGGGAGGACAAGACGGAGGTCCACACCTCGAACAGTGCCTTGGCGGCCTCGTAGTCCTGGATGTCTTCATAAATGCGTGGCTCCCCCTCTTGCAGAGCCAACCGGAAGTCCCCGAACAGAATGGGATCTCTCATCACCATCTCGAAGTCATCTTTAAAATGCTCCGTCACCAGGTTCCCTATGTGATCTTGTACCTTGGAGCAAAAGCGGGATAAGGTCCACAGACAGGTCCACGGTCGCATACGTTTGGCAGGAAAAGAGACTGCTGTTATCAATGGGGAAATCTGCCTAGACCCTTCCCAGTGGCGCCTATCCTGCCGCCGTGAACATCCTGTCTAAGCAATATGGTGGTTTCTTTTGGTTTCATTTTTTTTTCTTTACATTTACTTATTTATATTTGTGCTGAGGGCTCATGTGTAAAGGTCAGAATTTAACTTCTGGGAGTCAGTTCTCTCTTTCCACCATATAGGCCCCAGGGATGGAACTCAGCGCCTGAGGCTTGGCCGCAAGTGCCCGCTGAGCCATCTTGCTGGCTCCCCGCTGGCATGCGTTCTACTCAGCCCTTGCATGGAGTTTCCCCGCCCGCCCTCCAGGGTGGCTGCGCATGCTCACCAGCTCCTTGTCTATTTCATTGATGAGCCGGTCATGGAAAACCCGCAAGCACTCATTTCTCCATACCCTCACCATCTGGGACACTGTCTGGAACCTACATAGGAGAAGGATGATGTTGTGGGTCACTAGGTCCTCTCTGGGGAGGAAGGGGCCCAGGTGGGTCGGGGAACACAGAGCTGTATCCCTAAAAGCCTCTTTGTCCCGTTCTTGCCGGAAGCCAGCAAATTAAATAAAGGGGCCACGAACTCCTCACCCACAGCTCATCCTACCAAAAAAGAAGAAATGGAACCTTCCTGTCAGTTCTGTATGCGATCCAAAGGCCACACCTATGTGCTAGGATGCGCGAACTTAAAATCAGCCCTGCTGGGCAGCGGTGGTGCATCCCTTCAATCCCAGCACTCGGGAGGTGGGGGGGGGGGAGATCTCTGAGTTCAAGGCCAGCCTGGTCTACAAAGCAAGTTTGGGGATAGCCAGGGCTACACAGAGGAACACTGTGATGAGCCCTCTGCTGTTCTTCAAGGTTCCTGGCACAAATCCACACAGTTGGGCTTGACAGAGACTGAAAGGGGCAGGGGAAGTGGGGAGTCTGCTATTCACGAGGCTGTTTTTATAGAGAGTCCTCATTTTTTCTGGGCTGTCTCTGGCAACTCCTGAAGACAGGTTCACCTTCCACTGAGCTGGAAATGCTGTATCAAATGAGCCACACTTCACATAGCCCAGCCTGAGCTGAGCAGGTGAGACTAAAGAGCCATCCCACCGGAGGGACCAATGCGCCCCAATTGCTGGGCTAAGGAGCATCGGCTCCATCAAACCGAGAGCTCTCAGATAACGGTAGTCCCGCGAGCCAGCTTGCTCTGGGGATCTGCTGGAAAGACAGGAGGGTCCCCACACCATCCCAGCATTTTAGATGGCTTCTGAAGATCTGGGTTCTGAATTCACATCAGACCTGCACCGTCTCCAGCTCTCTGTCCATTCCTTCTTGGTTTGGACTTTTCTGAGACAAGATCTCATGTACCACAGGCGGGCCTTGAACTCCATATGCAGCCAAAAATGACACAAACCTGCCAATTCTCTCTCTAGTCCAGTGGTTCCCAATGCTGTGACCCTTTAATACAGCTCCTCATGTGGTGGTGACCCCCAGCCAAAAAACTATTTTCACTGCTACTTCATACTGTAATTTTGCTACTGTTATGACTCATAATGTAAACATCTGTGTTTTCCAATGGTCTTAGGAGAGTCCTGTAAAAGGGTTGTTCTGCTCCAAAGGGGTCCCGCCCCACAGGTTGAGAATTGCTGCCCTAAGCATTTATGTTTCTCAATCAATATCATCAAGGATGCCATGTGACTCACTGCCATATTTTTTGAGCCATCTGATTTGTTGGTAAGTCCTAACAAGGCCATCATGTCTTTAAGGGTATATTTTAGTCAAGCAAACCAACCCCCGAACTCACCGATCTGGATTAGTAAGGACAAGGCCATTAAAAACCCTGGAGAGGTCTCGGAGGTTGAAGATGTAATGGAACTTCGAAGGGGTGGGAGGCAGATCTTGAACAATGTTTTTGTAAAGTGTTAATGTGCAAAATGTCAGCTTCCTGCTCACACCGCTGATGCTCTCGTTAAAGGTCTTTAAAAAAAAAAAAGAATGAAAAGACCCACTGGGAGAATGGATAGGCAACATGTGGTATGTTTTTATGATCGAATAGTATTTGATCAGAAAAGGTAATGAAACACTTGTAGGCAGATGAATCTTGAGAACTTGGTGCTAAGTGAGAAAAGCAGACTCCAGCTCCCACTGATGTGGAATACCACAGGCAGATGGGGCCATGGAGATGGAGGCAGATGAGTGGCTTCCAGGGGCTGGAAGAGATGCAAGGCCTTCCTGGGATACATGAGATCTTGTAAAGGTACAGGTTTCCTTTGGATTTAAAAAAAAAAAGTTCTATGTACACAGTGAGAAGTCAGACAAGACTGAGTCAACCAAAAATGCCTCTGAACTGCATCTGCTAAAATGGTTAAAATAATGAATCTTCCATTCCACGAATTTGACACTTTTTATGTGTGTGCATAGCTCACCATCTGACCTACTCTGACTGCCCTGCATGGGTTTTAGCCCTCTGACATTGGGGTATATGAGATATGACCATCATCTGTGGTTAAAACAGTGTTGGGCAAGGCTTGAAATTCCTCCTGCTCCCCTCCTGGCTGAAGTCTTAAGTGTGCAGACCCTACTCTAGAGTAAATAAATCAGGCCTTCACCCCTCCACACACACATGTCCTCCTTATTACCGAGGTGTGGCCCTTCAGAATGGAGTAGTAGATCAAGTTCAGAGATTCCTCCGATGGGAAAGGAACGTTGAAGACGCTGAACAGTGAGAGGAACCTGGGGTCCACTTCATTGCGGCCCCCTCCTGCCTTCCCCATAGCAGCGATGAAGCCCAGATCACGGATACTCTTACAGTTGAGTTCTTTCCCACGGTCATATAAGTAGCCCTTTTCCAGCAGCAGCTTCAGCAAAGCGATGGGCTGCTGGGTACCATACTCGTCCACCTGGCAGGTTTTTAGAGGAAAGAGAAAAGCAGTATCAAAAAGCAGGGCTTGGCAAGGCTGTGGTGACCTTAAAAGTTCATCCCTCCTGTTTCCTCCTGAGCATTCTGGGATTGTCCTCACCGGAGTTGTCAAGTGTACAATTGTCTTTTCATTCCTGAGGTTTAAAGTCTGTCTCCCTCACCACACTGTTCACTCCACGAAGGCAACAACTGCTGAGCTTTACACGTGGCATATCATCAGTTTCCTGAGAAGAGTTCAGCAAATGGAGTGGATGGATGGGTGAGTAGGGAGATGGACAGATGGAATGTATAGATGGGTAGATGAGTGGATGGATGGATAGATGAATGGGTGGATGGATGGGTGGAAGAATGTGTATATATGCATTTGGATGGATGGGTAGATGAGTGGATAAATGGATAGATGGATAGATGGAAGAATGTGTATGTTTATAGAAGGATGGATGGATGGGTAGATGAGTGGATGGATAGATGGAAGAATGTGTGTGTATGTATGTAGAAGGGTGGATGGATGGGTACGTAATGGATGGATGGATAGATGGATAGATAGATGGAAGAATGTGTATATATGCATTTGGATGGATGGATGGATGGATGGATGGATGGTCAGATGAGTGGATGAATAGGTGGAAGAATGTATATGTATGTACATAGAAGGATGGATGGATAGTTGGATGAATAGGCAGATGGAAGGGTAGAAGGATAGATGATAGATGGATAGATGAATGGGTGAGTAGGTGTGGGAAGCCAGAATGAATCGCCACCACAAGACAGTGCTGGCTCCCTGTGTGTTTTCCTTGTGAGTAAGCAAAGTGCGCATGTGCTTTCGGGGTTCTGCCAGTCACTGCTCAGCCCGGAGCATAGTTATGGGATTCTGACTGCATATCCAATCAGGAGTTTCCACACTGTCCTAAGCATATGTAAACAATATCAAGCATATATAAACTATGCATATTTTCAGGCTCGGGGTCTTTCGCTTTAGCAATTAACCCAACAATAAACGTTTGTGGAAGAAGTCTATTGTTGCGTCTCTTCCTTGCTGGCAGGGGAGTGGACAGCGGGACAAGTGGCGCAGGAACCCGGGAATAAGATCAGCGGCGCAGCGGAGACCCCAGAATTCTGGTAGGCTTCAGAACCACATAACGTGGGTATAGTCCGGTAGATTTGATTAAGGTATACCGGATTTGTTCTGAGAGATATGACTCCTTATGCTTTCGAAGTTCAGGAGAGCATGTCAGAAACAGAGCGAGAGTTGAAAAGAGGTGCACCTAAAAAAGCAGAAACCTGAGAAGGGAAAAGAGAAGTTAAAAAGTAAAGAACAAAAGCTATCGCCATTGGGTACAAATAAATATAAGCCACTATACCCATTGGCAGAGTTAGAGTTACTTGGATTAACAAGTTCTGAGGAGTCAG
>NC_034612.1:14690481-14691635 GCF_900095145.1 Mus pahari | reverse complement strand
TTACAAAAAAATGTGTCCCTGGGGAGTGGGATTTGAGGTTTAGAAGCTCAAGCCAGGTGTAGTGGCTGTCTCTTCCTGCTGTGCCTGTGGATCCAGATGTAGAACTCTCAGCTACATCTCCAGCGCCCTGTCTACCTGTGTGCTGCCGTTCTCAGCTACACCTCCAGCACCTTATCTATCTACCTGTGTGCTACCATATGACGACAATGGACTAAACCCCTGAACTGTAAGCCAGCCCCAATTAATCTTTTTCCTTTATAAGAGTTGCCTTGGTCATGGTGTCTCTTCACAGGAATAAAACCCTAAGACACAGGAGGTTGTGAGTTTCCTCGTGGGTCGCTGTTAAACAAACCCTGACCCTCTTAGGTGCTCCTAACTGCTGAGCCATTGCCTCAGCCCAGGTTCTGGGGTTTTACTGCAGTGTGTGGCTGTCCTTCATAAAAAGCATCTATTGGGAAATTAGGATTATTGACATTCAGACATTATTGCTAAAGTTGGGTCTTAATTTCTGTCACTTGTTGAGTTTTCGGTGTTTGCTTAGCCCTCCTTTGATTGTCTCAGTGCTGTCTCCTGTGACCCCTCGGGTGTGTTTATTCCTTCAGTGAGCTCCGAAGAGCTGGTTTAGTGATTTTAAATCAATTATGCAGAGTTTTTACTTTTTGTTCAGTTCTCATAGATAACTGTGCTGGGTATAATAATGTTGGCTGGCAGTTGCGGTGTTTAAGAGCATGAATACATTTCTCCAGGTACTCGGGCTTTAAAATTTTCTATTGGGAGCACACACACACACCCACCCCCACCCCCCGCCAGCGGCTGAGCTGGATGGGCGCAGGTGTGCGCTCATCACAGTGCAGGTGTGAATCTCCAACGCTGTGCTGCGGCTTCCTCAGTGTCCTGTCCGCCCTCAGGACGGCCCAGCACCCAGCTCTGTGCAGCCCTCCGACCTCCAGCTGCTGCTTATTTGTGGTGCACGGAATGAATACATTTATACAGCAGATGCTAATATATTCTAATGCATCTTATTGGCTCCCCTTGGTTGAACAAGTAGGAGACTTGAGTATGTAGGCAAAATTAAAAGGGGGGTGGTTTCTGAAAGCTAACCTTGGTTCAAAAAGAGTGTAAAGTTAAACTAGTTAGAACTTCCATTTGGGTAG
>NC_034612.1:14681834-14689176 GCF_900095145.1 Mus pahari | reverse complement strand
ACTCTAGTCACTCTCCTTTCGTGGAGTGCGTGTTAACTAAGTTTAGACTCAAGTGTCTCCCGTGTGGCCAAGCTGTCCTGTGACTTCTCCCTCGAAGACCGTACAGAACAGGAAATGTGCTAAACCATCCCAGCTGGTCAGTGAGGGAAGCGCTGCAAACACACGCCAAGTAATAGGAAAATCTTTCCAATCAGTAGGACATTGAGGAGGGGATGGGGACATTCGAGGGAAATACATCATGGGATGTTGAGCTGACCCCTCTGGGCTGAGGGGACATACCTCTAAAGCAGCAATTCGAGTTTCCCATCTCCGAGGAGTCTAGGTAGCGAACCAAACCTCATCCACTGCCCTCTAAAGTGAATGCCAGGTGTTTGCCTGCCCATCACCATAGTGACCATTCATCATGGAATGTTCAGAGCACCTATGGGGATGCTGCTGTAGGGCTGGCTAGAGAAGTGTGTTTCCCATGTCCAAGTATGCCCCGTGAAAGGGCGTGTTTGGTTTCAAAAGCTGGACCCCAGAGCCGCACTTATTAGACTGGGCTTATGTCGCTCTTCCTTTTATGGTGGGGCTTGGACTTTGTGCTTTGGGCTAGCCAGCATGCAGTCCCCCAGTCCTGTGTGTTTATTAAAACAAGTTAAATGTATAAAATAAAGATTTCTGCCACCATTTTTTCCCTTGATGGTGGAAATACCGTGATGGAAGAGGGATAAGAACTACGGTATTGAGTCTAGAAAGAAAGTCAACTGCTCACCTGAGAGACCAACCACAGTTCCTGGATGTGCACAGGCAACTGCTGTGGTCACTGAAACGCGGTTGCTTTTCCATTGCTAACAGTTGGGTGACTTCAGGGATTCCCCTTCTATCTATGCGTTTCCTCCCCAGCAAACATGCTACGCCCTGGCAGGACCATTTACAGAGGCAAGCAGATACTCCCAGGTTCCATCCAGTCTTGAAAGCAGTGGAGCTTGGATCCCTCTGCCCCAGCCACATGAAGGAGTTCCTCAAGGAGACAAGTGACACAGAGCATGTACACACATCCTCAGGGGCTGCTATCTCAAACCAGAGTTCACTGTCACCCTTCCTCCTCGCTGCTAAGGGGCTGAGGAGACAGGTGGTGGTAGTTTAGAACCTGTGTCCCGCTGGCCACAAGAGCTGGAGGACAGCTTTGAATGTGCCCCGCCCCCAAATTTTGTGGGTTATTCAAAAAGAAAAGAAAAAAAAAAAACTGTATTGCCCGGTTCTTGGCGCCACTCTTAGCAGGTGACAGCATCATCACGTTAGAGCTTTTAGCCACTGAGCCCTGTCACTGACTCCTTGAACTTAGAGTCTCCGGGATAAGAGGCGGTGTCTGTTTCCTTCCATACTCAGATGTGCAGTTTCCCCCGGCCCCCATTGCAGGAACTGTCTTGTTTCCCATGGGTTTGAGCACATTGCGGGTGGGTTGGTTGGTTGTTTTTGGACCTTCTCCTCCGTTCCGTTAGTCTCCTTGTACTTTTGCTCCACCCCCGTGATCTTTTTGTCTCCATGGCTCTGTGCTAGGGTCTGAAGCGAGGCGCTGTGCTATGTACGCCTGGCCTTGTGCTCTCAGAAATCTCAAACGTGTGATTTCTTTTCCACTCTGGAACTTGTTTACAGCATGATGCTTGTTATAGGAGCACGGTTTTGTTTGTTTTTTTTTTTTTTGGTTTTTTGAGACAGGGTTTCTCTGTGTAGCCTCGGCCTGCTTGTGGACGTTGTACATCGTGGTGCGCACTAGGCTCCGCACCACGATGTACAACGTCCACAAGCAGCCTCCCTCCCTCCTCCCTCCCTCCCTCCCTCCCTCCCTCCCTCCCTCCCACTTTCCCACCATCCCTTCTGCTGCTCTCCCTTAAAATGCTCGTCTTGCCCTGTCTTGCCCACTCACATGGGTTCCTCCGGTGTGGAGACATCACTGGAAGGGCCAGNGCTGTCTTCCCTCCCAGCCCCGTTCCCGCGCTAACTTACCTGCTTCCCACCCAAAACCTCAAGACTTGTTATGGGGTTAAGGGGCCTGTTGTGTCTTGTGGGAGAGATATACAACCAGACTACATACTGAGGGAGGTTTTTGAGCATGGGGATGAAGTGAGGGACTGGGGGACACTGGACCTTCCCAATGGTTGCATAGGTAGACAAGAACAAGAGTGAGGGGGTACCGTCAACCTTATGCAGATTCCCAGCTTTGTAATCGTGTCCTACAGGAGGGAGCGGTCAATGGAGCAACCCAAAGAGAAAGGTCCTGACAGTGTTTGCACTGAGACACAAGAGAGCAAGCTGTCCAGGCAACCAGCAAGCAGTCTGAGGACAGGGAAGGTGTGGCGGTGTCATCTGTCTGGAGGAGTGGGGCTGGGTAAAGCAGAAACTCCTGCAGACCTGCCACCTAGAAGTCTGATCTGCCACTTGCTGATCTTGTTCAACTCCTGGGGACGAGGCAGGCTGCTCCTGTGTGTCCTCTATGGCAGCTGACCTGGGCTGGGTGGCTGGAAAGGCAGCTAGCTTTGGGTATTACTACTAGTCCCATGATGGAGAATAATAGGAAGAGATAACAATCAAGGGTGCGTTTCTGCTGCTCTACTCCAAAAGGAGCAGAGGTGTACGTAGGGCTCACCCCCAATGACACTGCCCTTTAAACCAGGAGTAGACAGAGAGTTCAGGGCAGAACATGTGGGGATCCTGACAACTACTGGGGGCAGTTGACCACTCATCCTCCACCTAGGTCACAAGTTCACCCCTAGGGACAACTGCATCTGTGAGCCAGGCCCTCCCTGCCAGGTCTGCCCCATGCTGGGTCAACAGAGAAGACCTGAATCCAAATGCAAATTGTGCAGAGTTCCCAAGGGAGGAGTGTCAACCCATAAACACCCAAAAACCCTAATTGCTAGCACAGGCTGAACCAAGACCAGCAGGGCTAGTGGAGGGCTGGTGGGGAGCTGGTGGGGAGGGTTACTTTTAACCAGCAAAGCGAGAAAATGTTTGCTTGATGCCAGGGACCTATGGCTCATCCATCTGTAAAATAACAGCAGGGGAAAAAAATCTTCTCTGTATGTCTCTAGTCTCTAGTCTCTGCCTTAGTCTCAGAGCGAGCAGGAGTGCCCACCCCTCCCCCACCCCCAGGAAACCTTCCCCCATGGGGTCCCACCCAAAGGAATTTCTCTACCTGCCAAACCTCTACAGTCTCGGCCCCATTTCAAGGTCTGTGGATGTGCTGATCTTTGGAGATAGAAACATCACGAAGAGCGTTAGTGGAGCGAGTCCCGCCCATTCCTTCCACACCTGTTAGGGTCCATGGTGGGGGCTGTGATCTAGGTGTGCTTTGACCAGCAAGGTTCAGAGGCTGGAGGTGTGGCAACGGAGAGAGAGCCTTTAGTGGAATGTGGTTGGGTAACTGAAGACACTACCTGATGATGGATGGGTTTAGTGTAGTTTTCTCAGACCTTGGTTAGCATCGATAAATGAAAGGCGCAAACCAGGTCTCTCAATCCCATCTGCTAGCTTTATTACTGTGGAGTCCCCCCCCCTCGTATGAACTCCCAGCTGTGTGTTGTAATGACCCGGGAGTCCTCGTGAAATCAAAGCACATGACCACGATGTGCTCTTGAACCCCCAGATGGTGACCTAAAACTTCCCTCTCGTTCACAAAGTCCCCCCCCCCCGCAGGAGGGGGTCTTGCTATATCAGAGAAAACAGACTGATGTGGTGATTATAGGAGGTCTCTCTGCTCTGTCCTGCCCTGGACCCTCTGATGCTTCCTGGGCTCTGAAGACTTGGGGACCTTCAGCCAAACAGAGGCAGGCATTGCAAGCTGTCGAGTGGGAGAAGGGAGTTGAGACATTTACCTCTCAGTTTCCTTCTTTAGTGGCCCAGGATAGCTCTTGCCTCCCCATCCATCAAGCTGGAATCCCGGCTGTGAGGTGCAGACAGCAGGTGTGGGTTTGAGGAATAGGGTTGGGCCAGTCTTAGGGTAGCAGCCCCGCAGAGGGTGACACTGTTTCCTCTACACCAGGAGCAACCTGGAACATGAAATGTGGCTAGGGGGCTGAGCTTCTGATTGGTTACTCTTATCTAAAGCGATATAATATACATAGCATTTTGTTTTGTAGTAGCTGCGGTATTGCAAAGACCGGAAATGAGAAAAGCTGACCCACCCATTACCATTCTTTTTGTTTGTTTGTTTGTTTTATGTGAGAACACTGTTGCTGTCTTCACACACACCAGAAGAGGGCATCATTGGATCCCATTAGAGATCCCATGACAGATGGCTGTGAGCCACCATGTGGTTGCTGGGATTTGAGCTCAGGACCTCTAGAAGAGCAGTCAGTGCTCTTAACCACCGAGCCATCTCTCCAGCCCTACCTGGCATTCTGCTATAGAGTGGTTCACCTGTCCGGATCTGTTTCCATACTTTCAAGCTCCACCCCCACCCCAACCCCTGGGTCCATGCACAAGGCTAGCTTTTCCCTGAGGTGCTGGGGACCTTGATCTGGTGGTGTTCTCATCAAAGCTCCGTTACGCTTTTTCCCGGTGGGCACAGTGGGCAGAATCAATAAAAGTATCGGCGACAGAATGAAGACATTGTGCTGACTTGGTGGTGGTGGTGGGGGGCACTTTCATCCTCTGAGCCTGCTCAGAGCCCAGATGGACAGCTAGCTCCAGCTAGGGTGCCACAAGCTGAGAGCAGAGTTGTTTGTTTGTTTATTTGTTTGTTTGTTTCAGAAAGAGCAGTATCATGTCGCATGATCATGTTACTGTAACAGAAAATACCCTAATGGTGTCAACATCAGGACCAGATGATAGGCATTTGGAAGCAGGTGTGCAGTGGGGAGTGGTTTCTGTTCTATACTCGGGATGCTTGGACCCATGTACCACTGGTGGTGGGGGGGGAGGGAGTTACTTTTTTTTAACCAGCAAAGCAGGAAAAAGTTTCCTAATGGTATGCTTGATGCCAGAGACCTATGGCTCCAGTTAGATAATGGCAGGGAAAAAAAAAAAATCTTTCCTGTATGTCTCTAGTTTGTACTCTCTGCCTTAGCCTCAGAGCAGCAGGTGAGCCCAACTCATGACATTCACCTGACATATGATATTGCTCTTTCTGGAAAATTCTGTCCCTCAGCCGGTGGTGCCCGAGATGGAGCTAGCTAT
Source organism: Mus pahari (assembly GCF_900095145.1). Lineage (NCBI taxonomy): Eukaryota > Metazoa > Chordata > Mammalia > Rodentia > Muridae > Mus > Mus pahari. Next base: position 14,684,016 of record NC_034612.1, on the reverse strand, counting down.
CCATCTCAGGACCTACCTTCGTGTGTGGTTCGCTCTGTGGTCTCAGATTCCCACCAGAATTTGGTGACGTCGCTGGCTGTGGCAAGGCCTTATTCCAGAGGAGAACTTTCAGCTAAGGGATTCATACTGAACCTGGAGGCTTTTACAAAAAAGACATGTGTGAACAAGGCTGCTGTTGAGTGGAGGGCCCTCAGTCAGCCGCGAGAAGGCGCAGAGGAGTGACGTTCCGGCTTAAGATGACGCTTTGACTTGTTTAGGAATGCCAACTGTGAAACACATCTCATCCTTGCAGAACGCTGTCCACGTTTTCTGCATTTGGATGGGAGTCCAGCAAGACCTCAGGGCAGCGAGGAAGACCCGGAGGGACTGTCAGCACGGCACACTGACAGGGTTGCTTGTGGACTGCACAGGAGCCTGAGCTGAGGTGAAGATGGATTGACATGAGATGGCAGAAAGGGACAGGAAAAACAAACAAGCTAAAGGCCACCTAGTGGGGGGGGGGGCATGTGTGCATGAAGTGCTTGCTGAGGTCAGGGGCCAGCCTGCCTGGCTCCTGTACCTAGAGACTGAGCTCAGTGCCCCTGTCTTCTGCTTCCCGTCGCATCTGCATATGCCGCTGTGTGTATCTTCTCTTCAACCATTTGTGCTTTAGTAACATCACTCTTCTTTGGAGTTTGACCTTGATTCTGAGCAGATATCCCAACATCGCTAACCCTTTAGAGACGATGCTGTCTAACTAAGATGCTTTGAAAATATGGAAACGCTGCCATTAGCAGATTGACTGCTCTGGGGACGCCTTCGCCTCCCCTTTGTTTGTCTGCCCTGAGTAGCAGCTACCTCTAACAGTAGGAGACTTCATCGCACAGTTCACCATCACAGTCCCAGTACTCCTGACCCAGATGAACCAGGGATGTGCAGCAAGGGTGCTGTATCGCAGACTCAAAAGGACAAGTTGGCCTTGAGCTATTTGTCTCTGAGCTGTGGGTGGGTTTCCTGAAGAAACTGAGCGTCTTCCTCATGTTCTAAGAGACGAGAGCCGGGCTCTGATGTGTGTCGGCTGAGTGAGCCGTCCGAAGGACCAGAGTGCTACAAGATGCTGATCTATCAGATNCCTCCGGCCTCTCAGAATCTGTATCCCAAACCAAACCACGTGAGGTATGTCTGCTGTTAAAGGTACCTCCTGGTTAATGTGAAGGATGCGCCCGAGTTACAGTGACTGACAGAGCCTGGGAAACCCCACAGGTACTCACCCCTGGGGGTTTTGATAAGGAATGATTAAAGTCTGTGAAGTATAAAGAAAGGCTCACTGTTTTGTTTTGTTTTTTGTTGTTGTTGTTGTTTATCGAGATAGGGTTTCTCTGTGTAGCCATGGCTGTCCGGGAACTCACTCTGTAGACCAGGCTGGCCTGGAACTCAGAAATCCACCTGCCTCTGCCTCCCAAGTGCTGGGATTAAAGGCGTGCACCACCAAACCTGGCTTGGGATTTTATATTATGTGTACATAGGTTCACAAGTTCATGGCGACCTCAGGGTGGAGAAGCTGGGTTGGTGCCTAGAGATGAGGAGAGGGATTGAAAGGCTCATGAGAAGCAGAGGCAGGCCAGATCCTGAGAGACCATGTTTGACCAGGCAATGTGACGCACCTATCTCATCCCCACACCCAGGAAGTGGAGGTAGGAGGATCGCCAGAAGTTCAGAGCCAGACTGGGCTAAACACCAAGACCCCAGCTCCGAGAACAAACACAGCAGAGCTAGAGAGATGGGGCAGTGGTTGGAAACACTGGCTGCTCTTGCAAAGGGCATGCGTTCAATTCCCAGCACCTACGCGGCAGCTCACAAACTATTTTAACCCCAGTTTCAGAGCATGCGACCCCTTCTTCTGGTCTTTTTAAGCGTCCACCTCTATCCACCCCACAAACATAAATAAACAAAGAAACAAATAAATGTTAAAGAAATGAACAAAAGTGGGTTGCAGTAATAGAGATGACCGTGTAAAAATGTAAATATAAAACCAAATTAACAGTGAGCCTAGCCAGGCGTGGTGGCACACGCCTTTGATCCCAGCACTCGGGAGGCAGAGGCAAGCAGATTTCTGAGTTCAAGGCCAGCCTGGTCTACAGAGTGAGTTCCAGGACAGCCAGGGCTACACAGAGAAACCCTGTCTCGATAAACAACAAGGACA
>NC_034612.1:14644499-14681823 GCF_900095145.1 Mus pahari | reverse complement strand
GGCTCCCTGTGTGTTTTCCTTGTGAGTAAGCAAAGTGCGCATGTGCTTTCGGGGTTCTGCCAGTCACTGCTCAGCCCGGAGCATAGTTATGGGATTCTGACTGCATATCCAATCAGGAGTTTCCACACTGTCCTAAGCATATGTAAACAATATCAAGCATATATAAACTATGCATATTTTCAGGCTCGGGGTCTTTCGCTTTAGCAATTAACCCAACAATAAACGTTTGTGGAAGAAGTCTATTGTTGCGTCTCTTCCTTGCTGGCAGGGGAATGGACAGCGACAAGTAGGGAGATGGACAGATGGATGGATAGATGGATAGATAGATTGGTACTTAGGTAAATGGACAGGTGGGTGGATGGATAGATGGGTAGTTAGGTAAATGGACAGGTGGGTGGATGGATAGATGGATAGAAGAATGGGTGAGTGGGTAGATGGATAGAAGAGTGGGTAGGGTAGGTGGATGGATGGATGGTAAGTAAAAAGATGTGTAAGTGGATGGATAAATAGATGGGTAGGTGGATGGATGAGTAGGTAGGTAGATGGGTAGATGAATGGATGGATGGAGAGATGGATAAGTGGATGGATAGTGGATGAATTGTTGTCTACAGATCCCTTATTATATGGATGAAAAAATAAGCAGATAAATGGTGGATAAATAAAATAGTAGGTACATAGATAACTAGATACATGGATGGACAATGGACAGATGGACAGATGTGTTATAGATGCACAGATCCTGCCACGTGCAGAGTTCTTCTAGAAGACAAATATTCAGAGGAGAAAGGTCCTGTGACATGATACAAATCTTAGTCCCAGGATGCTGAGAAAACTCTCCACCTGTCAGGTCCTGGCCACAGTGTGGAGCTCAGGATGCCATGGGAGGTGCCTGCCTCGCACACAGGTGGGAACAGAGGTGTCACCTCAGTCAGAGTTCACTAGGGAAGCCTTCCCTCTGACACTGGAGGCAGCTTTACTCCTGGCAAAGGAGACCATGTCACACAGTGAGGGGGCCTGTGTGAAGCGAACATTGAGACCTGCCTCCTCAGCTGGCTTCCACACCACATGGAGTTAAAGACACACGCGCAGACCTAAAGAGATGGCTCCATGGTTAAGAACACCTGCTGCTCCTCCAGATAATCAGAGTTCTTTTCTCGGCTCCATGTCAGGCAACTCACAACCACCTGTCTGTAACTCTAGCTCTTTGGGTACATGTGGCATCATCACACACACACAGGCACACACCCAAAAATAAAATAATAAATAGATAAAGATTAAAATTAGCCTTAAAAAGTAAAAAATCTTAAAAAGACATGAACTTCCACACACATCCCCACCTCTCCGGCCGCTGTAAGGCCCGCTCACCTTTGGCATGTTCATGTCATCCATGAACACCAGCAGGCGCTTCCCCATGGGTGGCCCATACGTGTCCTTTGTCCGCTTCTCCACATTGGCTTCCAGATTTCTCTGGATGTCCAGGGATGTGGTCCGAGAAGAGAAGTTGACTATCAGCACGATCTGTCACAGAGCAGACGATGGTATAACAACTCGTTTCCAGAAGGGGTGCAGGTCTGTGTTCATCGTTTAAGTACAACAGCTGGGGCCTGTTGCGGCTGCGCACTCGGGAGGCAGAGGCAAGAGGATCTCTGTTAAGTTCAAGGCCAGCCTGATCTACACAGTGAGACCCCGTCTCCTCAACTAGTATATCCTATGTCCTTCTGTTAGATTCCATGGGCTCCTAGGGCCTCTGGGGGATGGTTGGATGGGAGGGCTCTCAAACATGTATTGAGCCATTTGCAGAGAAGCAGACTCAGGGGTTCTGAAGCAGTGGCTTTTCTTTTCTGTTATGAAGGCGGAACTTTCTCTGGAAGGCTCCCTCTTTCTCACCGTGTGATGCTTTCCACCATATTTGCCCTGTACCAAGAAGGCCCTCTCCTGTCAGTCAGCAGCACCATGCTCTTGGACTAGCTGGGCCCCAAGAGCTGGGTTGAGTCAACGTCTAGTCTTTGTAACTTACCAGGTCTCGAGTCTTTTGTTATAGCAAAGGTCTAAGACAAGCACAGTCAGGCATTCCTGGGCGTGAGGACCTGAGGCCTCCAGCCACATGAAATGCCATCTTAGAAGATGCTTATCCAGCCCCAGCCAGGCCTTCAAATGAACACAGCCTTCACCAACACTCAACTCAACAATTTCATGAGAGAACCTGAGTTACCCAGCTAAGCCACTTAACGATTCCTGACCCGTGGGAAAGGAGAGATAATAAAGGTCGGTGACCTTACTGGTGCTGGGGTGACTTGTTACGCAGCCACTGGTAACTAATACAAACGAACGCTTACATTGGTCTCCTCGTTCAGGTTTTTGAGGAAGTTCTGGGTAGTGGCTGTCTTAGAAGTGCCGGATTCACCCACAAAGAGAACAGGGTGCTTGATTTTAACCATCTGCTCTAGTATCCAGGTGGTGCGGGTGGTATCCACTGTGTGAACTGGAAGACAGAAGAATCTGGGTGTCACACGAACCCCAAGCACTTGGGCACCGGGCAGTCCACGCAGAGCCCCATGCATCCGAGAAGAGGTAGCTGGGACTGGAGAGGTGGTTCGGTGGGTAAGAACCTTGCTCTGGAATCATGAGGACCTACATTCAAATCCTACTTTGTGAACTGATGCTGTGGCTTCCCTCCTGCCCTTCCTGGACCCAGCTAGCTCTGTGGCTGGAATGCCCTAGGAAACGTGAAGGAAAGTGGAGAACAGGCCACCGTGACCATCAGCTTACCTAGAAAAGCCCAAGACACAGCCACACAGAGGTGCTCAGGGGACGAAGAGAGACCCCAAGTGGTCCATGGTGGCCGACCTCTAGTCGCCTCCAACCAGTTCCCTGGCTGGCACTCAGTTGCCAGTGAGGCCACAATCATCTTCTCACAGCCTTCCACACTCATTCACACTGGGGAAGCTAAGACCAAGAGCAGCGATTACACACCCAGGATGTCGACAAATTTCTTCTTGTGGCTGTGCACGTACTCGGGAACGAGCTTGTTCCATGGAATCCAGTGGCTCCGCTTGGCATCGAAATGAAAGTCGTACAGGGAGGGAAGATGTCCTGCGGGGGGGGGGGGGGGGATGGGAGGGGACAAGGATTCACGTTGCTTTGGTCATAGACCTGGGGATGGGATAGATTCTGACACATCTGGAATGAGCTGCCTGTGCTTGATTGCTACACCTGTCACAGGACAGACAGGTACTCAGAATTTGAAGCATGGGTCAGAGTCTGAGATTTTTGAACCCGCGCTACCTGTTTGCTGCCAGCCACCAAGCCTTCCCTGGGGACACAACCATGGGGGTTCAAAGCCATGTCCCCACCCTTACAGATGCTGGCAGCCCAAACGAGGGAAGGTAGAGGCAAGTAAATAGACAATTGTGGAGCAGATGCTGAACTCTGAGGCTGGAGAAGTGCAGGTATGACCTATGACCCATGAGGGCATCTGGCAAAGACTGGATGGGAAAGAGGTGGAGAACCGTATGTTAAGAACAGCTCCAGAGCTGGATCCCCACCCACCTCTGCACCCCGCTCTCCTCATCAGTTCCTCATAGGATCCCCATTTATGTGTGTGCCTTGTCTATCCATCTCTGGGACAGACCACTTCTCCAAGCAGAAGGCCGTTCATGGCCTCCACCTGTTTGTATCTAAGGGCGAGTGTCTTCACGCAAAATCTTAAAACCCAGGAGTGGTATAGATGGCCCTTCCCAGTTTCTGAGAAACCACCCAATTGATTTCCAAAGTGATTGTACAAGTTGGCACTCCCGGCAGCAATGGAGGGGTGTCTCCCCTTGCTCCACATCCTCGCCAGCAGGTGCTGTCACTTGAGTTTTTGATCTTAGCCACTCTGATGGTTGCAAGATGGAATCTCAGAGTTGTTTCGATTTGCATTTCCCTGATGACTAAGGACTTTGAACAGAGACTGAGGGAATGGCCCAACTTGGGAACCCATCCCGCGGGCAAGCACCAACCCCTGACACCACTAATGATACTCTGCTATGCTTTGTAGACAGGAGCCTAGCATGGCTGTCCTCTGAGAGACTCCACCCAGCAGCTGACTCAGACAGATGCAGACACCCACAGCCAAATAGCGGATGGAGCTTGGGGACTCCTATGGAAGAATAGGAGGAAGGACTGTGGGCCCAGAAGGGGATAAGAACTCCACAGGAAGACTAACAGAGTCAACTAACCTGGACCTTTGGGGCTCCCAGAGTCTGAACCACCAACCAAAGAATATATACAGGCTAGACCTACACCCCACCCCAGCATACATATTATATGTGCAGTTTGGTCTTCATGTAGGCCCCAAACAACTAGAGTAGGGGCTATCCCAAAAGCTGTTGCTGGTTCATGGGGATATGTTCTTCCAGCTGGCCTCAGTGGGGTAGGATGCGCCTAGCCTCACAGACTTGATGAGCCAGGGTGGGGTGGGGGATACCTAAGGAGGCCCCCACCGGATCAGAGGAGAAGGGGAGGAGGGGAGGGAGAAGGATTGTGGGAGGGGCATCGAGCAGATGTAAAGTGAATAAGTATAAAACCCCTTAAGCCCTTCATATGATGTCTTCCTGTTGGTCTATGAGACAGATGGGGGAGCCCCGAGATAAAACCGGGAACCCTGAGGTGTGTTAAGTGTAAAGAGCTCAGGCAGAACTGAAGCATAAGGGTCCAAAATGGCGTCAGAGGGGCGGCCTCCTCTAGCAGTGGCGTCTGCTGGAGTGGGCAACACGCTTCAAGTCCTGAATGTAGCAGTTAAGTGGTCACGTCACCCAGGTCGCCAACCCACGCCGGCAGGAGCAAGGAAAAAGATTGTTCATCTCTGTCCCTGAATGAGGCTCTCGAGTCCTACCCGGCAGTTCTCCAGGGCGGGCCCAGTTCCCTTCCGAATCCGCTGTGGGCATTGACGAGAGGCGTTTGATGCACTCGTCAAACTTGACCCTTCCCGCCTCAAGCAGGGAGGAGCCCAGCGAGCAGTAGAGGGCCTCCAGGAAGAAGCACTCTAGCAGGTCAAGGTCCTCGATTTCTCCTTCTAGCAGCGAATCCAACATCCTGGTTAACTGAGTCACCTGGTCACAAAATGCCTGCCTCAGCCCACCTTTCCGACCCCCCACGATACCGTCCCATCCCGAGTCCTGGGGAGGGGGGTTGTCCCCTGTCCCACTGTGATGGCACCTATACCCGCCATATTGGTTCAGACACATGGAGCCTGGCACCTCGGCTTGCATGGGGGGGTCACAAGAAGGTGCCCTGACCGTCATCCACGTCATCCACGAGGCATCACTAGTCCCTGTCAGCCCCTCCCCCACCCCAAGGGACCATCCCTCAGGAAATCCTTCCCTTTCGCCCTCAGCGGAGAAGTGTTCTTACCATATTTAGGTCTGTCTGGGGAACCACCATCTTCAGCTTCTCCCCTTGCCTCCCGTCCACTATCCCCTCTATGATCATGTCGATGAGAGCGGGCACGTATTTCTCGAAGAGGTCATTCAAATACTTTTGCTCCACCTGTGGAGGAGAGATCCAAATCCTTTCCAAAGGGTCCCTTTAACTGGAATTTCATCAGAGGTTTGTCATGTCCTGAGAAGCGTAAGAAATAGCTACAGCCATGACTTCAACGGGGACGGAACCCCAAGGGCTGGTGACATTCACACGAGAAAGGTTCTTTAGGCTATGCCCATTTCCCTTCACTACCACATGGTACCCACACCTTGGAGTGATGGGGGATAACAGGGCCCTTTTGACAGAAGAGAAGCGGATGGTCTTAGAGTTCAAGGATCACAATCGGTCATTCAGCAAAGAGTTTAAAGTAATATAACAGGATGCACGGCTAGGGGGCAGGCTCCGTGGTTATGATGACGGACTAATTCCGGAGCCATGATAAGCGGTTAAGAACATTTGTTGCTTTTACAGAGGATCCATGTGCAATTCTCTGACACCTACATGGTGACTCACAATGGGCTATGACCCCAGTCCCAGGGGATCTGACACCTTCGTCTGACCTCCCTGGGCACGGCCAGCAGGCACACAGTGCGCATAAATACATACAGGCAAAACACTAATATGTATAACATAAAGTTTAAGGTGGTGGAAGGCTCTTGTAGAGGAACCAAAGCTCAGCTCTCAGGACCTACACTGGGCAGCTCATAACTGCTGCAATTACAGCTCTAGGGGGTCAGATGCCTTCTTCTTGACACTGCGCTCATATGTATCAGTGTGTGTGTGTGTGTGTGTGTGTGTGTGTGTGTGTTACTTAAACAAAACGTAAAGTGAATCTTAAGAAAATGAAGTTGCATGCTAGAAGTGTCTTTTCTCTTTTTTAAAGATTTATTTATTTATTATACATAAGTACATTGTAGCTGTCTTCAGACGCACCAGAAGAGGGCGTCAGATCTCTTTATAGATGGTCGTGAACCACCATGTGGTTGCTGGGAATTGAACTCAGGATCTTCCTAAGAGCAGTCAGTGCTCTTAACCACTGAGCCATCTCTCCATACCCTGGAAGTATCTTTTCAACCTGGTGTCAATGCCCACCAAGGGACTCACGGGTCCTTATGAGTCCCCCTGAGGAAAGTCCTCCCCACAGGACATGGCTTCCTATGGCCCTGGCAGGCTTCCCCTGGCCATCTCTTCTCTGGGATACTTATGTTCTGGTTTCCAATTCACGGCAGTCAAGGGGCCCTTCGAGAGTGACATCTGGGCCACCCGTGCAAACGAGGTCACAGGGTATTGGATGCGATTAAAGCCACAAGGCACACATGACCACTGTGTACATCAACTTTGCATGACTCCTACTGTTAAGATGGGACACAGCGGTTAGCTGAAGCCATCTGGTTTCTGCTCCAGGGCGAACCGATTCATGTGCAGGCCATTCATGCAGCTACGCAAAGACACACAACGGGGCATCCTGTCTCTCCATAACTGGGCTCCTCTGAACCAGGTTTGCACAGTGATACCCAGAATCCACCTGGGTTAACATCCACTGGCTACAGCCAGGTTCCGCATGCGTGTATTGTCTCTGGCTGTGTTCCCACCTTAGAGTCACCACCTTGGAGTAGGTACAAAAGAAACTCACTCACGCAACCGAGACTGTTTCCTATCGGCTTCTGTGTTGATTCCTGGTCTAAGCTGTGAATGTCACTGCCCCTCTCACCAGGACACACGGCCCAGAGGCTCAGAGACACCCACAGCAGGTGGAAGGCAAGGTGCCCACTCCTCCAAGCATCCCTTGCTCGACACTCCTGCTCCTGCTTGAACTGTTTGAGGACACGTCTCACCTTGTTTTGTATCTGTTGTACCCATTTCTTCCAGTATGGTTGGTATTTCAGGTTCTTAGGGTCCACATAGACCATCCCGCATCGAGACACAGTAGCCGGGGAGGCGTATTGGAGGTCTCCAACCTGGGAAGAAAGCAAACCCTTCAGTAGGCAACGCTCTGCTCGTGGCTGCTAACACACGGTCCACGCATGTCAGGGCCTTCCCTGTGCACAGATTCTCAAGGACACAAAGCCCTGCCAGATAGCATAGCTGTTATGAGGTTTTTAAGCAAACATGGCGGTCATGATGAGATTGCCCATGCCAACCACTGGGTCGTCTCTCCAGCCACTTTATTTTGTTTTATTTCAGTTTTTGTTTGGTTGATTGATTTTTGTTTTCTTTTTTCTTTCTTTTTTCTTCAAGTCAGGGTTTTCTTGTGTAGCCTTCGATGTCCTGGAACTCACTCTATATAGGCCAGGCTGGCCTCAAACTCACAGAGACTGACCTGCCTCTGCCTCCCAAGTGCCGGGATTAAAGGGATGTGTCACTACCACCAGGCTGTTTCAGTCTTTTAAGGTAGGGTTTCATGTAGCCCAAGCTACCCTGTAACTAAGGATAACCTTGAACTCCTGACCCCCCCATACCTCCACTTCTTGAAGGCTAGAATGACAGGGGTGTGCCAACATATCTGCTTTATGCAGTGCTGGCGATAGTCTGGGGGGGGGGGGCTTGTGATGCAAGGTGAGCTCTGTAGGGTGTGGGCCTATTCCCTAATTGGTTCTTGATCTGTCAGTAAAAAAGCCATGGGCCAATTGCTAGGCAGAAGGTATAGGCAGGACTTCTGGGTAGAGCAAAAACCACATGCAATGAGCTCTCTACCAACCGACCTCCAGCTGCAGCCCCCAAACATCATGTTACAATTTTCTTCTCTTTCTCTCTGTTTCTTTTTTTTTAACACATGGATGGCATCGGGTATCACAAAGTGTACATCTAAAGTTAAGCACATTGACAGATGTCTCTCTTCATAAGAAAAGACATGGCTCCATGAGCCAACTAGACCACCGTGTGCACAACCACAATGCTCCAATGAATTCTGCAGACTGGAAAAAAATGATGTCACTGTTAAGCTGGGGCAAGAGCGAGTCCCAAGGGAACAAGCCCTTGGTATGGCGATCAGGAAACGGGGAGAGGGGAGACTTGGAAAGTGGTCTATAGGAAAAAACAGGAGGGCTCAATTCTTGACGTGATAGAAAGAATTTCTTAATGAAGATGAAGGCAAACAGCGTGAGAAAAAGGAAGGTCGCTACAAACTCCAGCCACCCTCCCCCCCAAAAGATGATCCTAAAAGGCAAAGAATGACCTACCGTATATTACCTGGCCCTGCAGTAAATATTCCCATATTCAAAACCATGCAAATACAGTGTACTGTTAAACAGTTCAGCAATGTGATATTCTGAGGAGGGAGGCCTGGCAACTGATGCAGCAGATGAATCCTCACATTCTGAGGGCTTGGTCATTAAGTAACACGTGAAGTTTTTTTTTTTTTTAAAGACCTATTTATTTATTATATGTAAGTACACTGTAGCTGTCTTCAGACACTCCAGAAGAGGGCACCAGATCCTGTCACGGATGGCTGTGAGCCACCATGGTGGTTGCTGGGATCCGAACTCCGGACCTTCAGAAGAGCAGTCGGGTGCTCCTACCCACTGAGCCATCTCACCAGCCCATAACACGTGAAGTTTTTAAATTTTGCTTTGCTTCTGCAAGCTTGGGACTTGCTATAGGTCTCTGACTCATGGGAATCCTCCTGCCTCCTGAACAGCCTTCTAATTGCTAGATTATAAGCATGTGCCATTATGCTCAGTAGTAATGTGTACATTCAAAAGCTTGTGTGTGTGTGTGTGTGTGCGCGCATGCGCGCGCACACACACACACGCACATACGCACATGTGCAAACATAGATAAATGCAATGTTAAACATTTTAAAAAGCATTGATAAATGTAATGTAGAAAATTTAACTCATTATAAACTTCTGAATTTCCACAGCCACCTACCTCAATAGAGAACTAATTAACCCAAAGCGAAGCCTGTGTTCAAGTCCGGATCTAGGGGCTACTTGCCTCAAAGAGCAGGGCACAGTGTGACTGGAGCCGGATGCGCTCCCCATTGGCCAAGGTCAAAAGTTTGTTGTCGTCCATCACGGAGTTCATGTTTTCCACCCACAAGGCATCCACGTCGCCATCGAACAAAATATACCTGCAGGGACCAAGGAGCATAGCTTCGTCAGTAAGCCACAGACCCTAGAGCGTTCCCAGAGACGCTACTGTCCCTCTTGCTCTGTCTTTCCAGCCAGGACCCTCACAGAGTGCTCCCTTTGTCCTGACGTTGGAGCACGTGGTGTGTAAGTGCTGAGAAACTCGCTAATGTTTAAGGATCTCAGAATGTCGCGCACAATCCAGCTTGCTTCCTTTGGGAAACTGGCCTTCCCTCCTGAGAGCGACACACGGCTACACTGGCTAGTAGCACACGTGACTGGCATTCCTTTAACAGAAAAGCATTTACTGCCGAACCAACCAGCGTGCTACTATTCACGTTCCGTCTCTCAGCGCCATGTGCTGTTTGGTGGTTGCGATCCCTTCTTCTTCATCTCTTACCATTTGCCTTTCTTTCTTTGTTCTCTTAAGCCACGATATTCCACATTCTTGCTTGGGGATCATCAACCAATCCCGAGTGAGGAGTATCACGGGGTCAGAGAGTGACTCAGCTTACCACCTCGTGCCCCATTTTTGTCTTAAAGCTCAGGTCAAGAATACATGTCAGCCGGGCGTGGTGGCGGCGGCCTTTAACCCCAGCACTCGGGAGGCAGAGGCAGGCGGATTTCTGAGTTTGAGGCCAGCCTGGTCTACAGAGTGAGTTCCAGGACAGCCAGGGCTACACAGAGAAACCCTGTCTTGAAAAACCAAAAAAGAAAAAGAAAAAAAAATACATGTCAACTGCTTGTGGACGTTGTACATCGTGGTGCGGAGCCTAGTGCGCACCACGATGTACAACGTCCACAAGCAGATAAGGTTAAAAAAAAAAAAATTTCTAAGGAACTGCTCAGAATTGAAGGACACCAAAGAAATAGCTAACCCAGGCGTCTGGCCAAATCGGAGAGAACTCACTTCCGTTCCTTCTTGTCGGTCGGCCTGTTGATCTCCCGGAAGATGTTGGACAGCACCCCATCTGTCCAGTCTCGAGTGGTGGGATCCAGGATGCCATACAGCTCAATGACGCTCACGGCTTTGGGGTTCAGGATGTACAACTTTGTCATTATCCCAAGCCTAAACCAAAGAGGCAGGCTTCAGCCATGGCTCAGGCCAACCCAGCACCCAAATTACAGGCGTGCACCGCCACACCTGGCTATGCGTTTTCACACTTTTTTTTTTTTTGGTTTTTCGAGACAGGGTTTCTCTGTGTAGCTCTGGCTATCCTGGAACTCACTTTGTAGACCAGGCTGGCCTCGAACTCAGAAATCCGCCTGCCTCTGCCTCCCGAGTGCTGGGATTAAAGGCGTGCGCCACCACGCCTGGCGCGTTTTCACACTTTTATCAGTCAGGTGGACAGGCCATGTCTCTCTCTGATGATAAATCCCCACTGCACTGTGACCAGCAGAAGGAAAGCCAAACCTAATATGACCCGCTGATCAGAATATGAAAGCAAATTAATGGAAATAGTAAACACACACTCTGACACATATGCGTGTGTGTATTTGTGTCATAGTCGTGACAATGATCTCACAGTAGACTAAAGAATGGCAGAGAAAAATGGAGGTAATGGATACCATGCTTCAGCATGCCACTGCCCTGGGGTCCCTCATATGGGACGGGAGCTATAAGAAGTGGTACCTCCCAGACACAAGGATTTTGTACATTTTGTGTGTATGTGTATGTACATGCAACATTGCACCTGTGTGTGTGTGTGCAGAGGCCACGGGATGACACTGCCTGTCTGTCCTACTCTATTCTCTCTGCCTTAGTTCTTAGAGGCGGGGTCTCTCACTGAACCTGGAGCTAGGCTTGTAGCCAACAGCGATTTGCCTGGTGCGTACCCCACCACAGCTCTGGCGTTACAGAGGCCCACCGCCGTGCCTCTTTTTAGGTGGACATACGGGATTCGAACTTAAGCCTTCGTGCTTGCTCGGCAAATGCTCCTTAACTGTGAAGCCACCTCCCAGCCCCGGGTCTGGAGATTTGCTATGCAATCTAGAAATGCTACAGCCACAAAGATCGCACGGCCCCGTTTAGAGTTTGCCTGTAAGACTGGCATTCGTCCAAGTCTCTCTAGAACCCAGTTACTGGCAAGCGGAGAAGCAAAAGGTTTGGAAATCCTCTCTAGATGGAAGACTGTCACCACACAGTGAGCCTTTAGGATGCTCCGGCGCATGTTGAGCATTTTGTCTTACATGTGTGTCTGTGCACTACACTCATGCAGTACCCACAGAGGCCAGAAGGGGGCGCCAGATTCCATGGAACTACAGTTACAGAGGGTTGTGTGCCCTCCTGTGGGTGCTGGGAACCAAAACTGGGGTCCTCTGCAAGAGCCATCTCTCCAGCCTCATTTTCAGAATTTTAACCAAGGAATGTGGGCGGGAGCATCCCATGGGCTGGGGTCCCAGAATAAATAAAATTGGAAAATGGGGAAAATTCACCGAGGTCCAGCATTATTGGCCCTCTGCTTTCGGGTCTTTGCAGCTATGAGGAGCCTCAGCACTGTGTGCCTGCTCACCTGCCTCCATGGACACCTTCCTGACAGGATGGATTCTACCCTCTCAGACTCTGAGACCTCCCTTGCCATAATCTGCTTTTTATAGATATTTGATCACATCAATCAGAAAAACAACTATGGTTGGGACTAACACCCCCCACCCTCCATCCCCCCGCCCCAGGAAATAAAGCTCTTGCCAAACACTCACTTTGTCTGGGCCTGACACAGAGTATTGATGACCACGGACTTGCCCCCTCCAGTGGGCCCTACCACCATTGTGGTGTGGCGGGTCAGCATGGTCTCGAACATTTGGACCACTTTATCTACCTGTGGGACAGACATGGGTGGTATCGTTAAACCTATCTTCTGGGGGAAAAAAATAGCAGCTTATTAAGATGTAATTTGGGGCTGGCGAGATGGCTTAGCCAGCAGAGATGCTTGCCACCAGGCCTGGCCACCTGCGCTAGGGATAGGAGAAAACCAACTCCTCTGTAGCTGAGGCTAGCCCTGAGTTCCTGATCTTCCTGTTTCTGCCTCCTGAGTGCTGGAGGCCTGTGCCACTAAGCCTATCTTGTTCTCTTTTTTTACGGCAAAACACCATTTATTGCCTGTCTAACCCATGTGTATCTGTCTGCCAGCTGGCAGGCACTCTAGTTTCCACATTTGGGCCACTGTGGATAATCTGACCATGGGAGCTCACGGTGAGCGTCTCTGAGCAGACATGTCCTCACCTATCTTGGGCCCATGTCGTATGATCACGGTGTTTTAGGATGGCCATGTGTGTAACATGCTAAAGACCTGGAAGATTGCTTGCCAAAGACAATGTATTATTTTACATTCCTGACAGCAATGTATGCGTGTTTTCATGGGTGTGTGGGGTGTGTGTGTGTGTGTGTGTGTATGTATATGTGTGTATGTGTGTGTGTATGTGTGTGTGTATGTGTGTCTGTGTGTGTATATGTGTGTGTATGTGTATGTGTGTGTATGTATGTATGTGTGTATGTGTGTGTATGTGTGTGTATGTGTATGTGTGTATGTGTATGTATGTGTGTATATGTGTGTATGTGTGTGTATGTGTGTGTATGTGTGTATATGTGTGTGTATGTGTGTGTATGTGTGTGTATGTGTGTATGTATGTATGTGTGTATGTGTGTGTGTGTGTATGTGTATGTGTGTGTGTGTGTGTGTGTGTGTGTGTGTGTGTGATGGCCAAAAGTGGGTGTTTTACTCCATCGCTCCCCTTTTTAATTTTTGAAGCAGTGCCTCTCACTGATGGGGCTAAGACTGTGTGGTCAGCAGATGTCCGGGATCTACCAGAATCTGTGCCTCCAGGGCTGGCTTACAAATGCGTGCTGCACAGCCCAGCTTTTTACGTGGGTTCTAGGCAACTGAACTCAGGTTGGCATGCTTGTGTGGTAAGTGCTTCATCGACTGAGCTATGAGTCTGATGCCAGCCTGTGTTACATCGTGAGTTCCAGGCCAGTGTGAGTTACGATGTGTGTGTGTGTGTGTGTGTGTGTGTGTATGTGTGTATGTGTGTATGTGTGTGTGTATGTGTGTGTGTGTATGTGTATGAGAGAGACAGAGACACAGAGACAGAGACAGAGGAAAGGGGGGTGTCGGCAGTCCCCAGCGGCTCACCTGGACTGGCAGAAGCACATAGCCATTTTCCTCCAACACCTGCTCCACGGCATCATTGAAATCTGGGTAGCGCACACGGGGGCAGTCCAGCCCGGGAAACAGGTCAGAGATGAGGCCCAGGAAGAGGGGGACGTCCTCAAACACAAACTTGGGCAGGTTCATGTCCCGCAGCGCCCGCATCAGGACAACATCCTGAAGGGATCAGAGGGTGGGAGATGGCCAGGGAACCCAGCACACGGCTGGACACCCTCCTGCCCTGCACAGAGTGGCACGCTCTTGTAAAATTTAGTGTCTTTAGTCACGGATGTTGTATGCCTAACGTTGCGTATTATGAATGCATGACTGGGGGGGGCTGGCAAGACACCTCAGCAGATGAAAGGCGCCGAGTTTGATGGCCTGTGTTTAACCCCTGCAACCTGCACAGTGGAAAGAGACAAACCACTCCCACAGACACTTCTCTGACCGCCACAAACACACCACAGTGCACACATGCGCACACACTAAATAAACAAATCTAAAAAAGGTAACCAGCACTTGGGAGGCAGAGGCAGGCGGATGGATTTCTGAGTTCGAGGCCAGTCTGGTTTACAGAGTGAGTTCCAGGACAGCCAGGGCTACACAGAGAAACCCTATCT
Source organism: Mus pahari (assembly GCF_900095145.1). Lineage (NCBI taxonomy): Eukaryota > Metazoa > Chordata > Mammalia > Rodentia > Muridae > Mus > Mus pahari. The sequence continues at coordinate 14,667,522 of NC_034612.1, read as the reverse complement.
CGAAAAAAAAAAAAAGAATCTAAAAAAGGTAATATATAACAGAACAGAACATACTACATGCTATAGATTTATACATTTCTATATTATAAAGTTTTATATATTTACACAGGTAACTTTTATATATTTCTATATCACATGTAAAATAGATTGAATATTTAATAAAAATATACAGTATAAATATATGTAATATTTTATACTGTATGTACTTTATATATAAAAATGTATTTTTAAGAATGCAAGGAAAAGTCGGAGTGGTATAACGGGGATTGAACCCAGGTAAATGCATACTACTGAGGTACATCCCCAGCTAAAATTTTTTAAAAATTCAAAATTCAGCTGGGAGTGGTGGCGCACGCCTTTAATCCCAGCACTCAGGAGGCAGAGGCAGGCAGATTTCTGAGTTTGAGGGCAGCCTAGTCTACAGAGTGAGTTCCAGGTCAGCCAGGGCTACACAGAGAAACCCTGTCTCAAAAAAACAAAAACAAAAACAAAAAAATTCAAAATTCTAGCCAGTCGTGGTGGCACACGCCTTTAATCTCAGCCTTCAGGGCCAGAGGCCATGGGTTTCTGTGATGTTGATTCTAAGCTGGCCTGCACAGTGAATTCCAGGTTAGTCATGGCTACTTAGAAAGAAACTGTCTCCAAAAAATGTTTTTCATTTAAGTATAATGCACTATGAAGTATAAGATATTATAAGGTATAAGCCTCTTTTATAGAGTACTTTTTATGAAAATGAAATATAAAAATCTATATAAAATATCAAAGATATTTCTGAAATTTTCATTTTTTTGAAGCTTTAATAGAAAACAAAAATCCAAAATGAAGCCTATAAAAATGCAAGATGTCAAGGTTCCTATCAAAACAAAAATGAAATATCCAACATGTACAGTATCACAGCTGGGAAGCTGTATAAGACAGTCACCCTCAGAACGAACGCTGCAGAGGCTCTGACAGGGACGTAAGTGTCCCCTCAAAGAGATGCCGCTGTCTCTCTCACGGTCACAGCAGAGAGAGAGAGAGTACAGTGAGGCGGTGGTGGATCTGACCAGACTCCACGTGTGCACCTGTGAGACAGCCCACTGGATCCTGTTAGGATGTATGCTCAGTGGGTGGAGAGATGGCTCAGCCATTGAGGGCACTGGCTGCTCTTCCAGAGGACCCGGGTTCAATTCCCAGCATCCATATGGCCATTCACAATATGGCGGTTCACAATCGTCTGTAACTCCGGGGCCTCCAAGAGGACCAGGTGCTTATGTGATGCACAGACATGATAATAAGATAAATTAATTAATTAAATCTACAATAGTCGCCAATTGAAGAGGAACTCACATTCTCACTTTCAAAGGTTCCTAGTGTCCCTCTGCCATTCTGTCATCCTATGATGACAGGCTGACAGCTGCTGCTGAAGCACTCTGAATTTTTGCCCTGCCATGGGGACTCTGAGTTTAAAGTCGCACATCTCTGAAGGCACCACGGTGGGGGGTGGGGGTGGGGGGGGAAGAGACCAAAAGCAAAGGCGGACAGCTCATGGAGGGATAGCCAAGACTTGAGCTTCCAGAGGGCCTGCTCCGCCCCGTGTCCTCAGCCATGCCTTCTGCCCGTGCACAGGGACTGCACCGAACCACGAAGAACGGAAGACGCTGGGTGGCCCTACCTCCTGCAGGTCTGCGGAGCCTCTCTTCAGCTCGCCGGCCATGACCAACACCGACTTCAGGGCCCGGAGCCCAAAGTCATAGTGGTGCTGTTTTGACAGCTGCTCCCGGGCCAGCTTATAGAGGACTGTCATCTTCTTGGCCAGCGTCTTTGTAACCGAAGGCAGTGATGAGACACAAAGGCAATAGGAGAAAGTGACAGAGAGCACTGCAAACACGCGGGTCACGGTCAACACAAAGGGATACAGGGATCCCAGGGACGCTGAGCTACAGGCGAGATCCGCCGAGCTGGTGTTCACCGTTCGAAAACACCCGGGTGCAGCTTCCTTCCTAACTAGAATGTTGGGGAATCCTGCCATTAGAGTCGTGGTCCCCCGGTGATGAGATGGGGCTCTGAGCTTGGTGCAAAATGGACTCCTCCTCTCAGTGGGGGCTTCCCTTCTGCTGCCTGACTTTGTCTGGAGAGTATTCCTGAACACAGGAGGATGGCCTTATCTCAAGAATGACCTTGTCCAGAGCTGCGTAACTCAGCACACAGGCCCGGCTCTGGCCTCCCTCCCACATTATTATGAGTGAGTAGCTGTTTCCACCCATACCCCTAAAAGCCCTTATCTATCCCATCCCTGGGACAATAAAGCCGAGCTCTCTCACTGAATCTGATCCCAGAAGTTAATCCGCAGGTACTCACGGCCATCCAGACCCTCCCCTCCCCTGCTTCACTCACCCTCATGGACCAGTGTCCAGTGACCCGCAGGAAGGGGAGACCCACACTACAGCACCTTGGGGACTCATTTAAAGAACACCTATGCTAGCCAGGAGGGGGTGACTCATGGGAGGTGTGTTCGGGCGGGAGGATCAGGAGTTCAAAGTCATCCTTGGCTATATAGAGAGTTTGAGGCTAGCCTGGGCTACACCAGACCCTGTCTGTAATACACAAACACATTTGCCAAGATCTATAGCTGATATATAAAGCTGGGATCTTTCCTGTCTTCAATGACAGTAGATTCCACCAAGGCATCAGGGTCCACTCAACCAGATGCTCCGAGCTTACCAAGACCTCAGCCTGTCCCACAGGTGCCCTTTGCCCAGTCCCCTGTTCCATTTGTTGGTTTTCTTGTACTGAGGGATGAGCCCAAGACTACTAAGCGATATCTTTAGCCCTTTAATTTATTTATTTTTCACATGGAGTCTTTGAATTTATAATCTTCCTGCCTCCATCTCCTAAGAAGCATGGATTAGAGATTAATAGGAACTACCATGCCCCTTTCTAACAACAGCATACATCCCCAGGCCACAAGAGTCCAACCCTACTGGTCCCCAGGGCTTGTGTGACAATTTGGATGAAAAGAGACAAGAAATCTGGCCCTGAAATCCCAGAGTCCTGGCAGCTCGGGGTGGGGTGGGCTAGGTGCAATGAGAGCCTTGAAGGACACCCTCTCGTGTGCCAGGCTGGAGAGATGGCTCAGTGGTTACAAGCATATCTTGCTTTTGTGGAGGATTCAAGTTGAGTTCTAGCACTTATGATGGATGGCTCACAACCACCTGTAACTCCAGTTCCAGGGGAATGAGATGCCCTCTTCTGGCCTCTGTGGGAACTGCACCCATGAGCACATATACAGACTCATAATTAAAAACTAAAATCTTTTTTTTTTTTTTTAAGGACAGGCAATTGCAGGAAATGGTTGGGTGGCTCAGTGGTGGAGCCCATGCCTCAGCTGAATGAGGTAATGGGCTCCACCTTCAGCATTGCAGAGGGGGAGTGTAGGGGGATGAGGAGAGGGAGGGGGAGGGGAAGAGGGAGAGGGAGAGGTACATGTGAGTATATAGGTGAATGTACCCATGGGTACACGTGCACACAGGAGCCAGAGAAAGAACTGGGTGTCTTCCTCTATCACCTGTCACCATATAGCCTTGACACAGGATCCCTCAGGACTCTGACTGGTCTCCCCCACTCCAATGCTGCAGTTACAGGTGTGTGCAGCCATGCCCAGCTGTTTACACGGCCGCTGGGAAATCAAACCCAGGCCTTCATGATGGCAGAGCAATCCACCCAGTGAGCCACCTCCTCAGTCCACCCTTTGAGAGAAGGTGTCTCCCCGAACCTGGAGTTAATGGAGACCCCCCAGGACCTGCCTGTTTTCACCCCCCACCCCAGTGCTACACTTGCTTGTGTGCGCAACCACACCTGGCTATCATGTGGGTCTGAGGGTTTGAACTCGGGTCCTCCTGCTTGTGACACAGGCACTTTGCCGACCAAGTCATCTCCCTACCCGCGTCGTATGGCTTTTAAAGACTGACATGAGAGGGTGTCTCGGTGTCAAAGGGATTGGTTTGTGCTTTGTAGTGACTGTCATTCCATCTCTATACATAGCGAGAGAAAGAACAGGAACGCTGGTGACATCTGAACTTGGCATGTGCCTGGGCAGATTGCAGGCTACAATGAAGACCTGCATCTCTGTGCATAAGATGCTACTTCGCTGTTACTCCTGCTAGCCCAAGCTCTCAAGCATTAGTGCCCTTCCCAAATTAAGTTACAGCCTCAGAGAGGGTGGGATAGGAGCAGGGGCAGGAAAGGATCCTCACAGAACACAACCTGCCGCCGGTCGCCGCCGGTCGCCGGCGCGCTCACCTTGGCGCCCAGGAAGCCCTCAGAGAAGAGCATGATTTCACAGATCTGCTGCAGGTCGGGCACAATGACAACCACAGGCCTGAACAGCGCCTTCACAGACTCAGGCAGCTCCGTGCGGCCCGCATAGCCCGGGTTCATGGTGATGAAGATGCCCATCCGAGGGTCAAGGGAGATCTCCTGCCCTTCGAACTGGGTGGCAGGAGAGAAAAGAGGGAGTGATGTAACTGCTAGTTCATGTAGGGATTAGAAGCTGGGGTCACAGGGCATGCCTGAGGGACATGGTGATGTGATAGGAAAGCCACTGAAGTTGACAATGACCACATCTGACCAGACATCAAACCTGACCAAATCTGGCCAGACACGACACCTCACCCGCCACCACATCTGGTCATATGGGCCTCTGGATTAGCACAAATGTCAAGACATCTCTGGGAAGCCAGGTGTGGTGTCTGTCAGGTGTGGTGTCTGTCAGGTGTGGTGTCTGGTCAGGTGTGGTGTCTGNGTCAGGTGTGGTGTCTGTCAGGTGTGGTGTCTGGTCAGGTGTGGTGTCTGTCAGGTGTGGTGTCTGGTCAGGTGTGGTGTCTGGCAGGTGTGGTCAGCTGTGTTATCTATCTAGTGAGGTGTGATTTCTGGTTAGGTGTAGTCAGGTTATGTTGTCTGGCCAGATTTGGTCAAGTGTAGTAGCTGGTCAGATGTGGTGTGGTGTCTGGTTAGGTATGGTCAAGTATGCATGGTCAGGTGTGGTATCTGGTCAGGTATGGCCATGTGCAGTATCTGGTACAGTCAGATGTGGTCAGATATGACCAGATGTGGTATCTGGTGAGGTGTCGTGTCTGGCCAGATTTGGTCAGGTGTGGTGTCTGGTCAGGTGTGGTCATTGTCAACTTCAGTGGCTTTCGTATCACCTCGGTACACCTGCGAGTGTTTCTGTGAGAGTTAACAGATTGGGAGGAGCCCTACCCTGAATGGGGTTAGGGGGTTGTGGGATGGGGGGTACCATCTGTGTCATGGGGTACCTGCATAATATGAAAAGGAGTTAAAGAGACGGCTAGACAGCACAGGTAAATCCCTCCCTCTGCTTTGGGGCCACAGTGACTGACGGGAGCCACCCCACCCTGCTCTCTGCTCTCTCTACTATGTCGGACCAATCACTCTGGAGTCCCGTCCCACCCCCTCACCTGGAACGTGGTCAGCTGGTGGATGAGCGCGTTGCGGATCGTCTGGATCTGAGACGAGATGACAGACAGCACAGAGGCATCGATCCGGTTGAACTCATCGAAGCAGCCCCACGCGCCACACTGGGCGAGGCCAGAGAAGATCTTCCCGACAGCCTAGGGATTCCGTCAGGATGCTCAGGGTCCGTTCCTCCCGGAAACGGAAGTGGTGGTGGGGGGCTTGCTCTTCTAAATTAAACACTGTGCGGAGGGGCTGGGAGCCCCGGCCCAGTCCAACACTCACAGAACTTTCTAGCAATATTCCCAAGGCCCTCGGTAGGCCAACTCCCACTTGGGGCTAGGTAATCCAGACTTCATTATTTGTAGAAAACTCCAGACAGGTCAGCTGCTAAAATTCTGCAAAATCTGGCCACAGAGGGCGTCACTGTCCCCAGTGTCCTTATTGAACCAAAGTGGAACAGTGGCGCCCTCTAGACTCAGGAGTGCAGTATTGCAGTAGACATCTTCCACGCCCTCTCTTGTTCTTTATGCTGATCCCAGCGGCCTGGGTTCAAGACCCTTGCCCCATCCTCCCAGCTGTCACTTGTCATTTCAGGAGACTGGTGACATACTTCCCAACTGTGTCTGCACCAGAAGCCCTCTGCAGGGGACTCGGGTACCGGGAGTGATGGTGAGCTCTTACCTTGTAATCCATGCCTTCACCACAGTTTGTGACAACACACAGGAGGCCCAGGGCTTTGGCGAGGTCCTTGGTGGTCTCTGTCTTGCCGGTCCCTGCCGGGCCAGCAGGGGCACCTCCCAGATACATGGACAGCGCCTGTGAGCAGCCAAACGTAAAACACATGTGTTCTGAAAGAGTGCCACTCGCGGACGCATCTCTGGGACACACGGGGTAGACACTGTGAACCTCAACTCCAGGTGTCAGCTCGATTGTCCAGGGAACTGTCCCGGGGTTATTTCTGGGTGTGTCTGTGAGAATATCTCAGAGTCTGACGCTTTATGGTGAGCCAAGTTAGGTAGATATCAGGGTAGGCAATATCAGTTACACCACCATCTCCACCATCACCACCATCACCGTCACCACCATCACCATCATCACCACCATCACCATCACCACCATCACCACCATCACCACCATCATCATCACCATCACCACCATCACCACCACCACCATCATCATCACCATCACCACCATCACCACCATCACCACCATTACCACCATCACCATCACCACCACCACCATCATCATCACCATCACCACCATCACCACCATCACCACCATCACCATCACCACCATCACCGCCATCATCACCATCATCACCATAACTACCACCACCCCACCACCCGAGAACTGGGTGGAACCAAAGGAAAAGAGAGGCTCCCTCCACTTTGGCTGGGATGGTGGCCTTGTACCCTGACATTCCTCAGGGCTTCAGACCCAAATATAAGTGTCCCCCTCTGTTCCTCGGTCCTGTCTGTCCAGCTGGCCGACGGCAGGCTAGGATACTAACGTGCCTCCAACCTCTCTGTCATAAAATGCTTACGCTTGTGGTCTCCCATTGATCCTGTCTCTTTAGACCCCTAACTCACAGAAAGGCTTAAACATTTTGCTTTTGAAACGGGGGTTTCACGTAGTAGCCCAGGTTGGCTGAAAACTTGCTATGGAACCATCTATAATGAGATCTGGTGCCCTCTTCTGGCATGCAGGCACACGTGAAGGTAGAATACTGTATACATAATAAACAAATCTTAAGAAAAAAAAAAAAAGGTAGAGCTGGAGAGATGGCTCAGACGTTAAGAGCACTGACTGCTCTTTCAGAGGTCCTGAGTTCAATTCCCAGCAACCACATGGTGGCTCACAGCCATCTGTAATGGGATCTGACGCCCTCTTCTGGTGTGTCTGAAGACGGCGACAGTATACACACATACATGAAATAAATAAATAATTTTTAAAGAGAAAACTTTTTTTAAAAAAAACTTGCTATATAGCTCGGGGTGACCTTGAACTCCTGATCCTTCTTCCTCCACCTCCTAGCAACAGGGTCACAAGCATGGCCACTGTGCTTGGCTGAAGTTCACACTTGTTTTTAGAAAGACAAAGAGCCAGGAGTGGTGGCGCATGCCTTTAATCCCAGCACTCGGGAGGCAGAGGCAGGCAGATTTCTGAGTTCGAGGCCAGCCTGGTCTACAAAGTGAGTTCCAGGACAGCCAGGGCTATACAGAGAAACCCTGTCTCAAAAAACAAAACAAAACAAAACAAAAAGAAAGAAAAAGAAAGAAAGAAAAAGGGCTCACAGTTGTCACGGGCTTCGTCCGTTCATTCACCCGTTTACCCCCAGGTATGGCGAGGTAGTGCAGAGACAAGCATAGGAGTGTGTACATGGCATGGGCTTGAAGCTCAGCTGTGCGCTAAGGGACCCATCACACACAGACAGGCACTATGTGCAGGCTCTGGTACAGGCTCCATGGGTAAGCTCTTGCTTAGCGCGTTCAAGGCCCTCGGTTCTAGCCACAGTACCACAAACAAAAGAATCTGCCTTAAAATGGACAGCTAACACACTGTCCCCGCCTTCTCACAGTCCAATACACTTTAATATTATGCACCTTACACGTTTCTGTGATTTTCTATTACCCTCTGACTCCCTCACCACTGCATAGGGACCGGTGTCCTGGGCGGGGAAGATGTCCTCAGGGGTTTCAATTCCAATAGTGACAAGTCAGACTCCAAGTGCAAGATGTTTCCCTCAAAGCTAAGACCCATGTCTAGAATAACCAATGAGCTATGTCCAAGGGCAAACATGTCACCTGTGTGAGCGTCAGGTAGATGCGGTCTGTGAGGGGCGTGATGACCAGCCTCCCGTTGAGGCCCATGTACTCATAGCCATAGCTGAAGGTCCCGGTGCACTGGCGGATGTTGAGCTCGTCGGGCTCGCGGTCCCAGTAGAAGCGCAGCTGGCTCTCCCATTCAAACTCCCGGGCCTCAAGGATGCTGGGTGGGCAAGAGGGGAAGAGAAGGAAGAAGCCATTGCTGGGCAGACCACAGAAGGACAGAACAGTAAAGCAATCCCAGTGTCCCAGGCATGGGACCCACCTGCCCCGGATGAAGGAATCCACGATGTCCCGGGCGTGGACATCGATGATCAGGACGGTGTTGTACTTCTTCCTGTCGTTTTTGCTCAGCTCCATGGTGATCCGCGTGACCAGGTCGTCGATCTGGCTGTGCATCTTCTTGCCGTAGTTCTTCATGGCTTGCTTGTCCCCTTGCTTGACCTTGTTGAAGACGTCTTCCACTTCCCAGGTCCACCACACCTGGCTGGCGGCCAGCACCACCATGCCTTGGTACAGCAGCATCCAGTCCACCCTGCAGGGGAAGCGCGCCAGTCACAGACAGGCTTAACAGACGCTGGGATCAGCTAGAGACTGCCCCGGAAGTCAGCTGCAGCGGTTCATGTGTCCGGCCAGGAACGGGAGGCATGAAGGCCAGGAAAACTCCAGGGCTAGGCCATGAAGTACCAGGACGGTGATCCCCTTGTGGGCTCCTGACGACATATCTGCATATCCATCATAGGGCCAGAGGCGTGGCTCTGCAATAGAGTCCTGGCTGAGAAGCTACCATCACGGGGCTGAGGTGTAGCCAAGCAGTAAGGCAGCTCTGCCTACTAGGATCCTGTCTGGGCTGCTAGGCACCGATCTCACAGTGAGGCCTGCTAAGAAGCCCCATGCTAGGCAAGCATTCTACCTCTGGGGCATCTAAGCAGATGTTCTTCCATTGAGCCAAGACCCTAGACCTTCCCTAGAAGATTCTAGGGGGGTTCCAGGCAGAGGCTCTGAGCCACGCCCCCAGCCCCTCACTGGGGGATTCTAGGCAGGGGCTCTACCACTGGGCCACGCCCCCAGCCCATCACTGGGGGATTCTAGGCAGGGGCTCTACCACCGGGCCACGCCCCCAGCCCCTCGCGGGGGGGGGGGGTTCTAGGCAGGGGCTCTACTGTAGAGCCAACCCCCCTGCCCAAGTTGAATCTCTAAAAAGACTCCCCCAAGCTGGCAACCCAGCGCCTTCTCCACTTAGGAAGAACTATCCAGAGTTCATCATTTGAAACAGCGTTCAGCAGCTGGGTTGCCATAGCAAGGAAAGCCTCATTGCAGTGTCAGCCTGCCCGCTCGCTCACACTCGTACATCTCCCCCTGCGCCAAGCTGCAGGATCGAGTCGCTCGCATGTCTGTCATCACCTGCTTCTGTCTTCACAGTATCTGAAGATGGCTTCCTTGGTGATGAGCCTGTTGGTCCTCCTCATTTCGTGAAGCACCGCGGTCATCCAGTCTTCCACACGGCCCTCGGCCCGGATGATCTTGCGGAAGGTCATGACTTCTCCCTCGGCCGAGATCATGGCCGACACGAGCTTCTCCCCGCTGTCCCCGTCGTGGAAGCGTAGCATGGCTATGTTATCGTACATCTGCAAGACGGCGGGACAGGGTGGGAGGACCAGACACATGCAGTAGATTGAGGGGGTTGAACCTGGGGTGTAAGATCATTAATCATCCCCAAGGTCAGGGAATGGAGACCATCACCATGGGTCCTCACCTTGATCATATGCTCTTGCACGCACAGTGGGTCACTGTTACCCAAGATGCTGAGCAGCTCATCGTCCGAGATGAAGAAGAACCTGGGGAAGGCATTCCTCTTGGAGTCCAGGTAGTCGTTCAGGCTCTTCTGGCATTTCTCCAGGCCCTCGCTGATGGTCTGCAGGTCGTGGAGGCGGTTTGGGGCCTCACAGCAGCGCTTTATCACCGGGTCTTTCAACGTCTCCCCCATGATCTGGAAGAGGTCGGGGAGACAGTGGAGTGTCACTCAGGGTGGCAGAAATGCTGTGTGCAAACACACACACACACACACACACACACACTAAATATAATTTAAAAATTGTAAGGAAGTATGTCTGACAGTGACCCCACCCACTCTCCCACTGACCACGCCCACTCTCCCACTGGCCATGCCCACTCTCCCCACTGACCCCATCCACTCTCCCACTGGCCACTCTCCCACTGACTCCGCCCACTCTCCCACTGACCCCTCCCTCCTTCCCACTGACCCCGCCCACTCTCACGCTGACCCCGCCCACCCTCATTCTGGCCACTTGCCCTCTTAAATATCCTGTCGATGTTGTCAAACTTCTTGGCCTCCTCCGGCAGCTGGGACCGTATGTCCCCCCCAATGAAGATGCTCTCCAGGTACATCCACTTCCTCTGAACCAGCGTCCAGATCTGGAAATGCGCCGCATCCACGTCAGCGGGTGAGCAGGGATGCCAGCAACACACACATGATCCCTCCCTAATTCAGGACACCTCCAAGTCAGCTTGGTAAAAACAAGGACTTAGCGGGCCAAGCAACACTGTGTGCTGGGACCTGGCCACTGCCCCCTCCACCTCCGCACCTAACCCTCCTGGATGTTCACTTTTGCTTCCTGAGGTTTCAGTTAACAGTGGTTAACAGGAGTCTAAAAAAAATCTCATCGCTCAGAAGGTGTGCAGAGAGAGGACATTCGCACAGTTCTAAGATTCTGCTGTCGCGGGCACTCTATGTATTAATTGTCACCATGCTCGCCTCTGAGCAGACTGGACTTGTAAATTAGACTTTGCCATGGGTGTATGCATACTGGGAAGCAGTTGTATGGGCTTTGGTACTATCTGGGTTCTGGACATTGTCAGGACATCTTAGAACAGATCCTGGAGAGTTGGGGGTTGCTAGGATACCGCATTTTAGAGGAGAAAGGTTTACTAAAAAGCAAAATAATGCTCCCCACTCCAGTCCCGGGCAGGGAGGACATGTCTAGTTACATGTACAACTTGGAGCTCTGCGATTGCCCATGGCCAGTATGGAACCCATACTCATGACAAGCCACGTGCCATTCTGTTTCCAGATACAGACACCCACCGAAGAAAGGAGAAGTGAGAGCCAGACACATAACTTAGTCCCGAGCTCTCCCAGTAGCGTTGCTGTAACGCCCAGGACCCAGGAGGTAGGAGCAACGTCGACGGCCACCGAGCGATGAGTGGATACATCAAAGGTGGTCTAGCCATGCAACAGAATATTGTTTAACCACAAGGAGGAGAGAAGCAAAGATAGATAGATGCTGCCATGTGGGTGAGCCTTGAACATCTCATGCTGAATGAAAAAGGCAGACACAAAGGCCATGCGTGTGACTTCACACATATGAGACACACAGAACAGGCTGGCATGGAAATAGAAAGCCAATTAGATCCTGGGAACTGGGGACTGGGAGCTGGGAAGCGATGGTCTGGGGTTGGGAGGTTTCTTTCATAGTGCTGAGATAATTCTGGAACCAAATGGAGGCAGTGTTTGTATAGCACAGGCTCCTGACCTGTACATTCTAAAGTGGTTGATTTCGTGGGTGAGACTACTGGGGCCAGAAACTGCCCAAGCAGGATGACCTGAGTGGGGGCTTCCCAGGACCCACGTCAAAGCTGGGCACGGTAGTGTGCTTCTGCAACGCCAACGCTGAGAGGGCGGAGACTGGAGGATCCTTGGAGTTCGTGGGCTAGCCAGTCTAGTCCATCAGTGAACTCTAGGTCCACTGAGAAACCTTGTCTCAAAAAATAAAGGTGGAGCCAAGGTGTGGTAGCACACTGCTTTAACTCCATCACGTGGGAGGCAGAGGCAGGTGGATCTCTGTGTTTGAAGCCAGCCTGGTCTACAGAGTGAGTTCCAGGATGAACAGGGCTACACAGAGAAACCCTGTCATGGAAAATGATAGATAGATAGATAGATAGATAGATAGATAGATAGATAGATAGATAGATAGATAGATAGATAGATAGATGGTTAATTTTATGTTACATAAGATTCATCTCATAGACATTTAAATCATAAAGAAGAAAGCTGGGGAGATAGCTCAGTGGTAAAGAAAGAATTTACCTTGCGTACATGAGACCCTAGTTTCAATCCCCTGAAACACACACACACAAACATATACACAACACCATCACTACCACTATCACCACCACCAACAACAACAAAATTATGCCCTACAAAAGAGCTTTCACAAGTAAAGAGTCAAAGGCAAAAAAAAAAAAAAACAAGCACAGTAAGCCAAAGATGTTCAAACATGATGGAAACAGGGCCAGAATCATGCTTCTTTGCCAGAGAACCAGGATATAAATGAGAAAAAATATGCTTATTTATGGTCTGGGAAAGAAAAAAAAAAAACATCCACTCAGAGATAGTGAACTGAGCCTGACTGATCTGGCCTGTTCACCGAGGCCTGGTTCAGCACAGTCAGCACAGGACTGACCCACCACCCAGTGTGACAGGCAAGGCTGAGGAGACTGCGAAAGCGGATGAGAACATGAAACTGTCATGCAGCAAGAACAGGAGAGATGAAAAAGGAACAAGGATGCTTTCAAGGGCCAAGTAGGAATCTTAGCAATTAAACATTAGCTCCCTGAAATCAAAACTCATCAGTCAGCCGGGCGTGGTGGCGCACGCCTTTAATCCCAGCACTCGGGAGGCAGAGGCAGGCGGATCTCTGAGTTCGAGGCCAACCTGGTCTACAGAGTGAGTTCCAGGAAAGCCAGGGCTACCCAGAGAAACCCTGTCTCGAAAACAAACAAACAAACAAAAAAACCTCATCAGTCTCCCCAACTGCCCCCTTATCCCCACCCCACCTGAGTGAAGAGCCACAGGGCAGTCCTTCATTTCTCGGTGCAAATGTTCCCGTATAGACTCCCCGCAGGAACTGGCAGCGTGCTTTCTGCTTTCCTTGCTCTCACCTCGATGACCTCGCCTATCAAGGACAGCGTCTTCTCCCACTTGTGGACGGTTTGCAGAAAAGGCCCCACGAATCTGCTCCCGGAGATGCTCTGCAAGTTGACGGTGTTGTCGTCCAAGCATTGGATAATGTCGTCCACGGACCCCAAGACGTAGCCTCGCTCCTGCGTGCCTTTGTAGTACTTGACCACGGTGAACTTCATGTTCTCCCAGGTGTCTAGGATTTCCTTCACGGCCTGGTTGGGAAAATGAAAAGAAGCATTTGTGCCCATAGACGGAAGAGCAAGACCCTCGTGTGTCACCATCTGTCTGCAACTCAACCTATTATCTCAGCGCAATCACAGGGGAAGTTGAGATTCCCCACACCAACAGTGTTCCTGCCTACCAGGCTCACAGTCTGCCATGTGGGATCTCATTCATAACCCCTCCAAAAAAAAAAAACAAAACCCACACTGTTATACAGAGATAGGCCCAGAAAGGCCACATGGGGACCCGGGGATGCTGCCAAGTACCAAAACTGGGGTCTCAACTTGGCAGCTTCCTGTTCAACCAGAGGGTCTTGCCCTGTGCTCACTCCACTGCTGAGCGAGAAAGTCCACCTTCAAAATGTGAAGGCCAGTATCATTGCATTCTCTGAAGAAATCCACACTGATATGTGTGCGCATGTGTATGCCTACATGTAGATGTTTAGAATAAGTGTGAATTAATCTCCAGTGAGACAGGCCTCTGAGGGATTCTCCTAATTAGATCTGCCCACTGTGGGTGGCACCATTCCCTAGGCTGGGGTCTTGGACTGAATGGAAAGAAAGAGAGAAAGCAAACTGCGCATTAGCATTCATCCGTCTCTGCCTCCTGACTGCAGATGCTATGCGACCAGGCGCCTCACAGTGCTCCTGATATGCCACCCTCACCGGGATGGACTGTGCCCTTAAACTGTGAGCCAGAATTAGCTCTTCCCTCCTTCAGTGGCTTTTGTAATTTGTTGCAACACCGAGAAATGTAACTAAGACAATATCTACGCATATTATGTATATGTATTTGTTTAGAGGTGTGTGTGGAAATACATACACACACCTCTTGCATATATGTACACTATGTATGTGTTTTAAACACGCACACACACACACACACACATATATATATATATATATATATATATATATATATATATAAAAGATATATATATATCTTTTAGCTTTTTTGTTAGCTTGTATCTGTTATGTAAAATGGGTTCACGTGGCATCTTCCTGCTCTCATGGTACGTACTTCAATCTTGTGCCTGCATCTTAAGTAGGGAGCCACACTTAGTAGGATAACAACACCCACCTTCAGGTGTCCAGGCTGGGAGTGATGAGATTATTTGTCATGTTTTCCCAAGGGGTGCCCATTTCTTCATCAATAAGTAGAATATGAAACTATAGTCAGGGATGTCAAAAAAGTAAACTAAGGCAGAGGCTCTGTTTACTTAGATACTAGAGAAAGTTTGAAAAGACAGCCTTTGCTGGGAGCAGTGGAGCGTCCTATGATCCCAGCACTCCGGAAGCTGAGGTGGGAAGATCACAAGTTCAAGGCCAGCCTTGGCTACATGTTAAAAAACGCATCCCAGTGAACCAAAGACTCAAGAGGAGTGGCTCAGAGGCAGAGCTCCTGCCTAGCGTGTGAGAGGCCCTGGATCCAGCCGCGGGCACGGAAACCGAAGGCCCACCTTCTCGATGGCCACCTCCTTGACGGCCGCAGTGACGATCTCGTTGAGCACTTCCGTGTGTCTGTGCAGCTCCATGGCGAACATGTTCTCCAGCGTGAAGGCCTCCGTCATCTCAAAGAACACGCCTGTTTTCTCCATGAGTTCTTTCCAGTGTCTGGAAAAGCATAGGGTTATCCATAAGCACACACCGCTCAGACAAGTGCGGAGGTGAGGTTAATTGTTTCCCGCTGCAGTCACGGGAAGAGGCCCTGTGGGGGGTGGGGGGGGACAACCTCCACAGTGACGTGGGACACTCCCGAGTTCTTCCAAATCCTTCTCCCTGCCACCAGAGTTAAAACCAGGGAACATCTGGCAAGCCCCGTGTGTATCTTCAATGCTGAAAAAACGGGTGACCTCTAGCTTTTCGGAACTGGTGCCTCTGCCTGTGGGAGAACCTGGTGTCAACCACGGAGCCCCGCGTACACTGGGAAGTGTTGATCCAGCACTGACTCTGCTGGGCAGGCCCAGTCCTGATGTCAGGGAAAGGATCCTCTGACAGGACAGATGGTCGATAGACAACGCGGAACAAGCCTACAAATTAAACACCATCCTGTGTTCACAAGGGGATGTGTCCTTAGAAATACATCATCAGGAGGTCTCGGCTTAACGTGAACCTCACAGAGCACTACACAAGCCCACACGGCTAGGCCTGTGACACATCTGGCCCCTTGTGAGAGGATGTACAGTCTGCTACTGACCAGAGCACTGGCCCCCACTGATATGTGGCTTAACTTGAAACCAGTTGTTGTATGCAGAGCTGGGGACAGGGCCCTGGCCTCAGACATGCTAGGCAATTGCTCTGTCACTGAGCCATAGGCCCCAGCTTGTAAGTACTAACTGTTCTGAACACTGGGGGTTGGTGGGGGGGGAACACTGGATGGACTGGGGTAACAGTACAGGTCTGTAAAAGACTGAAAAAAAGACAACACAAAGCTTGAGGCTAGCCTGGGCTACAACCTAGACCCTGGCTCAAGGGAAAAAAAAAAAAAAAAAACGAGAGAAGGCAAGAATCCATGATATCAGACGTGACCCTCAGATATGACAAACAGGGAGGAACATGACCAGAACCTGGGACCTGCACTACAAGGTCCTGGAACAGGGGCTTAGTTTCTTGTGGAGAATAGCTTAGCCGGCAAAGGGTGGGAGCCTTCCAGGTCTGCCAGAAGTGAAGGGACAGAGATGAGCCAAAGCCACATCGGCTGGGCCTGTGACTGTTACTCTGGGCTCAGCAGGACAGAGAGAGATAGGTGCTAAAGCCACACGAGCTCAGGAGAGCCCTTCTTGCTGGTGTGAACGGGGGTGTGTTCCCATCAGCTCCCTGGAACTGTGACAGAATGCCGGAGGAGGATGCAGAGGGTTCTGTCCACGGACATCCAGGCCATGGTGAGAGAGAGTCATGTCCAGGGGCACGGGATGTAGCAATGTGTTCATCTCGTGGCAGGTAGGGAAGTGGGGGCCTGAGACCGACAGGTTCCACCTCCTGAAGTCACCTCACAACAGTGTCTCTAGGGGACCAGGCTTTCCACACAGGAGCCTCTTGGGAACGTTCCAGATCCAGACGATACCAGATTGGTAGGGAATGGGGAAATGACAACTTTTTCACTAAGTAAAATCAAGTTGCTTGGTGTGACTCTACCATCCTGACTGTGGGGACACAGCAGGGATGGTAGGAGCCACAGAACCCTGGCTGACTCCCACTGGCACAGAGCAGGTTGCCCTGAGAGACCCAGGCTCCATCAATCACCAGAGGACCTGCACATCTCACATAGCAGCCACAAGCTGTATGTCACCACTGGGTGACCCAAGTTCTACTGGACTGAACAAAGCACGTCAGGTTTCAAGGTCTGGTTTTTAAGGAAGTCACATAGCTCAGTGACATGTGGAAACGGTGTCTCGGATACTGAGTCACTTAAATATATCATTAAGGGCTGGTGAGATGGTTCAGCGGTTAAGAGCATAGGCTGCCCTGGCAGAGGAACTGGGTTCAGTTCCTAGGACCCACGTGGAGTTTCACAGTCATCTGAAACACCATCTCTAAGAGATCTGATGCCTTCTGGCCTCCACAGGCGCGTGCGCACACACACACACACACACACACACACACACACACACGCACGCACGCACTGGGGGTGAGGGTTAGGATTCATTTCAAGCCAGTCATGATGGCTCTTGTCTACAACCCCAGCATGCGGGAGACCGAGAAAGATTGCCATGAGATGGATAGCCTCGGGTACATAGTGACTTGCTAGGCTAGCCTGGGCTACAGAGGGGAAACCTATCTCCCCCATCCCCCCCCCAATAAAGACTAATCTCACTGCCCCCATTCCTTTCTCCCCCCTTTTGGTTTTTTGAGACAATGTGTCACTAGATACACGGCCCAGGCTGGCACAGAACTTTCTGTCCTCCTGCCTCAGTGCCCCCCAAGCCCTAGGACGACTGGTGTGTGCAGCCATGTCTGGTTCTTTCTATTCTTTTACTGTGGCACTCACTGTACTGGCTGGCTTTGTGTCAATTAGACAGCTATCAGAGAGGAAGGAGCCTCAGTTGAGGAAAGGCCTCCATGAGATCCAGCTGTAAGGCAGTATTCTCAGTTAGGGATCATCGGGGGGAGGGCCCGGCCCATGGTGGGTGGGGCCATCCCTGAGATGTGGGGGTGCTATAAGAAGGCAGGTTGAGCAAGCCATGGGGAGCAAGCCAGTAAGCAGCACCCCTCCATGGCCTCTGCATCAGCTCCTGTCTCCAGGTTCCTGCCCTGTGTGAGTTCCTGTCCTGACTTCCTTCAGTGATGAACAGCAGTGTGGAAGTGTAAGCTGAATAAACCCTTTCCCACTCCCACTTGCGTTTTGGTTCTGGTGTTTCCTTGCAGCAGCTGAAACCCTAAGACAGGCCCCTAAACACCACAAATAGCATTGGCACCCCAATTCTGCTCCTCCTGGATTCTGCTGGTCAAATCCTGCCTCTCGCTTTTGACTGAAGCAGCTATTACAGTCATTTTTATAAAACCATTGGCACTCTTTTCACTTACGGACGGCTCGGTCACCTCTGACCCCACTTCTGAACTGCCGCCAACTGACCTGGCTAAAGCTTTTGTGGGGAAACCTAACGTCCTTCTCCGAGCTGGTGGAGGATGGAACTCACCTCTCTCTCAGGGCCTCGTGCTTCAGGTCCAGAAGCAGGGGGATGGAGTCCTTGAACGCCTTCATCTTCACTTCCAAGTGGAAGGCCACGGACAAGCTGCGCACCTGCCGTGGCAGCTTGCGGAGGTTCTTGAGGAAACCCTCGATGCCTTCCTGCAGATACTGGACATTCAGGTTGATCCAGAGGGTCTGGGACCATTCCTCCTTAGCAAGCTAGAAATATTAGACAAGACAGCATCTTGGGGTCTGACACAAGTGTAAAGAAGAGACAGGATGCATATTTAGCTCTGGCCCCTCTCAGCTCTCTCTTCAAAGGAACCTCTCACTTAAAAAAGGCAAGTGATGCCGGACGTGGTGGCGCACGCCTTTAATCCCAGCACTTGGGAGGCAGAGGCAGGCGGATTTCTGAGTTCGAGGCCAGCCTGGTCTACAAAGTGAGTTCCAGGACAGTCAGGGCTATACAGAGAAACCCTGTCTCGAAAAACCAAAAAGAAAGAGAAGGAAGAAGAGGAGGAGGAGAAGGAAGAAGAGGGGGCTATGGACATTCTGAGCCCTTCCCGACATAATGCTGCACCTGAGGGTGTATGTCCCTGTGCCCACTGTGCCCAGCCTGGGGAGTCCCCTGGGAGGGGCCGTACCTTCAGAGAGTCGTACAGTTCATAGATCATCCGGAGCCCTGTCATCTCCTTCTGCACCTTGATGAGCTCAGGGTACATGGTGATGGGGAGATCAAAGAGCTTCTCCGCGTTGGCCAGTTCCTGCCGGTTCTTCTCGTGCTTTGCCAGCTCCTTTTCAAAACTGCCTAGGAGTTCCGAGCCTGCATAAGAAGTGTGGAGATAAAGCAAAAAGGGCAGTCTGAATAGGAGATGCCCCTAGGTCCAGCGCTTAGGAGGCAAAGGGTGTGTGGGGAGTCCCTGTAAGTTCAAGGCCAGCCTATCTAGATAGCAAGTTACCAGGGGACCAGGGCTACAAACTGACACAGGTGTGTCTGAAATGCATGTGTGTTTAAAACTGAGGGCCAGCAATGTGGCTCACTCAGTACAGGTGCTTGCCTGTACAGCCTAAGTTTGATCAGTAGGAACCATGTGGTGGGAGAACTCCTCTGAGTTGTTCTCTGACTTCTAGACATGAATTCACACACAGACATACACACATGCATGCACATGTACACATATATGTACACATACATACACACATACATGTATACATACATGCATACATGCACACACATGTACACATGCACACACATACATGTATACACACATATACACATGCATATACACTCATGTATGCACATAAATAGATAAGTAAATGTAATTAAATTTTTAAAGGAGGAATAAAATAAAGTTAATTAAGAAATCAACCATTGAGCTGGGCGTGGTGGCACACCCCTTTAATCCCAGCACTCGGGAGGCAGAGGCAGGCATATTTCTGATTGCCAGGACAGCCAGAGCTACACAGAGAAACCCTGTCTCGAAAAACCAAAAAGAAAAAAAGAAAAAAAAAAAAAAGAAAGAAATCAACCATCGGGGCTGGAGAGAGGGCTCAATGGTTAGAGCACTGACTGCTCTTCCAGAGGTCCTGAGTTCAAATCCCAGCAACCACAGGGTGGCTCACAACCATCTGTAATAGGCTCTGGTGTGTCTGAAGACAGTGACAGTGTACTCATATACATAAATACATCATTTTAAAAAATGATACAAATGTGTGTCTGGCTCTTTAAAACAAAAACAACAACAACAAAAAGAGAGATCAGCCATTAATTATCCCATCCACATAAGTTACAGGGAGATAAATTTAAAGTCAGCAGGCTTTTTTTTATCTTGTCCCAGCAACCAAAAGCCCACTTGCCCTGCAAGACCTTCCAATCAGAGGGCTGATCCCTTGTACCCAGACCATCCCGGGTGTGAGGTCACTAAAGGGACGCCCACCCTGTGCCCACCACCGTCAGTCCCACTTTGCTGTCTGCCACTCTTGAGACTTTCATCGTCAGACTAATACCTGCCTTCACGCGCCAACCTCGAAGTCTGTGCTTGGCCCCCAGCCGCCCCATGGCTGTTAGCATCCCTCGGCAGTGTGTGTCCTCCCGCCCACCCCAGCACTGCCTGCTCCCACTGCCTTTGGGATTCCCAGATCCGACTGTCTCCTTGGAAGCCCTAACCATCCCTGTGAGAGCAGTCAGTCTTCCCACCCTCTCTTTAGAACAGCGGTTCTGAACCTGTGCATGGCGACCCCTTCGAGGGTCACATGACCCTTTTGCAGGGGTCACCTAAGACCATCAGGAGACACAGGTGTTAATGTTACGACTCATAACCCTAGCAAAATTACAGTACTGAAGTAGCAGCGAAAATAATGTTATGGTTAGGGGTCACCACAACGTGGGGGGACTGTATTAAGGGGTCATCATGTTAGAAAGACTGAGGACGGCTGATAGAAGAATGATGTTTCCCGCCAGGCAGTGGTGGTGCACGCCTTTAATCCCAGTTCTATGGAGGCAGCCGATGTTCCCAAGACAACTCGATTCACTTCTTGTGACCCTCTCAGGAACCCCCCCAAACCTTCAGCACCCCCACGTCGCAGCCTCACCTTTATCAAGGTCTTCGCCCACGGCCCCGGGGCCATGGCTGTAGAAGCGTCTGGCAAACTCATCCAGCTGGCTTCTGTAGTTCATTATCTCACTCCGGGTGATCTGAGGGAAGGAGGGCACCCCTTATCGTGACTTAGCCTCGGAGTGGGGTGGGGTGGTGGGCAGGAGGGAGGGGACTGGAACCCAATACCTCATTGGAGGCACCACCAGCACTCCAGCACTGAGTCTTGTCCCAGTTCCTCCCCCACCCCCATCTGCGCTCCGAGGTGAGGGGACACCACACCTCCGTGAAAGTTCGCTTGATGCCCCCCAGGGCGTGCTCCACGTTCATCGATTCCGTGAAGAGAGATTCCCACATGTTCTCGATGTTGTCAACCAGTTCTTGCTCAGCGTCTGTGGGCTAGAGAGATGGGGAGGGAGAGAGACAGAGAGAGAGAGGAGAATGGAAAGGAGAGAGAGACAGAAGGAATTACCAATAAAGTTGGAACTGAAGTTTCAGGTCAAAGCTGCTCCCGCAGATCTGTTTTTCTGGTTGCACCCAAGAGCTAGATATAAATGTTGTGTTCTTGGGATTGTTTATTTGGTTTTGAGATTTTACAGTTTTTTGTGGGGGGGGGGGGTTTGAGGGTTTTTTGTTGTTGTTGTTGTCGTTGTTTTTAATTGTGTGTGTTTGCCTGTGTGCACAGTGCCGGCTGAGGGCAGAAGAAAACATAAAAGACCCTGGAGCTGCCAGATGTGGACGCTGGGAACCCAACATGGCTTCTCTGGAAAGCAGCAAGCTCTCTTAGCCACTAAGCCATCTCTCCAGCCCCATTTGCTTTAGAGGTAAAGTTTCACACACCCCAGGCTGACCTCCAACCCACTGCGTAGCCAAAGATGATCTTCTTGCTTCCACCTACCAAGTTCTGGGAATACGTAAGTGTATACTGGGAGTATATAAGTATATGAGCAGGTATTCACCATGCCTAGGAAAAACTACATTTTTAAAAATTAAAATGATATCTGGAACAGGTGTAGTGGCACGTGCCTTTTCTTCTGGAGGCAGAGGCAGACAGATCTCTATGACTTGGAGGCCAGCCAAGGCTTCATAGAGAGAGACGCTGTCTCCGTGGGGGAGGGACGGAGGAAGGGAGAGGGAATGGGGCTGGGGGTAGGCCTGGCAGAGCTAGCTCGGCAGTTAAAAAGCACTGGCTGCTCTTCCAGAGAACTAGAGGCCTGGATTCAATTACCAAAGGATTTAGTGCCCTCTTCTTGCCTCTGTAGGTACTGCACTGGTGTATACACACACACACACACACACACACACACACACACACACACTTTAAAAAGAAAAGAAAAAAAGCTAGTTTCTTCATATTATAATTTCTGGAGACAAAGCGCAAAAAGAGATCTTGAAATCAGACCAAAAATACAAATTGGATGAGAGTAACTTCAGATACCTCAGAGAGGTGGACTGTTGACTCCTTAATGAAAACGAAACAAGGGCTGGAGAGATGGTTCAGCGGTTAAGAGCACTGGTTGTTCTTCTAGAGGTCCCTGAGTTCAATTCCCAGCACCCACATGGTGGCTCACAACCATCTTCAGGGAAATCTGATGCCCTCTTCTGGCGTGAATGTGTACATGCAGAGAGAGCACTCATATACATAAAATAAATAAATGAATCTTAAAAACATAAATAAAAATAAAAACAAAACAAAACAAAACAAAAAAAAAAAACCAGAGGCCAGAGACAACTGTAGTAGCATCTTCCCAGAAAGAAAAGATAACCATACTGTGTGCAGATAACCATACTGTGTGCAGAAAACCATACTGTGTGCAGAAAACCATACTGTGTGCAGAAAACCATACTGTGTGCAGATAAGGCTTGGGCCACCATAACCCTAGCACACCCCAGCATGAATATACCACCGAAGTTAGTATACTGGGCACAAGAATTCCCCATAACCCAGAAATTCTGTGTCCGAGCTCATGACTGCCAAAGATGTATGCTTGCATATGCTCACCAAAAGAACACCATAGCAGGCAAACAGCCCAGGTATCCCATGGCAACACAGCTACATGGACTATTATACGGCAAAGACCATGGAGGAACTATTGCCATAAGCAGCAGTCATGGGAAATATCTCAAAAAATGTAAAACTAAATGAGAAAAAAGAAACAGATGCAGAGAATACACTCCTTTTTAAGGCAATCTATACAGAGCCTATAAACAGGGAGCTATCAGAACTAGAGAGACGGCTCAGTGGTTAAGAGCACTGGCTGGGGCTGGTGAGATGGCTCAGTAGGTAAGAGCACCCGACTGTTCTTCAGAAG
>NC_034612.1:14634721-14644424 GCF_900095145.1 Mus pahari | reverse complement strand
AAAAAAAAAAAAAGAGCACTGGCTGCTCTTCTAGAAGGCCTGAGTTCCATTCTCAGCACCCATATGGCTGCTTAAAACCATCTGTAACTCCAATGCCAGGGGATATGATGCCCTCTTCTGGCCTCTGCAGGTACTGCACTCACATGGTGCACATAAAGAAACCCTGGCTCAACAACAACAACAACAAAAACCCTAATAATTTACCACCAGTTTTTTATGATCTCACATTCTCTTTTCTCTCTTATTCCTATTTATGATTATTAGTGTGTATGTGTGTGTACACGTGTGCACACACGCATGTGCAGGCATATGATCTGTAGGTGTGCGCATGCCAGCCATCATGTACACTTGGAGGTCAGAGAACAACTCTGGAGTTGTATGGATGGGCTGTAAAACACCACACGGGACTTCTGAGATCAAGCCACATTTATCTGTGAGGTGGCTTCCTACTGGCCAACTTCCTACTTTGTCACTCACGTGGGAACACATGGCTGCCAGGGTGACTGAGAGGCCCTTCAGAGGATGGTCTTGGTAGTTGGATGAGAAATGTCCCCCACAGGCTCACTGTTTGGACACTTGCCCCCCCCCAGTGGGTGGTGCTGTTGGGGAGGCGGGCTTTGAGCATCTGTGGACCTGCCCCACTTCCTGGTGTTTCTCTCTGCTTCATGAACATATGGATGAACTAGGACCAACCAGCTTCCTGCTCCCACTGCCATAATTTCCCTGACAGTGCCACGCCTTAACAACCATGCCGGGCTCTATCCCTCAGGAACCATAAACCAAATAAACTCTTTTCTCCCTAAGTTGTTCTCCCAGGGACACTTTATGATCGCAACCTAGAAGTGACTAATGCGGTAGACAGCCCAGTCATCAGAGGTGACAGGACAGCAAAGCCGACTCACAAAGATGTTGTAGATCGCCATGGTGCGGTATCGCTCCTGGATGTCCTTGTACCTCAGCTCCATGACTAGAGATTTGGACCTGATCTCCGAAATTATAGCGAGGACAAACTTGAGGTCTTCAAGGGTGCTGGGGCTCTTCTTAAGATTCTTGGCCAGGTGCTATGAGAGAATTCAGGTGAGAAGAGACCAACAAACCAAGCCCACCTCCCTCAAGAATACGGCTCTTTGTTCCGGTTCGGATGCGAGGCATTGGTATGCTGGGTGGTTTTAACTGTCAACTTGATGCAACCCAGAATCACTTGGGAAGAGAGTCTTAACGAGGAATTGCCTAGATGGACCTGCAGGCATCTTTTTGGGGGGAGGGTCGTAATTGTTAATTGATGCAGCAAGATCCATCCCGCTGTGGGTGACACCATTCCCTAGGCAGAGGGTCCTGAACAGTATGAGAATTCTCTCTCTCTGCTCTTGACTCTGTAGCTATACCATAGAGCTCCACCCCCAGGCCTTGAAGGTCTGTTTGAAATGAAGGTGGCCTTAGGTACCTCAATCTCATCCCGGAGGCTATAAAGCTCCTCCCTAGCCGATTCGTTGAGGAGCTTCCCCAGCGAGATCACCCAGGACTTCGCATTTTCTTGCACCGTGCTGGCCAAGGGCCCGAGCTGCAGCCGGATGCAGTGCTCATCCTTGATCAGTGGGTGGCGCATCACGTCGGCAGCGATCTTGGAGTAGAACTGCAGCTTCTCATCGTAGGCCACGCAGGCCGGTTTCTTGGCCGCAAACTTCTCCATCACGATGGACTTGTCCAGCTTCCAGAGGGGCCGGTACCGCTTCCACCTCTGAAGGTATTTCATGATGTTCACCAGCAGCCTGTGGATGTTTTGGGGGATCATGAGGGCTTGGTCCATGATCTGGGTGTTCTGGGAGATGTCACTGTAGAAGCTTATGATGACAACTTCTTCCTCCTCCCCCTTCTGCGGGGGGCATTCAATGCAGCTGCCGTTCATCCAGCGCACAAAATGCTGGAGGGACAAGAGTGGGCGGGAGGTAAGGGTTGAGCATGGCACGCCTCCTGGGTACATACTGGTACCTGGTAATGAGTCCAGCTATGATGGACACTCACACTATGTAGCCCTGCAAGGCTAGCCTTGAAATCATCATCCTCCTGCCTCAGCCTCATTGTGAGATTAGAAGTCTGGGTCACCATTTTCTGCTGTGTTTCTTTCTCCTTTCCTCCTCTTCTCCCTCCCTTCTGTCTTTATCTCTGTCTGCTCTCTCTCTCTCTCTCTCTCTCTCTCCTCTCTCTCTCTCTTTCTCTCTCTCTCTTCCTCCCTTCCTCCCTCCGTCTCTCCGTCTCTCTATATCTATCTATCTATCTATCTATCTATCTATCTATCTATCTATCTATCTCTATCTCTGCCTCTCTCTGTCCCGGTGGATCAAGAACACGCCACTATTATCACTCAGGTGAGCACAAGTGAGTGCTCCGCACAGACCAGCTGTGTAGAAAGGGAGGCCCGCAGAGTTAGGCTCAGTTGGTAGGAAGCTCGCCTGGCACGTACAAAGCCCCAGGCTCCATCCCCAATACAAAGTAAATTAGATGTTGTGGGGCACGCCTGTAATCCCGGCACTGCACGGGTGGAAGTAGAAAGATCAGTAATTCAGGGCCCTCAAATTGAACGGCTTCACACAGGCCAAGGGCAGCTGAGCCGGAGGTCTGCTGGCACCTCTCTGACCGACCGCGTCCACCGGCGAGCAGGAGGCAGGTGGACAAGCAGGAGGTCTGTTGCTACCGCGCTGAGGTGAGCACGTTACCTTGGTGACCTCCACACAGCCGCGGACGCAGTGGACACACATCTTATCGATCTCGTTGGCGTTTGGGTGAAGAATGATCTCTGGAGCCGACAAGATGGTTTCCGCTTGGAACAGAGGGACATTTCTGAGGATCAGAGAGTTGAAAGCCTGTAGATTCCTATGATGGGAGGGAAGTGCAGAGGACACAGGACTCAGGCTGTGAAATATATCAACCGCCGCTGCAGGGAGCAGGCTGGAGTCAAGCAGGGAGGTCTGCTCCACACTGCAGACTGGTGAGGCAGTGGAGAGGACTATGAAGCCATTGTCTACATTTATGCACCTTGGTCATTTCTGCTTGGGGGGAATCAAACACCTATTGGTAGGAAATAATCACAACTGCCACCTACAATCGTTCCCAGCAGCCCCTGCACTGCCTTTTGGGGATGCTCCCTGCTCCTCCATGACTATCATTCAACAGAATCTCCTTGCTTTGACATCTCTCCTCGGCTCTCAGAAGACAAGGACCATTGTCTCTGACCAAGACGTCGTCCAAACTCCAGCACATAGGCACTTCTGATAAAGCTTGGATGCATGGATGGATGGATGTATGGGTGGGTAAATGAATTTATGGATAGATGGATGATAGCCAGATGGATGGATACATGGATACATGGATGCATGGATAAATAGATGCATGGGTAGGTGGATGGATGGATAGATGGTAGCCAGATGGATGAACAGATAGGTAGATGGATAGATGGATGGATAGATGAATGGACACATGGGTAGGTAGATGAATGGATGGATGGATGGATGGATGGGTAGACAGATGGATGGGTAGATAGATGGATGGATGGGTGGATATAAACATGAATAGATGGATAGATAGTGTGAGAGGATAGAGATAGGATGAATAGATGGATAGTGGACAGATAATGTAAAGATACAACATATTAGGTAAAAAGTAGCTGCAGATGAGGTGCCTGGAGAACCGAGTTTGGTCTCCATCACCCATGCCAGGTGGTTCACGACTGCCGTTAAGTCCAGCTGCAGGGAGAACTAATTCTTCCGGCCCCCACAGCACCTGTACTCATGTGCACATGTGTATAATTTTTTATTTATATGAGTACACCATAGCTGTCTTCAGACACACCAGAAGAGAGCATCAGATCGTATTGCAGATGGTTGTGAGCCACCATGTGGTTGCTGGAAATTGCACTCGGGACCTTTAGAAGAGCAGTCGGTGCTCCTAACCACCGAGCCATCTCTCTAGCCCATGAATAAATATTTTTTAAAAAAATATGTTAAGGTAAGCCAGGCGGTGGTGGTGCACGCCTTTAATCCCAGCACTTGGGAGGCAGAGGCAGGTGGATTTCTGGGCTCAAGGCTAGCCTAGTCTACAAAATGATATCCAGGGCAGCTCAAGCAAAAAAAAAAAAAAAAAAAAAAAAAAAACCCTTGAAACATTGCTCACAGGCTGGCTTCTTAGAATGACTCCAAGCTATAGTGTGTGTGTGTCTTCCCTCTGGCCCAGCTATGTGGCTAGGCCACAGGACCCACAGAGGATAGCAGGGGGCTGTGTCACTTGTCCTGTGAGAAAAAGCTCTACTTGGGCCTTCTGCTTCCAGGAAGACATGTCGATACCTTGATTTCCAGAAGCAGAGAGGCTCACAGCAGGCTTTGTGAGCCATCAGGGCCTCATAGGAACAGAGCTCCACACAGAGAGGGTACCACTCCCTGCCCAGCCTCCCCATCCGGCTGGGGCTCAGCTGTCCATCACAGCCTATGACATGCAACCAGTCCGTGCCTGCTACACGTGTGCTTACTTCTGTATGAGCTTCACCAAGACGTCGTAGATCTTGCCTTCCCAGTACTCATAGTAGGAGGCTAGCTTCGGGGCCCTGCCCGTGTTGGTGTGTACCACCAGACCTTCCACCTTGGTCAGCAGGGGCCCGATGGCCATGTACCACCGGACCATGTGGTCCACATCCCTGGCCCTTTCTCGTTCAATGTACTCAAAGAACTCTTTTGCGCCTGTGGAGAAGGACAAGAGTTATATGTGTCAGCCCCATACCATGTAAGCACTTCAAGGGGCCATTGAGATGGCTCCACACATAAGGGCGCTTGCCACCAAGCCTGACTATCTGAGTTCAGTTCTCATGAACCCACATAGTAGAGAGGGCTTCTGCAAATGTCCTCTGACTCCCACAGGGGCACCATAGAAAACACACACACACACACACACACACACACACACACACACACACAGCATAACGCTATTGTATACTGTGCAAAGATTATCCTTGGATAATTCAACTGCTGACTTCTGGTGTCTGAACCCCCGTGTCTGGTTGCGATCCTTAGTCCAAGAATCTCCTATCTCAGTATTGTATAAACATCCCTGCCCCGTTATTCCCTGATTGGTCAGTAAAGCTCGCTGTCAGCCAGGGAAGAAGGAGAGAGAAACGGGAAGGGGGGGGGTAGCTACAGGACACGTCCAGGAGATGTCATGAAAACAATATCAGGACCAGAGAGAGAGCCAGATCCGTATGAAATACTCTGGGGACTTGGGCGGTAGCTAGGTTAGCTTAGAGGATTAAAATAGAGCAGCACTGTTCTGTTGTTGTGCCCTTAAAGCTTGTTAGGTAAATATAATAAATAGTCCAAAAAAAGCCGGGCGGTGGTGGCGCACGCCTTTGATCCCAGCACTTGGGAGGCAGAGGCAGGCGGATTTCTGAGTTCGAGGCCAGCCTGGTCTACAGAGTGAGTTCCAGGACAGCCAGGGCTACACAGAGAAACTCTGTCTCAACAAACCAATAATAATAATAATAATAATAAATAAATAAATAAATAAATAGTCCAGTCTCAATTATTTGGGAGCCAAAAAGGAAAACAGCAACACCCTTACAAAAAGCCACTAATAACACACAAATATGTAAGAAAATTAAAAAGAAAATAATTAAAGACACTACTTTGGGGCTGGAGAGATCGCTCAGTGGTCAAGAGCACTGGTTGTCCTTGCAGGGGCTCCGGATTACTTCCCAGTACCCGCGTGGTAACCCCTAATTCCAGGGAATCTGATGCCAGCTCCTGCCCCTGAAGGCACAGCATGCATACCCACATGCAGGCAAAACACCCATCTGCATAAAATAAAAACGGACAAAATGCTGAGAGGAAAGTCCTTTCTGCCTGCAGAGGAAGACATCAGTTACACGCGGCAGCCGTGACGCAGAACTTTGCGGCAGAAGCCGTGGGTGGCGGGCTGTCCTCAGGGACCTGGACTCAGCGCCACAGGTTCATTCTCACTGCCAGGAAAAAGTGAGTGGCGTCACCCGGGACTGTGGTGGGGGCTTGTGCCCCACAAAGGCCCTGGGTTCAAATCCCAGCAACTACATGGTGGCTCACGACCATCCGTAAGGAGATCTGACGCCCTCTCCTGGTGCATCTGGAGTCAGCTACAGTGTACTTATTTATAATAATAAATAAAATCTTTGCTGGGGGTGATGGCGCACGCCTTTAATCCCAGCACTCGGGAGACAGAGGCAGGCAGATTTCTAAGTTCGAGGCCAGCCTGGTCTACAAAGTGAGTTCCAGAACAGCCAGGGCTACACAGAGAAACCCTGTCTCGAAAAAAAACAAAACAAAACAACAACAACAACAACAAAATAAATAAATAAATAAATAAATAAATAAATATAAAATAAAATAAAATCTTTGGGCCAGAGTGAGCAGGTCCGGAGCGAGCGGGGCCAACCAGAGCTAGCAGAGGTCCTAAATTCATTTCCCAACAACCACATGATGGCTCACAACCACCTGTACAGCTACAGTNTACTCATATACATTAAATAAATAAATAACTCTTTTTTAAAAAAGAATTCCTTATTGACTCATTTAAGACAGTTTGAAACACCACAAGTGTAGTGCAAAGCAAATTTGAGCCCATAAAATAGAATTTACCTGACTCTTAACAAAGTTATACAGTCAGATGTAGGTAGTGCACTCTTGCAATCTCCCAGCACTAGGAAGTCTGAGACAGGAGGATGGCAGGTTCAAAGCTAGCTTGGGCAATGTAGTTAGAGCCCATCTCAAGAAAGGAAAAAAAAAGTCATCCGGGCGTGGTGGTGCACACCTTTAATTCCGGCATTCAGAAGGCAGAGGCAGCCAGATCTCTATGTTTGGGGCTAGCCTGGTCTACAGAACTAGTTCCAGGATAGCCAGGGCTACACAGAGAAATCCTGTCTCCAAAAAGAAAAAGGGGAAAAAAAGAAAGTTTTCGACAAGCATTTCAAAGTTACTGATAGGAAGTGATTGCTGAGCTAGGTGGTACAGGCCTTCAACTCCAGCACGCAAAAGGCAGGGGTGGGTGGGTGGATCTCTGTGGGTTCGAGGCCAGCCTGGTCTAGATGGTAAGACCTTGTCGTCCTCAAAATCAAGAGCCTAAAGGGCTGGGCCTGGCCTGGTGGCAAAGCGCTTCGCTAAACACACGAAAGGCCCTGCTTCCAGCCCAGGACTGAAGCAGGCAATGGTCATAAGGTATAAAAATATCATGTAACCCAGAACATGGCAGAGGGCGGGACACTGGCTGCCACAATACTTCCAAGGAAAGGGTTGGAGTGGTTAGACCAGTTCATTCCAGTCACTGAATGCGGCATCAACATAGAGATGGTGAACACGAGGGCTCCTCCTTCACTCCCAGGCCTACCTGGGACCCTATCCTCGGTTTTGGCGACTGGGAACCTGAAAAGGCTGACCGACTCGATTAGCGTGAGCCTGGAGTTGATGTCGTCGGCGTTCTTGTGAATCTGGTGGACCAGAGTTTCGAACTTGCCGATGGCCTGCTTGCAGCGAGTGATGTAGTCGGCGATTCCTTGGAGAAGAAAAAGCCTCTGGCTTCTGGCTCTGCCGTTCCTGGCCCACCCACCGGCATTCCTGACACCCATGGTGATGACGCTTAGCCCATAGACCCCGTTCCTGCAGCTGGGGTGACTGAGCAGTGGGTAAGAACCACTCAGCCCCTAAAGGTCCAGGACAGAGAGCCCTGGGCACTTCCTCTACAAGCATAGGAGTGAGTTTCATTGCATCCCCAGATACCTGTGTGTTTATATTTGTGTGCTTGAACATGTACATACATGCCCATAAGTAGGAACATGTATGTTCATAAACATAGATGTGCATGTATATGTATTACATGTGCACATGTGCATTATGTACATGTGTATAATTGTGTGCACATACCATATGTGTATATATCTGTGTGTGTGTGTGTAAATTTTTATGTGCATGTGTGTGTACAAATGTGTGGATGTATGTGTGTACTTATATAAGGTTGTGTAGTTTATATTAACATATTGTGACATGGGTTTTATGGGAAGGAATCATTATATAAGGTCCCTCTAGGGACTGGGCAGGTGGCTCATGGGATATGAGAGTTTCCTCTATAAACGTGAGGACCTGAGTTTGCATTCTCAGGACCCACACACGAAGCTGGGCAGGGCTGTGCAAACCTGTAACCCCAGCACTTTAAGTAGAGACAGGCAGAGCCTGAGAGCTCACTGGCTAGCCAGCCGAGCCAAAAGAGCCAAAGTCCCTAGAGCCTTGAGAGCCTCTGCCTCAAAGTAACCACGTAGAGCGTGACAGAAGAGAACACCCGATTCCTTCCTTCAGACTTTGCATGCACACCCACTTGCACACACACACACACACACATTTGCACATGTACTTGCACCCCACATGTGTGCCCATTTACACACTCACATGCACGCATTTGTGTACTTGCACACTCACACCCATGTGCTTGCATGCCTGTGTGCACACATTCGCTTGTGCGCTTGCACACTTACTTATGCCCCACATGTGTACACATTTGCACACTTACATGCACATACCACAAACACACACACACACACAAGAAATAACTGTAAAATAAACCGTAAGGTGACCAGAAGCCGTTACCTAGTGAGTTCCAGTTCAGCCTCTTGTACCCAGACCGGAAGACGCGGAGCAGCTCCTGGGAGTGGTCATCCAGGAGCGCTATCTCTGCCTCGTTCAGCGTGTTGATGAGCAGGTGGTAATGATCCAGCATGCGCTGGATCCCCTCTGTGTACCTGAGTGCCCAGCACAGGGGACAGTGAGAGATGCAGGGTAGGACATGACCTTAAGAACGATAGTAACATGTCCCCCAGTGGCCTGGCTCCCCAGCATCCTCCATCAGGACATTCACAGAGGGCGGACAGGGATAAGACTCAGGGCCTGAGAGTGTGCAAGCACAAGGCCTGTCCATCCCCAGCATTATAGGGGTAGCTGTCACATCCGTGGGGAAGGGCCTGCTAACATTCTGCGCCCAAAGAAGCAACTCTGTGTGTGAACCACTGCCTCGTGTTGACTCCTGATGTGACCAGTGCTGCTAGTCACACACCTCCAGTGCTAAAGCTTCATGTGGCTAGACTCGGGGAGGGGAACCCACCATCTTTAGCCATGTACCCTTGTGCCGAGACCGCCAGGCTCTTACCAGTTACAGCTCCAACCCTCAGTCGCACAGACCTGGCTAATCGCAGGTTACTAAAACAGCGTGGGGAGAAGTGAACGTGCAAGAGAGATTTGTGAGAAGGGCGATGGTTGGGAGGGGTGGGGTGAGAGCAGACAGGATGCAAGGCTTGCATCCGTGAAACTGTAAATGCAAGGCATGCATCCGTGAAACTGTAAATGCAAGGCATGCATACGTGAAACTGTAAACACAAGGCATGCATAAGTGAAACTGTAAATATAAGAATAATACTTTTTAAAGAAATGAGCTGGGCACAGTGGCATGAGCCTTTAATCTGAGCACTGGGGAGGCAGAGGCAGGAGGATTTCTGTCAGTTTGAAGCCTGATTGGTCTATGGAGTGAGTTCCAGAACAGCCTCCAACTCTATATAGAGGCCTTATTTCATTCATACACACACACACACACACACACACACACACACACACACACACACACATACACACACACACACCATCAAAATAGTGTC
>NC_034612.1:14633452-14634710 GCF_900095145.1 Mus pahari | reverse complement strand
CTTATTTCATTCATACACACACACACACACACACACACACACACACACACACACACACACATACACACACACACACCATCAAAATAGTGTCAAGAGGCCCCGAGACCAAAAGTGTCCCCTCTGATTGAACAAGGATCTTCTCACCTGAGGAATTTGTCTTCCTGGAGGGCCACGTTCCTCGCCAGTTCAGGGATGATGAATCCCAGCTGCTCTAAGTACTTGGTTTCGTTAATAATCTCTTTGAGAATGGGAGAGAAGTTGATAACAAACGTGGTCCCCCTGTCTATGATCGCTGAGTCCTCGGCTGTGATGATATTCTGTGGGACAGACACAGTACACGGCTTGGAAATGACTGTCCGCCATTGCTCGTAAAACTACACATGAACTTGGCAAAGAGAAAAGTGGGCCTTTTCCCCAATGGGTGGGTGCAAACAGAAACTAGTGGATTATGCATCGTTTCTTTGCCTTGTTCATATATATATATATATATATATATATATATATATATATATATAATATGTTTTGTATATTATATATATAATTTCGGTGTATAAAAGTATAAAATGCTCACTCTGCCAGCAGGAAGACCTGAGTTTGGATCCTTTCTTTTTTTTCTGTTTTTTTTTTTTTTTGAGACAGGGTTTCTCTGTATAGTTCCTGGCCCTAGTCCTGGAACTCACTCTGTAGACCAGGCTGGCCTCGAACTCAGAAATCCGCCTGCCTCTGCCTCCCGAGTACTAGGATCAAAGGCATGCGCCACCACACCTGGCCCCTGAGTTTGGATTCTCAACACTGTGTAAAGTTTCAGGCATATATGCACATATGCATACCACAAACAGAGAGACAGAGAGACAGAGACAGAGAGAGAGAGCGCACACCTAGACAGGATTCTAGGGGTTGCATGGCCAGCCAGTCTAGCCAAATCCATAGTCTTGTTTCAGTAAAAGACCCTGTCTTAAACAATATTTTTCGGGGTGACTGACACCTCATGTCAACCTCTGGCCTCTGCATACATGAACATACATGTTAACACCACACACACACACACACACACACACACACACACACACATTCAGTTTAGCTGCTTCAGGTCCAACTAGACTACAAGACCAGCCTAGACAACTGAGTGAGACCCTGCCTCCAGCAGGGCAGTAGTGGGCACGTCTTTAATTCCAGCACTTGGGAGGCAGAGGCAGGTGGATTTCTGAGTTTGAGGCCAGCCTGGTCTACAAAGTGAGTTCCAGGACAGCCAGAGCTA
>NC_034612.1:14630133-14633441 GCF_900095145.1 Mus pahari | reverse complement strand
ACAGAGAAACCCTGTCTCAAAAAACAAAAAACAAAACAAAACAAAACAAAAAAGAAGAACCGGCCTAGAATCCCCCAGTGAGGTACTGGGAGTGTGGCTCAATGGTCATATGTTTTCTAGTACCTAACAAAGCTTTGACCTCAATCCCCAGCTCTGGAAAAAGTAAAATAAAAGAGTTCTATTTAGCTGCCAGTAGTCGAATATTAGGTGAGGTCCTTTTCTTAGAAAACAGGGAAATCAAATCACTTTGGCAGGTACAGGCTAGACTTTGGCAAATGGTGCCCCTGGAACAAGGCCTTGAAAACCCCAGCTCCCCGAGGTACATGGGGCCCTCATGGTGACAAAGAAGTTGCCTGCTAGGAAGAGTTTCAGGGATGACGTACGTAAACTGCCGGGTCCACAGACACTGGCTGCCTGAGTGGTGGCCGCGTGCCAGGCCCGAGGCCATGAAAGAGGGTGGCAAAGGGTAACATCTAAAAACAGTTGCCTGTGGGCCTGTGAGGTGGCTCTGTGATAAGAGCTGCTTGTCACCAAGCTATGCTCAGTCCCTGGGACCCACACAGAGGAAGGAGAAAACTGCCTCCTACAAGCTGTCTTCTGATGTACACACATACACACACACACACACACACACACACACACACACACTGTCATCCAATCCACTCAATTATTTTTTTAAAGATTTATTTATTATATGTGTGTACACTGTCCCTGTCTCCAGACACACCTCCAGAGGGCGTCAGATCCCAATTACGGGTGGTTGTGAGCACCATGTGGTTGCTGGGATTTGATCTCAGGACCTCTGGAAGAGCAGTGAGTGCTCTTAACCGCTGAGCCATCACTCCAGCCCCGAGGATAGCGTTTTCATGGGAAGAGTTTAGTCTGATTGAACAGCAACCTGCACGTGTCTTTGGAGTTTTTTTTTTAAATGTGTGTGCATATGTGCAAGTATACAGGAGGTGTGTGTTTGTGTGTGTGTGTGTGTGTGTGTGTGTGTGTGTGAGAACAATCTTAGTCATCATTTCTCCAGTGTCATCTTTCGGTTTTTAAGGCTTAATTGATTATATATATCTATATACACACACACACACATACAAATACATAGGAGTGGGTATATGCACATAATGTAAGGTGCCCATGGCAGTGAGAGGCCCTGGGACTGGCACCACCGGCGGTTGTGTCCCTCCCCGCGTGGATGTGAGCGATCGATCGAGCTGGGTTCCTCTGCAAGAGCAGCGTGCCTTCTTACCACTGAGCAGTCACCTCCCCAGCTGGACTTTGCCTTTGAGGCAGGCTCTCTCAGGGGCTGGAGATGCCCGAGGCACCAGTGTTTCCAGCTGAGCCTTCTCCCCCGCCCCTCAACTTGTTTTAAGAAGGCAGAGACGAGCCGCTCAAGGGGTCAGCTCAGCTGCCGCTGCTACCTCTGTTCCCTTCCCGGCCCCCTCGAGAGGATGGAGGCCTGGCCTGCTCTGTGGGGCGTGTGGAAGGGCGTACCTTGGTGAGCAGGCTCTTCTTCATGAGGGTTGGGAGGCTCTGCTCTGTGGTCTCCTTCCAGTGCTCATACTTCCCGTCTTCATACTCCTTCATCTTCCTCCCCACCTCCAGATATCTCTGCTTCACCTAGCCGGGAATTGGAGCAGCTGTCACTTTGTCCCAGAAAATGAAGCTTTGTCCTCTCTCTACCAACCCTGTCTCTTTCTTTTCTTTCTTTCTTTTTCTTCTTTCTTTCTTTTTTTTTTAAAAGAATTATTTATTTTATATATGTGAGTACACTGTTGTTCTCTTCAGACACACCAGAAGAGGGCATCAGATCCCATTACAGATGGCTGTGAGCCACTATGTGGTTGCTGGGAATTGAACTCAGGTCCTCTGGAAGAGCACTCAGTGCTCTTAACCGCTGAGCCATCTCTCCAGTCCCCTCCCGTCTCTTTCTAGGTATGCATGTGCATTTGAATGTACCAGAACACCACTTTGGAAAGGGGAAATAGCATTGTCACACGTGGTGGCTGGTGGCTGGGTGGTGGCGGGGGCTGGAGAGATGGCTCAGGAGCTATGAGCCCCTGCTGTCTTTCCTGAGGACCTGGGTTCAGATCCCAACACCCACGTAGTGGCTCATATCCACCTGTAACTCCAGCTCCAGAGGATCCGATTACTCTCTGCAGGTACCTACATACAAGTATGTAAACTCACACAGAGACAGAAATGCATATACGTAAATAAATAAGATATTAAATGTGTTTAAACGGCTAAGCGAAAGTATAGAGAGAGGCAGGGGAGGTCCAGGCTAGCCTGGGCTATAAAGCAAAACTCTGTCACAAAAAAAAAAAAAAAAAAAAAAGGAAGCCAGGCAGTAGTGGTGCACGCCTGTAATCCCAGCACTCGGGAGGCAGAGGCAGGCGGATTTCTGAGTTTGAGGCCAGCCTGGGCTACAAAGTAAGTTCCAGGGCAGCCAGGGCTACACAGAGAAACCCTGTCTCGAAAAACAAAACAAAACAAAAGGAACTTTGACCGTGAACACTGTGCGGACTTCACACACAGCAGCCAGAACTGGGAAGGCACATCCGTCCATCCGTGTGTCACCAAGAGTAGCTTCCTTGGATCAACCGGTGAGCACAGATTACGTGACCTTCGAATGTCTCTGATATCAACTCTATGGATTTTTAAAAGACTTGTTTTATCTTTAATTACATACATGTGAGTGTGCGCACACGCACACGCGAGTGTGAACACCTGTGGAGACCAGAGGGATTGGATCCCCTGGGGCGAGAGTTGCAGATGGTTGTGAGCCACCCAATGTGGGTGCTGGAATCCAAACCAAGTCCCCTGAAAAAGCAGGACGTGGTCTCAACCGCTGAACTCTCTCGCTCTCTCCAACCCCAAACTCTGAAGGTCGTTAAAGAAAAAAAACCAAATGTCTGCCAGCAATAAAAGACCCCTGGAGGAGGGGATAGTCAGAGCTAAAATGACAGTGGTTGTGGGCTGGGCATGCAGCTCAGTTGGTAGCCACAAACATCAGGGCTCCATGCCTAGCTCCGCCGAAGCCAATTGTGGTGCTGGCCACCGCTAGTCCCAGGACTTAAGAAATAGAGTCAGAAGAATCAAGACTTTCAAAGTCAGGCTGGAGAGGGCTCAGCGGTTAAGAGCACTGACTGCTCTTCCAGAGGTCCCGACTTCAAACCCCAGCAACCACATGGTGGCTCACAACCATCTGCAGTGGGGTCTGATGCCCTCTTCTGGTGAGTCTGAAGAGAGCAATGGTGTACGCATATACATAAGATAAATAAAATAGCCAGGCGTGGTGGCACACG
>NC_034612.1:14595849-14629643 GCF_900095145.1 Mus pahari | reverse complement strand
GGAGGCAGAGGCAGGCAGATTTCTGAGTTCGAGGCCAGCCTGGTCTACAGAGTGAGTTCCAGGACAGCCAGGGCTACACAGAGAAACCCTGTCTTTAAAAAACAAAACAAAACCAAGAGGAGGGGGAGAGGGAGGGGGAGGGACAGAGATACCATCTCAAAAATAAATTTTAAAAAGAATGAATAAATAGATAGAGATAGATAGATGGATGGATGGATGGACAGACAGACAGGCAGATAGATGACAGTGGTCACCCTTCAAAACAAACTCAAATCCATGGAGAAGCAGGCAGGCATCTTAAGCTTTGAGACTGAATGAGAAGATCTGAAGGTTCAGGAATCAGGGTGTCCGCAGGCAGGGACATGCTGCTGGCTGGCCAGCCAAGGTGGCAGTCACCCCGCCAAGTGAGGAGCGCAGTGCAGCCACCAGAGGCGGGGACATACCTGCTGGCCCCTCTCACTGTCCAGGAGTTCCTCCACCTCCATGAACCGAAGGATGGTGTGCTTGATCCTGTAGAAGAGGGACCGCTCCCAGCATATCGCACCCG
Source organism: Mus pahari (assembly GCF_900095145.1). NCBI lineage: Eukaryota > Metazoa > Chordata > Mammalia > Rodentia > Muridae > Mus > Mus pahari. Next base: position 14,629,096 of record NC_034612.1, on the reverse strand, counting down.
CCACGGGAGGGTGGTTCTTGTACAGCGGCGGGTTGTCCTGGTTCTGCACAAAGATCTTATTAACGATATCGATCTGGAAAGCAAAATGGGCGCCCCGGTCAGCCTCACGTGCCCTGCCAGCCGGGCCAGGAGGAGAGGACTGAGGGCTGCCAATGAAAGCTATGTGCGGCAGAGCCTTGGCCACTATAGTCTTGATTGCTGCCTTAGTCTTTACTGCTGTGGTGGTCTGGATATACTTGGCCCATGGGAAGGGCTTCTATTAGGAATTGTGGCCTCTTGGGGGAAATGTATCACTGGGCAGAGCCCGTCTCTTCCTGGATCAGGATGCAGAGAGCTCCTCCTCCAACACCATGCCTACCTGTATGTCACCATGCTTCCTGCCACGATGGTGATGGATAAAGCCTCTAAAACTGTAAACCAGCCCCAATTAAATTGCCCTTTTAAGAGTTGCTTGCTTGTGGTGTCTGTTCACAGCAATAGAAACCCTAACTAAGACAATTGCTTTTTCTTTCTTTCTTTCTTTCTTTCTTTCTTTCTTTCTTTCTTTCTTTCTTTCTTTCTTTTTTTTTTTTTTTTGTTTTTTTTTGTTTTTTGTTTTTGAGACAGGGTTTCTCTGTGTAGCCCTGGCTGTCCTGGATCTCACTCTGTAAACCAGGCTGGCCTCGAACTCAGAGATCCGCCTGCCTCTGCCTCCCGAGTACTGGCTTTTTTTTTTTTTTAAGATTTATTTATTTAATATATGTAAGAAAAGATTTATTTATTATTATATGTAAGTACACTGTAGCTGTCTTCAGACACTCCAGAAGAGGGAGTTACAGGTGATTGTGAGCCACCATGTGGTTACTGGGATTTGAACTCAGGACCTTCAGAAGAGCAATCTCTGAACCACTCTTAACCACTGAGCCATCTCTCCAGCCCTGCTTTTTCTTCCTTATACCCTCTAATCTCATATTTTTCCCCTCAGCATTCCTGATTTGGTTGAATGATCTGAAATCCATAAAGCTGTTCTAGAGGTGACCACTGGCAGACATTACATCTTAGAGGGAGTGTCTCTGGGCTGGGCTGTGGCCACACGCTCACTGCCAGGGTAGCCATGGGTTCCCTGGCCGGTCACCTCCTTGTAGTACTGTGCCAGGATGTCATTAAACTTCATCATCATCTGACGGTTGATGGCTTCCCGGGAGCGGATATGCTTGAATTTTAACAGCATGTCGAAGGCTGCTTCCGCCGAGCGAAGTGTTTTGAAAGATTCGTCGATGAAGTTTTTGGCTTCTTTCTCAATAACCTGTCACAAGAAAGGAGGAGGAAGAAGAAAGGGAAGGGAAGGGAAAGAAAGGAAGGTGGGGAGGGAAGAGAAAGGAAAAGGGAGAAGAGGAAAAGAAAAAGTTGAAGAGAAAGCTATAACTTGTCATGGTCTTGCGAGGAAGCAGGATGACTGGGGGGCTCGGCAGCTTGGGACCAACAGGGCTCTGTTGCATATTAATGAGAGCCAGCATCTAGTCAGAGAAACTTGTGTGGGCTGGGGCATGGTTCAGTGGGGAAAGTGCTTGCCTCCCAAGGATGAGGGCCTATGTTGGAACCCCAGGACCCCCATGAAGAGCCTGGGTGTCCACCCCTGCCACCCCTGCTCTGAGGGTGGCGGCAGAGACGGGAAGATTGCTGGGAGCCAGCCTCAGAGAGAGAACTTGAGGTTGGGTTCAGGGAGAGACCCTGCCTCAAAGAAATATGTGAGGTGTGGCACGGCAGAGTGGCCTCTGACTGAGTACACAGATGTGTGCAACACACGCACGTGCACACACACACATAACAAACACACACACATGCATGCACATGTGCACACACATATACACATGTGCACACACATGAACACATGTGCACACACTCACACACATATGCACATGCACACACATGCATGCACATGTACACACACATACACATGCACGTGCACACACACATACATATGCACACTCACATACATACACAAACGCACACATACATGCACGCACATGTGCACACACATACACACACATGCACACATATGTAAACACACTTAAACATGCACGCACATGCATGCACATGCACACACATACACACATGCACGCACATGCATGCACATGCACACACATACACAAATGCACACACACATGCACACACACACATGCATGCACATGCGCGCGTGTGTGCATGCGCACACACACACACACACACACACACACACACACACACACATCTTTAAAAGGAACCTCTGCTTCTATGGTGGAATCGACAGCTGGGACACTTGCCAGAACTTCAAGCTTGAAGTCTTCCATCACGTATTTCCAGTACGGAGAGGATCTGATGCTGAAGGGATCAAAGCTTAGGCTTTCCATAGGGGCCACCAAGCTGTCTACCCGGCCAAGGACATCGTCGATTCTCTTGGGGTCCCCTGTCACAGCCTTGAGCTCTGGGCCAAATATGTTGTAAAACTCTTCCAAGACCTGGTAGGGGGGGAACAGGATGGAAGGGGGCTAAACACCCTTGGGATTACCCTGAACATTCACATCGCAAACAGATAGCGCTGCAAAGTCCCCACACACAGGCAACCGTCTCCCCGTCTGAGACCTCCGGGACTGCACACACAGTAAGACTCAGAGTCCCTGGGGCCCAGAGAGATGGCTCAGTGGTTAAGAGCACTGGAGGGTCTTACCGAGGACCTGGGTTCAATTCCCCACCGCCCACAATGGTGGTTCACAGCCCTCTGTATCTCTCTCATTCTGGATGCTTCCCGTGTGAACTCTGACTAAATATGATATCTGAGGTACAAGAGCACCAGAGAGAAGTGAAGCAGAGTTCTTGGTAGCTTTATCAAGCTGAGGTGGGCAGGAGGTATTGGTGGAATGTGAAAAATGTGTGCGTGTGCCATCCCCCGTTGACTCCATGTTTAAATGAAGGGCTTTATTTACTCTGAGATGGTATGTAACCCTGGATGGCCTGCAACTCTCTAGGTAGATCAGGCTGGCCTCGAACTCACAAAGATCCACCCACCCCTGCCTCTCCGGTGCACTGCCACATCCGTCGATTTTATATCTGGATTTTCTGCTGCTGACTTTGCTCCATATAAAGTTGTGCCAAGGCTGGGGTGTGGCTCGGTTGGTAAAGGCGCTTGCCTCGCAGGCATCAAGCCCTGGCTTCCATCCCCAGTACCACGTACACCCGTTATCATTGCTTATACCTCTAATTCTAGTGCATGGAAGGTGGAGGCAGGGGGATCAGAAATTCAGGGTCTTCAACAACTAAGAGATTTTGAGGCTACCCTGGGCTATACGAGACCCTGTCTAAAAAAAAAAAAAAACAGAGAGAGAGAGAGAGAGAGAGAGAGAGAGAGAGAGAGAGAGAGAGAGGTTATAAAGAATTTTAAAGTTCCATGCTGCTGTAATGACAAGGGGAAGGAGAAAGATGTATGAAGAGAAGGTGTCCTGCTCCCATTGTCTTTCCAGAATGTTCTGTTTGGTCCTATGAGGGCATGTGTGTGCCCATGCGTGCATGAGTATGAGGGGCCAGAGGTGGGTGTCAAGTGACCTCCCCACTCGCTCTTCAACCTTGTTTTATGTGTTTGTTCTTATGAAGCCAAGGCAGAAACACGAGGCAGGAACCTGGATGCAGGAACGGAACCAGCTCGCTGGCTTGCTCCCTACTCTCATATATTATATCCCAACAGCAGTTTCCCTCCATCCCTTCCCCCAGTCTTCCCCCCTCACTCACCCCCCCTCCCCCCAACTCCCCTCAGAAAAGAGCAGGCCTCTCAGGGACAGCAACCAGACACGACATGACAAGCTACAGTAAGACCAGGCACACAGCAGCATCACACCAAGGCTCGACAAGGCTACCCAGGAGGAGGAAAAGGGTTCCAGGAACAGGTACAAGAGTCAGGGACAGCCCCGGCTCCTTCCTGTGGAAATTGTCACCTTGTTTGTGTGTCGAATCTCTCACTGACCCTGGGATTCTAGCAAGCCTGGTTGGCCACTGGACCTCAGGGATTCCCCCCTTCTCAGCACTAGGATTATAGCAGGCTCTCAACTTAGGCTCTGATACGGGGTGGGGGGCTGGGGGGGCTGGGGATCTGAGCTCAGACCTCTCGTGATTGATACACCAGTGCATTACTGACAGAGCTGTCTCCCTAGACAGGGGCCTGGCACCCGCATCCCCAGATTTTAGCTGTTTTAACTCACTTTGTTCCCCTAGTGGTGGGTGTGAGAGCAGGCGCCCTGTGGGCTCTCCAGAGGGATGCCAAGTGAATGAGAGGGTGGAGTCCCTTCAGGCAAGGGCTGTGCGAGCCACCCAGTCCGACACCAAGCACAAACCCCTATATCCAAAAGCTGTGGCAGTCGGCTAATGCAGAGCTGGTGGGTGGTGGGCAAGGGTGTTGAGGCCTGAAGGGGACAGTGGGAAGGTCAGGGGGGAAGGGAACGGAGGGGATTTAAAGCAAGCCAGGACAGGCAAATGCCCAAGATAAGGAGAGCTCTGGAGGTGGCCTTGCAAAGAGAGGTCAGAGCCCAAAGAAAAGTTGCAAAGCCTGCTGGGAAAATGATTCAGTCGGTAAGAACCCCCGTTGACCCAAATTTGATTCATAGTGGCTCATGCTTGTAACCCCAGTACTCAGGGAAACCCCTGAGGCTCCCCGGTCGGACAGCCCAGACGCACAGAGTCACAGAAGACCTAGGGTAAAGTGGCACATCCTGGTACATTCTAGACCTCTCTACACCGTTCTCTCAATAGTTTCTTTTCTACTGGGCCTTCAGGCCGATGGCATGATGGCACCCCTCATCCAAAGGCCCGAAAGCGCCCTCCCCATCAGACAGGTCCACACACATCTCAGAAGGGGCTCCCACCTGCAGAACATCTGAGAGGTCCTGGCAGATGTTGGCCATGTAGTCTGTTCTCTCAAACAGCCGCTTCCGGTCAAACTCCCATCGTGCCTCCCGACCAGAAGCCTCGATCTTGGCCCGGATATCGAAGTAGGATTTCTTCCATAGCTTAAGAGTGTTTCTGGCCTCCGTGGTCTTGAACTGCGCGTTTGCTCGGTTTTCCCTGTTAAACAAAGGGAGGCCAGGCTTTGAACAAAGACACAGCTGCCTACATCTGAACCACGCTCCTCCCCGCCTCCCCCTCCCCAGGGCACTGGTATCTGGGACGATTCCTGTCCTGGGCCTCCCTGGCACCAAGATCTCCTCAGGGAATTCGTCCTCATGTACCATTGCAATAAGGACACAAAAAGGGCCCCCAAGCCGGGCCCAGGCTGTCCTCCACTGTAGCCATCTGACCAAGGTCCATGGAAAACATGGGTGGCTACCTGAAGCGGAGAGAAGGTGGCCTTGGTGCCTGTCTTATGGTCACCGTGGTGGCTGTCATTCTGGAGCGCATACCCTGCCTGCCACTGAACTCACCCACGTGGACCAGGTACAAAGTAGGGAATGGCAACTCAGCAGTAGTATGTGTGCTTAGCCTTAGAGGGACCTTGGGTTTGCTCCCTACGGCATGCTCACACAAAACAGTCCAAAACCACCGTCATCGCCCTGGACGTGTGACAGGCTGCTCCCCCTGGGGAGCCAGGCCCTGGACTGACCATCCCTGGCCCCCTGCCTCAGTCTCTCCAAAGATAACTAAGGAACAAAATCCCAGGCCAAAATCATGCAGGTGCGCGTGCGGCCGGCTGGAGAGACTGCTCGGCTTTTAAGAGCATGGACTTCTCTGTCATGAGGCCCAGAGCTCAGATCCCGGCATGCGCTTTGGGCAGCTCACACGGTGCGTGTTAACTGGAGCCCCAGAGGATCCGATGCCCTCTTTTTGGCCTCTGCTGTAGGTATCTACACAGATACGTGTGCCTATGCTCACACAGACACACCTATATGCATAAATAAAGATTAAACTGTCTGTGTGTGGTGATTCATACCTTTAAGGGTCAGCACTTGGGAGGCAGAAGCAGGCAGAGCTACACGTGTCAAGTCCCAAGCCAGACAGAATGACATAATGAGACCCTGTCTCAAAAATACTAACTTAAACTTGAGAAATCACACACATACATAATTGTGTTATGCAATATAATCACATACGAAATTGTGTATTTCACTGTGTAAATGAAGTATATATGCATGTGTATATATGCATATATATATATTATGTTTGAGCAATGGAATATTATTCAGTCATAAAAAGGAATGAAGTCCAGATGATACACATAACATTGTGGATAAGTCTTGGAGACGCCACACTGAATAAAACACCACCCAGAAGAGACTTTGTGTTGTAAAATCTTCAGGTCTTGGGATTAGAGAGGGCAGAGGTTTGAAGTGACTGATAAAATGCACATGGCATCTTTGGGAGATGAAAAAGAATGTTTCTTTTAAAAAATACATTCTAAAATAATGCGCATATATGTGTAGAGGTCCACCTGAGTGCAGTACCCAAGATGGCCAGAAGAGGGCATCAGATTCCCTGGAACTCTAGCTCCAGGCAGGAGGTTGTAAGCTGCCCGGGTGCCGGAAACTGAACCCGGGACCTCTGCACATGCTCTTAATCGCCGAGCCGCCATTCCAGCCCCATGCTCTTAAATCAATCAATGGGATGGCTAGTCCCAAGGGTATACTGCCAGCATCCGACTCTCCGTGGTAACTATTTTGCTGTTCTGGGGATGAAACCCAGTAGAGCCTGCTCTACTGCCAAGCCCCACCCCAGCCCTGAATCACGCACAGCCGGAACAGAGCTGCTGGTCTCCCGGAAGGAACCCGGGCTGGCCCCACTGGCGTCTCACTTGAACAGGGTGCGTAGGTTGATGACTCGGCACACACGCTCAGCGATCTCCCAGGCGATGCGCTCCATGAGCGGGATCATCCTCTCGTCTCTATTGTAGTGTCTAGAAATGATCCACACCATGCGCAGGGCACTCATCATGGATGGAATGGTGTCCAGGACCACATGGAAGCTGGAGCCGTGTGTGATGTTCTGCCACAGCCATGTGGAGGGGACAAAAGGGGACAGAAGAGGGACTTAGTCTCCAAGCCAGGAATCAATCTCTCTCTCTCCTTCTCTCTCCTTCTCTCTCCTTCTCTCTCTCTCCCTCCCTCCCTCCCCTCCCTCCATCCTTCCCTTCCTCTCCTCCCTCTGACACACACATACACACACACACACACACACACACACATATTACATATTCCAAGGGTGGCACATTCTGTTTTTCAAGTCCACTTGCTTCTGCCTTCTCTATCAAGAGATACCATCCCTTCCCCACCCCATGGGTCTGTCCAGGCCCCGCTACTTGACCATCGGCAGATGAGGGTTAGTGTAGGGGGACCAGAGGTTCTTGTGCTCACAGACAAGCACTAGGGAAACCGAGATGGCTAAACACACAGCGTGGTCTCTTGGAAGGGGGACATGTCTAACTTCTTTTCCATCCAGAAGGCTGGGAAGAGCTGTGGCTTATAGCCTGGGGACCTCTGTGCTGTCTATAAGGCCAGAGCACATCATGTCCCCCTGACTCTTATGTTTCTCTCAATTATCCTCCCCTTAGCTTGAGTATCGTTTCTCAGTCAACAGAACCCATCTTTATGGGAATGGCCATGTGTACTTTGAAAAGAGTTTCAATGTAATCATGTCTTAAGCTTTTCTATATGCACCAGATTGAGTTAATTATCAACAGGAAATTCCCCCCCCCCCCAATATTGTGCTGTGCTTAAATGTACGTGAAATAAACTGCCTGGTTTGAACCAGCACCGGCTACTGAATCATGCTGAACTGAATGTCCTTTTTGTCTCCCGTGAATCGACATTCTGCCAGCCCTGGTGTTTGCGCACACACACACACACACACACACACACACACGCACGCACGCACGCACGCACGCACGCACGCATGCACGCACACACACACACGCATGCACGCATGCACACACACACATGCATGCACGCACGCGCACACACACACACACGCATGCACGCATGCACACACACACGCGCGCACACACACACACACACACATACACGCATACACACATACACATACACACCGGGTTAGTGTGGTGTGTGGTTTTCAAGCACAACCATTAGCCTTCCCTTTGTCTTCTGAAAGTAAGCCACCACGGGCAAAGAGTGACCACTCTACTACCCGGCAATCGGCAGGCTAGGAGGTGACCCACTCTCCAGGAGAGGCCCTGCCTCTGAGACTTCATGTGAAATAAAGCCATAGACACTCAGGCAGAAGAGCAGGCAAGAAAGCCAGCCATTCTGGAAGGGCATGACCTACCCAACAACTCAATGGATGCCCCCGGAGGCGGAACCCTTCCCAAATCCTGACCCACTAAAATGGGAGACAGTGGTTTTATCAAGAAAATGATCACACACCCATACACCAGAACAGTGACTGTCCTAATTAATGCCAGCTTTCAACGTGATACAGCCTGGGGTCATCTGAAGATGAAGATCAGAATGGCTTCCATCAGACTGACCCGTGACCATGTCTTTGAGGAATTGTTTTAGTTGATCATTAATGGAGGAGGGCCCAGCCCACTGTGGGTGGCACCATCCCTTAGCAGGCGGGCCCGTACTGGATAAGAAAGGTCACTGAGGGGCTGGAGAACTGGCACCAGGTTAAAAGCACTGACAGTTCTTCAGAAGTCCTGGGTTTGAGTCCCAGCACCCACATGGCAGTGCACAACCATTGTATCTTCAGTCCCAGAGGATCTGATGCCCTCTCCTGGCTTCCGCAGGTACCAGGGATACCCATGGTACACAGATACAGGTATAGGCAAATACCCATACCTGTAAAAATGATTCTAAATAAAGATTTAAAAGGAAGAAAGCTAGCAGACCCATCAGAACAACTGGAAACAAATGGGGAAGATGACACGTGGCCTATCTGACCTGGAACCTGCAATTCAGTCTTTTAAATTAGTATTTCAACTCCATAATACAAACAAGAGGTGTCATAGTGCGTCCTGGGAATGTCAGGTGGACCAGAGCTATGCACTTCCTGCCAGCCAGGAAGCAGAGAAGCAGACTGAGAGGGGCCCTGTGAGAACAGCAGTCCCCCTGCCCCCTGACGTGTCCCCCCTCACCCCAGCTCCTATGGCCTACTTCCTCCAGTAAGGAACCTCCTGAAGGTTCCAGAATCTCACAGAACAGCAGGACCGGAAGCCCCTGGGTGACAGTCCCATTCAAACCACAACACGGCATGTTATGCTCACGAAGACAAAAAGGGCAGGAACACAATTAAAAACCAAAAAAGGATAACTATGTAGGGCCTGGAGAGATGGCTCAGTGGTTAAGAGGCATGTGCGTCACCTCCAGAAGCCTCAGGTTCAATTCCCAGCACCGCATCTGTGGCTCACAACTGCCTGTAAGCCTAGCACCAGGCCAGAGCCTCTGTGGGCACCTGAGTCCCTGTGTGCACAGGTTTAGACATCATTAAAAAAAAATAATAATAATAATAAAAAAGAACTTCTGGGTGGTGATGGCCTTTAGCGTCAGCACTTGGGAGGCAGAGGCAGAGAGATCTCTGTGAGTTCAAGGCCAGCCTAGCAGAGAGGCTCAGTGTTGAATGGATTCAGGATCTCATTGTAGGTACTAAAGGTATTTACATGTAGACCATTGCAATGGGTTCTGCTGAGGTTTTCTCTGTTGCTATGCATTGTAACACTAAATACTGATACCACCCCACCCCACCCCACCCCACCCCACCCCACCCCAAGGTCCAGTTGCTCTCTGAGAGGAAAGAATCCTCATGCACATTAAGTGAGGCTGTGTGACCTTGCTCCTTCATTTAAAACTATTGGTTGAGGGCTGGCGAGATGGCTCAGCAGGTAAGAGCACCGACTGCTCTACCGAAGGTCCTGAGTTCAAATCCCAGCAACCACTTGGTGGCTCACAACCATCCGTGATGAGATCTGACACCCTCTACTGGGGTGTCTGAAGACAGCTACAGTGTGCTTAGATATAATAATAAATGAATCTAAAAAAAAAAATACCCAAAACTATTGGTTGAATAAAGATGCCGGGGCTGAAGAGAGGTGGATTGGGTTCGGTTTCCAGGCTTGGGGTCTATGGAGGACCATGAGGGAGGGACAGTAGAGAAAGAAGGTGGGAAGGGAGAGATGCCATGGCGTAGATGAGTCTTGAGCACATAGCCATGAGGGCTGGCCACTTAGAGTTAAGAGCGGCCCAGATGGAACATGGCCAGTTATAACTCAGGGCGATGGATGGAGAAGTAGATTAGAGGGTAGATATCTGCCCAGCTCTAGTGCATTAGAGGCTTGGGAGGACATTAGCCGAAAGACCCAACAAAGGGGAGATAGGACCTGTAGAGACCATCTCCAGTGGATAGGCACGGCCCCCCGATTGAGGGATGGGGCCGCCCACCCACCTCAAGAATATTAATCCAGAATTCCACCTGTCAAAAGGAAATGCGGGGACAAAGAGTGGAGCAGAGACTGAAGGAAAGGCCACCCAGAGACTGCCCCACCTGGGAATCCATCCCATCTGCAGACACCAAACCCAGACACTACTGCTGATGCCAAGAAGTGCTTGCTGACAGGAGCCTGGTATAGCTGTCCCCTGAGAGGCTCTGCCAGACCCTGACCAATACAGATGTGGACGCACGCAGCCAAACATCAGACTGAGCGCGGAGGCCCCAGCGGAGGAGTTAGGGAGAGGACTGAAGGAGCTGAAGGGGTTTGCAACCCCATAAGAGCAACAACAACATCAACCAACCAGACCTCCCAGAGCTCCCAGGGACTAAACCACCAAGCAAGGAGTACACATGGAGGGACCCAGGGCTCCAGCTACATTGTAGCACAGGATGGCCTTGTCAGACATTAGTGGGAGGGGAGCCCCTTGGTCCTGTGGAGGCTCAATGACTCAGTGTAGGGGACTGAGGCAGGAGTGGGGGAGTGGGTGGGGGAGTACTGTCATAGAGGCAGGGGGAGGAGGGAGGGCATAGGAGGTTTGTGAAGGGGAAACTGGGAAGTGGGACAGATAACATTTGGAACATATGAAATAAGTAAAATAGTCAATAAGAAAAATTTAAAGGATTATTATAAATATAAAGGTTCTGTGTCATTTATGTGGGAACCGAATGATTAAAGATGTGAGTAGAACACCGCCATCCCCATTTGAGATTAAATAATTAATATAACGGGTTTGAATCTAATGCTGCGGATAGTGCGATTAGAAGTGGTGATGGGGCTGAGGGGACTCCACAGTCAGTGAGTGCTTGTCTTATAAACACAAGGACCTGAGTTCAAGCCCCGGGACCCAGATTAAAAAGCCAGGTGTGGGTGGTACATGCTTGTCAGCCCATACCCAGGGTGGCACAGACATCAGAGTTCCTGAGTTCCAGGCCAATGAGAGACCATGTCTCAAAAGAACGAAGCAAGAGCTGGGGGGCTGGCGAGATGGCTCTGCGGTTAAGAGCACCGACTGCTCTTCCAGAGGTCCTGAGTTCAGTTCCCAGCAACCACATGGTGGCTCACAACCACCTGTACAGCTACAGTGCACTCGCATACATAAATAAATAAAATGGAGAGGTGGCTTGGTGGTTTAAGAGCACTGGCTGCTGCTGTTCCAGAGGACTGGGATTCAATTGCCAGCACCCACACACTGGTTCACAAGCATCTGTAACTCCTGGTTCAGGGGAGCCAACGCCCCTCTTCTGTCCTCCATGGGCATCATGAATGCACATGGTCATTGACATACATGCAGGCAAGATACCCATTAAAAAAAAAAAAAAAAAAGCTTGGTGCGGTGAGAGGCAGGGGCAGGTGGATCCCTGTGAGTTTGAGGCCAGCCTGGTTTATACTGGTTTATCCAGTACCGGGATAGCCAGGGCATCACAGAGGAACCCCCGTCTTGAAAAAAAACAAAAGAAAAAGAAAGAAAGAAAGAAAGAAAGAAAGAAAGAAAGAAAGAAAGAAAGAAAGAAAGAAAGAAAGGAAGGACGGGGACTCCGGTAACCCAAGCTAGCCTCAAATTTCCTATAAGACTAAAGATGACCTTGAATTTCTGATCCTTCTTCTTTGCCTCCTGAGTGCTAGGATTAGGTGAATACCACCATGCAGGGTTTATGTAGTCCTAGCGATGGAAACCAGGGCTTTCTGCATGCCTCGCAAGTACTCTCTCAGCAGAGCCACAACCCCAGCTCCGAAATGTAATTTTAAAAATGACATTGACACAATGCTCCTCACAGAGCTGGCTGCCCGGCACGCAGCCCACCCTCCATACCTTGAAGTGACGTTCCACAGTGGACAGGAAGCGCACGTTGTCCGAGGCCTCCATGTGGAGCTTGAAGAGTTCTGTCAGGATAGGCTGCACGTTGGCCGTGAGCATGGACTCGGCTTCTTTGATCACCTCTAAGACCTTCCTAACGAATGGAAGCTTCGTCTGCTCGTAGAGGGCGCTCAGCGTTGCGTTTCTCTCTCTCCAGAACTCGATTTCAGCCAGAGGACCATTGCCCTGAGAGAGACGTGAGCACACAGATGACACACAATGGTTGTTCTGGGTCATTTCCCCAGTGCCGCTGTCCCAACTGCTCCACATAGCGGGGAGTCAGTAGACGGCTTCCAAGTAGACTCCTTGTCCTGCATGGTTCAATCAGAGTGGACCTCAGGGCCCTACTGGGAATGCAAGACCGCACCCTGTCTTTCCTGGTGTACCCACAGTGCCAGAAACTGTCACTACAAAGGAGAAAGCCCCACAGAAGAGACTCAGAAAGTGTGCCAGTGTATTGCACATGTGTATGTGTATGTATATATATATTTGTGTGAGCTCGTGTATAAATACAAGCGTGTGCACATGTATTCTTGTGAGTGTGTGTGTGTGTGTATATATATATATATATATATATATACCCATGTATACATACACATGAGTGTGGGTCTGCTTTGTGAGAATGTATGTGATCATGCGCGTGTTGCAGGTGTGTGTATGTGTGCACATGTATATACATGAACATACGTGTTTGTGACAGAAAAAAAAGAGTATGTGTTTGTGATCATGTGTGTATTGAACATGTATATGTATGTATGCATGTGAGTGTATGCACATGAGTGTGTGTGCTTGTGTCAGGAAAAGTATGTGTGTGCGCGTGTGCACACGTGCACATGCACATGTAGAGGAGAGTTCAACCTTGGGTGTCATTCGGCAGGAACGATCCACCTTGTTTCAATTTTTCTCTTAACTTTTTTGTTTTGAAACCAGGTCTTACTGGGTAGCCCTGGCTGACCTGGAACTCACTATGTAGACCAGTGCCCTGAGGCATCTACTGCTGGGACACCACTGACCAAATCAACTCGAGGAAGAAAGGGCTAGTTTAGAGTTCCCCAACAAGTCCATCCCGGAGAAAAGTGGGGCAGGAACCGGGAGGCAGGACCTGAAGTCGAGGCCATGGAAGAATGTTGCTTACTGGCTTGCTCCTCATAGCTTGCTCAGCCTGCTTTCTCACACGGCCCAGGAGCACCTAACCAGGGGTGGCAACACCTACAGTGAGCTGGGCCCCTCCCCCATCAATCATCAATCAAGAAAAGGTACCACAGGCTTGCCCATGGGCCAGTTTACTGGGAGCATTTTCTCAGTTGAGGTTCCCTCATCCAAAACGACTCAAGCTTGTGCCAAGTTGATGGAAAAAACGAGCCAGCACGATTGGGATTGCCTTGAAGTCGCAGAGATCCGCTTGCCTCTACCTCCAGGACGCTGGGACTGAAAGCCTGGATCACTAGGTCCTCACACAACTTGCTTTCTTATTTCAAACAGTTGACTTGGGTTCCTAGGGATGGCAGCCCAGCCTGCTCAGACCGTGGTGGTCTCAGTAAGAATGGCACTCCCATAGACTCTTAGGTTTGAATGTTTAGTCATCAGGGAGTGGCAGAATCTAAGAAAGATTAGGGCCAGGCGGTGGTGGCGCACGCCTTTAATCCCAGCACTTGGGAGGCAGAGGCAGGTGGATTTCTGAGTTCGAGGCCAGCCTGGTCTACAGAGTGAGTTCCAGGACAGCCCGGGTTACACAGAGGAACCCTGTCTTGTAAAAAGGAAGGAAGGAAGGAAGGAAGGAAGGAAGGAAGGAAGGAAGGAAGGAAGGAAGGAAGGAAGGAAGGAAGAAAAGAAAAAGAAAGACTAGGAAATGTAGCCGTGGGGGTGGGGGTGGGGGTGGGGTGGGAGTGGGGTGGGCTTTGGGGTTTCAAAAACCCAAGCAACTCTCAGTGTCTCAATCTCTCTGTCTCTCTGTCTCTGTCTCTCTGTCTCTCTGTCTCTGTCTCTGTCTCTCTCTCTCTCTCTCTCTCTGCTGCTCCTCCAGCCCCGTGCCTGCCTGCTACAGGTGTTTCTACCATGCTAATCAGCTAAGCCTCTCAAGCTGTAAGCAAGCCTCCAGTAAAGGCTTTTCTTGGTCTTGGTGTCTCTTAACAGCCATAGGGCAGGGACTAAGGCCAGATAAGCTCTGTCCCTCCAGACATAGATCTGAACAAAGGCAATGATGATGTCACATCCTCACCCACAGCATTTTCAGGGAAGTCTCCAACAGAAAGAAAAAGAGACCTGCCCCTCGGGGTGCTGGGTGTGGCCTGCGCCTGGCTCCCTCCAAGCCCCTGTGCGCAGAATACCTGGGGCTTCTTCTTCATCTGGGAATCCAGCGCATATGAAATCTGGCCCAGCCAGTGGATGACGCACTGTTCCAAAATCTCTACCAGTCCCGGATCGGACACCAGCTCGGACACTTCTCCCTCCACGCTGATGCTGGGCATCTCCAGCTTGATCTCACCTGGTGGAGGGTATCGAGTTAGAGCCTACCTTGGGAAAAACCTGTACCGCTCTCCCGTTCATCAGCCTCCGTTAGCCAAGCTCCAGCTGGAGAGCGCTTCAGGCACATAGAACACAGGAACTAGGGGGATGCCTCCATGGCTAAAGTGCTTGCCCCACAAGCATAAGGATATGAGTTCAAATCCCCACAACTCCTATGCAAGCCGGGAGGAGCAGTGGTTCACATTTGTAACCCCAAAGTGGAGACACGTGGATTCCCTGGGGTTCGATGACTAGCCAGCCTAGCCCGGTTGGAAAGCGAGAGACCTCACCTCCAAAAAAAAAGACAGCGAATGTCACCCAAGGAACAACTCCGTGCGGGAACCTGCACACACAGGTGCACCCCCACCCCCACCCACGGAGAGCTAAGAAAAGACAAGGTTCCTGTCACCACAGGGACTTCATTGCTTTGCTTCTAAACAATTCCGTTTCCGGTGAGCGGGTAGGGCTAGTGCTTAAGGAGGTAGGCGGCACAGGGTTCAACCCCCAGCATTGGATAAATGGAGCACGGTAGCACACGGGTGTGACCTTAGCCCTTGGGAAGTAGAGGCAGGAGGATCAGAAATTGAAAGCCACCCTCGGCTATATGACACAGATCTGGGCTACAAGACACCTGTCTCAAAAAAAGGGGGGGGGGCGGGGTGAGGGTTGTCTAGAGATACGAAATGGCTCAGTGGTTAAGAACCCTGGGTGCTTTTTCAGAGGACCTGGGTTAGACTCCCAGCACCCATGTGATGGGTCACAACAGCCTGTCACTTCAGTTCAGTTCCGGGGGGATCCAGCACCCTCTTCTAGCCTCTGCAGGTACTGAATGCATACATCTATGCAAGCCCCCAAACACAGAAAATAATAGGTTAAAAAGATCATAAACTGTTAGGAATTGGTAGCACATGCCTCTACTCCCAGCACTTGGGAGGCAGAGGCAGGTAGAGCTAGAAGTTCAAAGCCAGCCTGGCCTACAGATCGAGCTCCAAGACAGCAAGACAGCCAGGGGCTACACAAAGAAACCCTGTCTCAAAAACAGACAGACACCAAACGAAAATCACAAAGCGAAACAAAATTAATAAGCATTCTGAATTGTGGCATTGCCTTTTTGTTTGTTTGTTTGTTTTCTGTTTTTCGAGACAGGGTTTCTCTGTGTAGCCCTGGCTGTCCTGGGACTCACTCTGTAGACCAGGCTGGCCTCGAACTCAGAAATCTGCCTGCTTCTGCCTCCCAAGCGCTGGGATTAAAGGCCTGCGCCACCACTGCCCGGCTGGCATTGCCTTCTTAGGATGAGTTTTTAGTTCTTTGAGCATGGCTTGGGGGGAGGGGAGGGGAGGGGCGGAACAGACCTTCTAGCTGCTGTATGGTCCTTTGAATGTTGTTCTCAAATTTCTGAAGATTCATTAAGAACTCATCTCGGATCAGCTGGACGCTGTGATACTCCATCGCCTCCCCCGGGATGACCACCGACTCCGCCAGGTCATAAGGAGAAAACTCCTGGTTTTCTCCAAACTGTGTCCCCTGGCCTGACTCTGATTTGTGCTGGTTGAAGGACAGCGCGGGCATGAAAACCTGCAAAGGCACGACGTGTCTTGGCTAACCTGCTCAGGGTCTCCGGCTGTCTGTTAACGTTGATGGATGTGCAAGTCGGTGCCAGGCCTGTAACCCCAGCCTTCAAGGAGGCCGAGGCAGGGGGAATCGCAGTTTGAGGCAGAGACGAGAAGGGTTTTGATACAACAGGAGGTTGCAGGTGATGTCCCGAAGCTAGTTATGTGACACGTGACCACTTAGAAAGAACTGCGTTTCACTCTGAGGATATTTTATAACGAACGGCTTGATTGGCTTAAGCGAGCAGCGGCTCTGTTCTCAGAAGCCGCGAGACTAAAAGATGTCACCCAGAGGCCTGGTGTGGCAGGAGCCCACATGTGATCCCAGCACTTGACAGGCAGGTACCGTAGAACAAACTACCCATGAGTTCAAAGCCAGGTTGGTCTACAAAGTGAATTCCAGGCCAGCCAGGGCTATACAGAGAAACCCTGTCTCAAAATCAACCTATGTTAAATGAATAGGCACACAGACAGAGCTAGTGGACTCTCCAGCCCTTCTTTGGAAGCAGCCACTGTCTTGGAGACGCCAGGGTCTCTGTGGGCTCCGTGGTTACCTGGCAGATGACGTCCTTTAGGAGCTGGAGCACCTGAGAGTTGATGACACCATACTCCATGGTCTCTGGCATGATCTCCATTGCTTCGTTCATGTCCGTGGCTTCTGGGATGGCGTCTAGACACAAACACACCCTAAGCCCCCAGCCAGTGGGTGGCGGGGACATTCCTAGGTGTCCTGGGAATCAGAGGCTCTGGTCACACAGTCAGAAGCCAAGATAGGCTAACATGGCTCTAAACAAGCCCTGGGCAAATGAGACTAAAATAGACTACACTGAATGTTTGAGTTGGTGAGACTTTTTAAAGACAGTGGGAGCTGTAAAGTTGCCCTGTTTTTCACATTACAGCATTAACACGGGGTCTCGGGGACAAGAAATTGATAACTTTGATTTTATTTTCCTTACTTATTGTTTTCTTCCTTTTTCTGTTTTTCTATTAATAATTTATTTATGTATATAAGTACACTGTGGTTGTCTTCAGACACCCCAGAACAGAGGACATCAGATCCTCATTACAGATGGTTGTGAGCCACCATGTGGTTGCTGGGAGTTGAACTCGGGACCTCTGGAAGGGCAGTCAGTGCTCTTAACTTCTGAGCCATCTCTCTAGCACCTAAAGGTTATATTTTTAAAAGATGTATTTAGGGAGCTGAAGAGATGACTCAGCCAGTGCAGCACTCGCTCTTCTTACAGCTTGGAGTTCGGTTCCCGGCACCTACATCATGGGGTGACTCGCAACCATCTGCCACTCCAGTGCAAGGGGATCCCATATCCTCCTCTGATATTTGAGCGTACCAGGCATGCATGGGGTGCACATAAACACCCATACACATAAAATAAAAAAATACATCTTAAAATATGCATACAGCTTATCTCCAGGGCTGGAGAGATGGCTTGGTAGTCAAAGGATTGCCACACAGGCATGCCACACAGACCATGGGGTTAGGACCCCAGGTAAATTCCAGGTAGGTGTGGTAGCTCACCATAATTCTAGCCTTTGGAGGAAGAGAAAGGGAATTGATGCCCAGAGCAAGGTAGAGAGATTTGCCATACCAACCGGCTCTGTGTGGGCAGTGGTGGTGAACGCCTCCCCGCACTTGGTGGGTTCGAAGCTAGCCTGGTCTATAGCATTAATTCCAGGACAGCCAGGGCTACATACCTGTCTTGAACCCTGTCTTAAAACACCCCACATACCCACACAAAACAAACAGACTATACCCATAAAGAATGCCCCCCTGACACACACACACACACACACACACACACAGAAAGCTTGAAGGTACCTTTTGAGCTTCTGAGGAAGAAAACCACATTCTGTTCCAGAAACTCCTCGGGAAGAGAGGTGAGGTTCACATGTAGCTCCAGTCTGTTGATGGTGTGTTTTACAGTTTTCTGAAACAGACGGGACCCCCATTGGGCTGCAGGTGAGCGCTTGGTGGAATGTGGGAGTCCCCGATATGGAGGAACTCAGTTCTGATTAAGGAGGCCGTGGCTATACGGTGGCCACAGAAGAGCTCATTCACACTCGGATCCCTGACCCTGAGCCTGCATCTTCTACTCACCAGGCCGGGCAGTGAGTGACAATTGTGTACTGAGCAGAGAAGTTGACTGGGAACCGGGTGGGGCAGGGAGGGGCGGGGCGGGGGGGGGCGAGCCGGATGAGGCAGGTGGGGCTGGGCAGGACAGGGCGCGGCTCTTGGAGAGAAACTAGCTGCCTCTGGCTATGCTTGGGTGGGAATTATGCTTATGTCTTTGGGGAGGAGGCTGCCTGTACAATTATTTCCTTTGGAAAGATTTATTTATTGGGGTCGGAGAGATGGCTCAGTGGTTAAGAGCACTGGCTGCTCTTCCAGAGGTCCTGGGCTCAGTTCCCAGCACCTACGTGGTGGCTCACAACCATCTGCAACTCCAGTTCTGAAGTGTCTGACACCCCCCTCTGGCCACGTGTGTGCCACTATATTGGGTCCCTCCTTTCTCTGTAAGCCGTGACTCCTGGTGGGACAGTTTTTTTTGTTTGTTTGTTTGTTTTTCTTTTCTTTTCTTTTTTCTTTTCTTTTTTGTCCCTGTGCATCCCTCAGCCAATCAAAATGAGTCTAAAGGTCTTCTGGGAAATCTCAACACAGGATTCTGAAATCTCCACTCTAATGCACTGTGTCCCTCGCATGCTCTGTATCTGTCACCCGGTCATAAGGGAGGTCCCCCAAGCCACTCTTCCACAGAGGGCAGAGAGCAGGGCGTACCTTGCCATACAGTTTGCTGTAGGTCTCTACCTCTGGCCCGTTGTCATCCATATCAAACAGGGAGGGAGTCATGGAGTCGCTTCTCAGCTTTGAGAACTTGACTGCAAAACACAAGACACTGTGTGAGTTCAGATGGCCAGAAAGAAAGGTTTCCCAGCACCCAGATATCTTGTTCTGACAGCTCCTGACCTCTACCTAGCCTTGACCCGTCACATGCCATGTGACATGTCCAAGGTCAGGAGTGCGGCAGTCACAGCAGGCCACACATCAAAAAAAAAAAAAAATCCTCCAGTGTGACTCACAGGTCTATGTGTGTGTTGGCTGTGGCGCCTAGCAGGTAATATCTCTGACTTATTTTTTTTAACCTTACAAGGGATTTAAGACACAAACAAGACTAAGGGAGTAATTCTGCAGTACACACTTGTTTAGTGTGTACAAAGGCCCTGGGCTCCATCTCCAACTCAGCACAACAAGTAGGTAGGTGTGGTGCTACAAACCTGTCACCCAGCACTTCAGAACTGGAGACAGGAGGGTCAGGAGTTCAAAGTCATCTTAGGCTACATAGAGTTCATATCTATGCACCCTGGGCTCATAGCCTGAGCTACGTGAGATCCTGTCTCAGAAATTATATGTAGAGAGAAGCTGAAAAGATGGCTCCGAGGTTAAGAGCATTTGCTGTTCTTCCGTGGGGACCTGGGTTTGGTTTCCAGCTCCCACATGGCAGCTAACAACTGTCTATAAACTCCAGTTTCCGGTGTTCTGATGCCCTCTTCTGGCCTGTACAGGTACTGCAGTAAACACACACACACACACACACACACACACACCACACACAAAACAGAGTGATCTTCTTAAGAAATAAAACTAAAAACAACAAGAAAAAAAATCAAAATACTTTGGTCTGTCAGACCCGCCAGGACCCAGGGAGGTCTGGAATCCTCCAGGGGTTCCAGGTTCAGCCATGGGAGCTTCAGCTGGCCAGGCAATTAATTGCACAGAAGGGTGGCTTTCCAGACTGGCTCGGTTCTGTATGAAAGCACTGTATATACAGGGCAGCTTTGGGAGCAGCTCCATGGAGGACACTAAAATCTCTCTGCTGTTCCCCTCCTTGTGCCGAATACGGGACAAGCACCTGTACCTTCACATCCTGGAGTGTCAGGTGACTGCTGTCACAGATGCCAGCATGCTGGCTGGCAGGGGAAATGACAGTGCCGATATGAGTCAGGCAGTAGTAACCTTCTGCCAAAAAGACACTCAGGGATGTGTTCAGTGGCACTTGAAGTGGTTAATACTGGCTTGGGTTGAGATGCTGGACGGCTCCATCGGTAAAGTGTTTGCAGTGTGAACTTGAGGACCCAGCATCCCGTAGAAAGCCAGCTGTGAAGCACACGTGTAACCCTGCCGTTGGAGAGGCTGTGGCGGGAGAACCACTGGGGCTCACTGGTCAGGCAGTCTAGTCTATCCTCTATGCTCCAGGCCAGTAAGAGATCTTGGTTCAGAGAACAAGGTGGGCAGCTCCAGTGGAGCGTGTGTGTATGTGAATATATGCAGTTGTCTATGCACACGTGTACAGCACACTCACCAGTGTGGGTGCATGTGTGTGCAAGTATGCACACAGGCCAGTAAAGAAATGGCTAATGCTGAGTTTTTGTTTTTGTTTTGTTTTGTTTTTTGATTTTTTTGAGACAGGGTTTCTCTGTATAGCCCTGGCTGTCCTGGAACTCACTTTGAAGACCAGGCTGGCCTCGAACTCAGAAATCTGCCTGCCTCTGCTGGGATTAAAGGCGTGTGCCACCACACCCGGCTTAGTGCTGAGTTTTTATGCTATGGGTTTTGTTCCTTTGCTTTTTTACAACAGAGTCTCGTGTAGCTCAGGCTAGTCTCAAACTAACTATTGAGACCCTGTATTTTTAAAGAAGAAGAAGGAGGAGGAGGAAGAGGAGGAGGAGGAGGAGGAGGAGGAGGAGGCTCAGTGGTTAAGAGCATTGACTGCTCTTCCGAAGTGTCCTGAGTTCAATTCCCAGCAACCACATGGTGGCTCACAACCATCCATAATGAGATCTGATGCCCTCTTCTGGTATGTCTGAAGACAGCTACAGTGTACTTACATATAATAAATAAATAAATAAATATTTTTTAAAAACAGAAAGGTTGGGTGGTGGTGGTGGAACACATCTTTAATAATCCCAGCACTCGGGAGGCATAGGCAGGAGGATCTGAGTTTGAGGCCAGCCTGGTCTACAGAGTGAGTTCCAGGACAGCCAGGGCTACACAGAGAAACCCTGTCTTGAAAAAAAGCAAAGCAAAACATAACAACAACAACAACAACAAAATAAAGAAAAAGACAACGAAGAAGTCAACGAAGAAGAAGAAGAAGAAGAAGAAGAAGAAGAAGAAGAAGAAGAAGAAGAAGAAGAAGAAGAAGAAGAAGAAAGAAGGAAAACCCTGCCTTTTTTTTCCTGAATTTAACTGCCGCCCCCCCCACACACACACACACAAACACACTCACCCTGCCTCAATCTTTGCCTGGCTAAGAGAAGTGACAGCGTGAGCCCAGACAATTGTGGAAGAACCCACATGACAGCCAAGGAGAGACAGGACTGGTGTGCCCACCGGGCAAGGGGTGCCAGAGCCGGCAGCAGCTGAACAAGGCAAGGCGTGGTCCTCCCTGAGAGCTTGCAGCGAGCATTGGATCTGGGCCCCCTGGACCTGCGAGAGGAGCTGTTTCTCTTGTTTTCTGCTGTCTCATTAAGGCTGGATATGATGACAATCCAGGGACCCTTGTGCACAGCCCCACCACCAACTCCACAGACCCCCTCCACCCCCTGCAGTGGTGGCTTCAGTTCCTCCAGACACCCACCTGACACTTTTTCAGTGGCCTCTACTTTTTGATAGTCACTTTCCTCTTCCTCTCCTTCCTCGTCAAAGACCGAGGGAATGTCTTCTTTGCGGAACCGTAACAGGGAAGGTAACAGAAAAGAGAGTTATCCCCATGAGAGGGCCGCACCTTTGCTTTAAGGACAGCCAAAGTGTAGGGACACACCCCATAGAGGACTCATAAATGTCACTGCAAAACCTCATGCTGGGTCCAGTAAGGAAGACTTGTGTCAATTCAGACAAGGGTGAAGGACACTCCGTAATTCGGTTACAATCAGCCTGGAAGAAATACAAGCAACCAAAGAGTATGAAGGAGACTTGGTACATCACACTGTGGTGTGTTCTGAACACTGGGCACAGCCTAGAAACTTCCAGTAAGCCCAGCGTGGTGGTGCTGGTCTGTAATCCCTGGATGCAGGAGGTAGGGGCAGAAGGATCAGGAGTTCAAGGCTAACCGTCACTAATAGCAAGTTCAAGATCAGTCTGGTTTGTCTCAGAGAACAAAATGAGGACCAAAAACAACCCCAGGGGCCCCCCGCTGTGAGATGAGACCAAGACACTTACACAAAGTGAAGGCGCCTAGCCAGGTGGCTGAGTCAAAGAAGACTCCGCAGGGAGGGGACAATCGCCTGCTGCTAGCCAGCATCTCTGGAGAATTTAGGGTCTTGGTGCACCTTCTGTTGTTGTTGTTGGTCTTATTTTGTTTGTTTTTAAAATGTATATAGAATACCCTTAGTATATCCTGGAGTCTGTACTTTTTTTAAATTTAATACATATATATACTGTAGCTGTCTTCAGACACACCACAAGAGGGCGTCAGATCCCATTACAGATGGTTGTGAGCCACCATGTGGTTGTTGGGATTTGAACTCAGGACTTTTGGAAGAGCAGTCAGTGCTCTTAACCGCTGAGCTATCTCTCCAGCCCGAATCTGTACTTTTATTCGGCTATAATGAATGGGCCTAACTCAGAGGCCCGGGATAATGTGTTCGGGCTCAAAGTTCTACCTGGGGGAGAAAAATGAAGGCTGGGAAGGTTAGATTCCTGTGAGGCTGAGGCAGGAGGATTGGGAATTTGAGGGTATCTTGGGTTACACAATGAATTCCAGGCCAGCCTGGGCTACAAGACCCTGTTTCACAATATAATAATGAAAAAAAAACAAAAACAAAAAACCAGAAATAAGCTATAGCAGAGCAGAGTGTGTCATAACACTTCATCTCTTCCTCTCTGGCTTCCTCCCTCTCCCCTCCCTGCCCTTCTGGCTTGCTCACTATGGAGTTTAGGTGAGCCTCACTCAAACTTGCTATGGTCCTCAGGTGACCCTTCCGCTGCCTGAAGCATCTTACAGGACCCAAACTCCTGGGCCTCCTCGGTGTCGCGGAAGGTGCGCAACCCTGCACTAGAGAGAGCTTGAGCAAGTCAACAGGGTTCCTCCAAGTCTCGCTTCAGCTCCCGCGGTGTGCTTCTGCCCTTAATGATGGAGTGTAGCCTGGGATAAAATAAACTCTTTCCTCCCAAGTTGGTTTTGGTTGGAGTTTTATCATAGCAACGGAAGCAAACGGAAGCGCCCCTCAGAGCACAGATGAGAACTGAAGATGAGAACCTGGTCCTGGGCACGTAGTAGGGCTAAGTGCCGGTCTCTGCTCATGCTCACCTGGCTCCTCCACCTCCACCTCCTCGGGTACCAGGACGCGGTAGAAGAACAGCGCAGAGGCGTTGTCCTCGTCGCTCAAGTGGTTGAGGAAGTGCAGGATGTGGTCCTCCGCCTCGCCGTCATCACGGCTCAGCATCTCCTCAAACAGCATAGGGTTGTTGAGGTTGAAGGCGGTATATACGCGGTCGCGCATCCACAGGACCCGCAGGTCGTCCATGGCGCAGACCTGAGCAGCTGCGCAGGGCGCAGGACGGACTGGGCGGGGAGCCGGGCGGCGTCCGTGGCAACGGCGACCCTAGCAACGGGGACCTGGGCAACGGCGCCAGCGCGGGGCGGAGGGCCCTAAGTCTGCAGTCAGGAAAGTCGAGGTGCAAGAGAATTGGTAACTGAGACAAGACAAGGGCACGGCTCTGAGGTGGAGTCAGGCAGGACTAGAAGCAGTGAACGGGTTAGCTTCTGTAAGTAAACTTTACACCAACCTACACTTAGTAGGGAAGAAGAAATCTCAGCTGAGACATTACTACCATCAGATTGTCCTATGGAGCCTTTTCTTGATACCTGATTAATGTAGGAGGGCCCGGCCCACTGAGGGCGATGCCATCCCTCACAGGTGGGCCTTAGTTGGCAGCTGAGCAAGCCAGGGGAAGCAAGTTAACAGGGTTCCTTCAAGTCTCCGCTTCAGCTCCCGCTGTGTGCTTCTGCCCTTAATGATGGAGTGTAACCTGGGATAAAATAAACTCTTTCCTCCCAAGTTGGTTTTGGTTGGTGTTTTATCATAGCAACGGAAGCAAACCAGGTCAGGCAGGCAAGACTGGCCTCAGCCATCAGGCACTGTGAGAACACCCGACAGGCCCTAGGAAAAGGACTAGGTCTTTCTGGTGTAGGGGCTTAGGGAACAGGATCACAAGAAAACAAGACACCGGCATCTCAAAAATATACATTTATTTTGTCACTAGCAAAAGGGAGTTCAATACTGACAGGCAGATTAATCCTTCCATGCATCTATCAGTACAGTGCAGCTCTGGCTGGCTCCAGTAGTTTCCACCCCAGGTCCCGGCTCCAGAACGCAGCCTTGATCTATCATCCTGTGGAGCTGCACGGTCTGGGGATTTCTTGATGTGTTAGAGCAGTGGTCTGCTGGTGGGCAAACTGCCTCCTCACAGCACCACGAGAATCCCTAAGGCCCATCTGGATAGTGTGGCGTGTGTGCCAACCCAGACTCATGCCCTCCGTAGAGAAATGAGATCTTGGAGCTGGTTTTGTTTTTATTTTCCAAAACTTGTGCAAACTCAAAATCACAGCTTGATGTGCCAGCCCTGCAAGTTAACCAGTGGGCAGTCTGTGCCTTGCTACACTCCTGCAGATGGAGCAGTGGGCCTGAATATCATCATACCCGTGGTCAGCACTGCATACCTGTAATGCCAGCTGAGAGACTAAGGCAAAAGGACGGCAAGGCCAAGGCCTGCGTCGGTGGCATTAAATGTCTCGAAGCATAGCGACCCATTCCCGGCCAGGGGAGGATTTGGGAGAAAAGGAGTCTGTCCCAGGTCCCAGGGAGGAGGGAGCGTGCAGGAGCTCAAAGCCCTTTGCATGCCTCTACTGGCCACTTCGGGCCTTCCCACCATTGTAAGTCTATGTGACGTGGCTCTGTTGACATTGTTCTAGGAAGAGGAACATGTGACACCACCAGAGAGTTGCTTACGTCCCCTGAGAGGATGCTACCAATTTTATTTCCAGAGGGCTCAGGAAACGAGTGACTTCCATTTATGCAAGGACATTCTATACTGTGACAGGCTTCGACTGAGAGGTCACTCTTACTCTGCGCTCTGTACCCAGGTAAGGGATGCTAGTTATAGAAGCGGTCCCATCACAGCTGCCAACAGGGACGGTACACATGGCAGAAACTGTCTGGTTCTTGCCCCTGGAAGCAGTTATCTCTGTGGTGACCAAAGACCCTGGGGGCACAGTAACAAGAGTGACATGGGGGTGACACACGATACAGGTAAGAGCAGGTCTACACTGGGCGGCACCAGCTTACCCAGCCGCCGGCGGTCTTGGCATCATAGGCACAGAGGACACAGAGGCTGGAGCCTCGCTGCCACCAGTGTGGACCCCACAGGAGCTGGAGAGCTCTGATGTTACTCTCCAGCTGCGGCACAGGCAGTTCATTCCTCTCAGCAAGCAGCTCTTAGAGGACCCAAGAAGCTGTGAAATTCTGGCTGCCAGAGGCTTGGCTTTTAAGGAAAGGACCCACCCTCTACCACATGGTTCTGGAGGGCCGAGGCACCAACAGGTTTCTGCAGTCGCTAGCATGGAACTCAGAATTTGAAGAGGGCAGAGACATGTTAGGTTCCTTTCTCTCTTTAGGGTATCGCACAGCCCAGGCTGGCCTCAAACTTACCACATAGCCAAGGGAGACCCTGAACTTCCTGATCCTTGGAACAGCAGTCAGATGCCACCACACCTGGGTGCTGTGGTTCCTGGGAATCAGTCAGGCCACACCCCAGCCTCGGGCTGCTTTCTGAAATACTTAGCTAAGATCACTTAATGTAAGATGTGAAAGTGAGCATCATTTCTAAGACTGTGGCATGGATCTAAGTGTTCAATGGGACTGAGCCAACTTCACTCAAAGCTGAGCAGCCTGAGGACAGGTGATCTTACATGGAGGTAATAAATTAACAGGTTAGTAACAATCAGTTTTCAGCTAACCTGAACTGCTTAGGAAATCAAACTGTGGCCATGGGACCTTTATTTAGAATTAGTGCGAGAGTAAAAAACTATACTATTGTCCAGTAGAAGCGCGGTCTCTGCGGTAAAATATCTTCATCTGCTCTTTGCTATAAAAATACCCACGGCTTTTCCTCTGTCTCCCTTGGGTTTTAAGGCTCGGGACAGTCATCCTTCAGAACATATGACTGCCATGACTGGTCCGACACAAGCGGGAAGGACAGGCGTCTTTAAAAAATGTGCAAGCGGGAGAGCCTTCGCTGTGCCAGTTTGTCGCACTGTCTCCGATGATTAACAGAAGATCAGGCTGTCCCATGACCCTCCTGGCAAGCCTGCGAGCATTCAGAGGGAACTCACACACATTCTTGAGCAGGCAGTGTGAGCAGGAACCTGCTGATGACCCAGCAGTCATGTCTGAAAAAACTATGTCTAACATGAGCTGCTGGAAAATATTATCTGACACCTTCTTGCGATGGAATGACTTCATGTTTTTTTTTAAAAGTTGAAAAGGAATCAAGTATGTAAGACCATTTTTAGCTAGCTGTCCAGCCAGCTTCTTTTCTCCAATCTTACATTTTAAAAAATAACTTTAAAGTAGCGTCGGCATTAACTTATATTTGCTCATAATAAAAACCAATGAAATTTCTGTGTCCGGAGAGGTGAGTTTTACAAAATCTTCACCATGAGGGAGAGGTGTATCTTACAGAACTATTTGGCTGAATCGTAAGGCAATCAACGAGGGTGGAACTTTCTTGTTGTGAGTTCTGACTTGAGTGAGTGAATTCTGTAACATGATAGTTCTCCGTTGATCAGGGCAGGTTCGCTGCAGCGTGCGATCATGCTATGCTGTCATCATTACTGAACTTGGAGGAGAGCAGACTGAAGGAGAAGGGAACAAATTTGGTGCCTGCACCAACGTAGAATTTGTTCTGAAATTCTACCCTACAGAAAGAAAAATGAACACGTATTAAACACCATGGACTGCACCCTGGAAATGTGAGTGACTTCATGTTTCTACACTTCTTTTTTTGTTTTTTTTAAAAGCTGATCTTTTTAAAAGATTTATTTATTTATTTTCTATATGTGAGTACATTGTCGCTCTCTTCAGACACACAAGAAGAGGTCATCGGATCCCATTACAGATGGTTGTGAGCCACCACATGGTTGCTGAGAATTGAACTCAGAACCTCTAGAAGAATAGTCAGTGCTCTTAACTGCTGAGCCATCTCTCCAGCCCTGTTTCTTCTTAAAACAAAACAAAACAAAAGCCTTTCCATCCTCTTTGTGTTCTTGGTTTAAACACGTTCACCTGGCCTCTTCTCCCATCCGCCTACCCTGTCTTGCCCTCGTGTCACTTCAGCATCCTGCCCTCTGGCCCCTGTATGTGTCAGCAAGTCTAGCACACCTCCAGCTCTCATACACCAGACACACGGAGGATAAGACAGAGGGCCTTCTCTGGGACACTCAGGAGGGCTGCCGAGAAAGCTCACGGGTAAAGGTATTTGACCCCAAACCTAACAACTGGAGTTGTTCAATCCCCAGGACTCAACAGTAAAAAGACAACGAACCCCTGCAAGTTGACCTCTGACCTCACAGCAACAAGGAAGGTACTAATATCTAAGTGTCAGACAGGGACACCTCCCAGTGCCAACTTAAATAAAACTGGGAACATATACAAGCCACGCATGATGGCACCTGCTTTTAATCCCAGCACTGGGGAGACAGAGGTAGGGGCAGGCAGATCTCTGTAAGTTCGAAGCCAGCCTGGTCTACATAGTGAGTTCCAGGACAGTCAGGGCTATATAGCAAGACCCTGTTTCAAAACAGAAAAACAAGGACAACAACAAAAAGCGGGAACATACACAATTGTTTCACAGACAGAAATTTTCTTTTACTTGTAAGAAAATTGTATTTTGTTTCTGAACTTTAAATCATAGTCAGGCAGGGAGGCGCTAGCCCATCACACGCATTGCATTTAGAAAGGGGTTTTATATACATTTATCTTTTTCTTTTTCTTTTTTTTTTTTTTTAAATATATTTTTTTAAAGATTTATTTATTTATTATATGTAAGTACACTGTAGCTATCTTCAGACACTCCAGAAGAGGGCGTCAGGTCTTGTTACGGATGGTTATGAACCACCATGTGGTTGCTGGGATTTGAACTCCGGACCTTCGGAAGAGCAGTCGGGTGTTCTTACCCACTGAGCCATCTCACCAGCCCATTTATCTTTTTCTTAATGGGTGGATTTTTAATTTTCTTAGTCATTTGCACAAGCATTCGTGTGGATAAACATGATACAACATACATGTGACTGTCAGATGACAACTGCTGGACATTAGCTCCCTCCCTCCACCATGTGGGTCCCAGGGATTGAATTGATGTCCCCAGGCTTGGCAGCAAGCACCTTTACCCACTGAGCCAGCTTGCCAGCTCCTGTTTCCTTTTTAAAAAGATTCGTTATATTTAAGTCTGTGTTGTGCATAAGACCAGGTGCCTGCAGGGGCACTGGATCCCCTAAAGCTGGAGTTACAGGAGTGTGTAACCCCTGATGCAGGCACTGGCAAATGAACTTGGGTCCTTAACAAGCATAATGCACACTCTTAGCTACTGAGCCATCTCTCCAGCCCTCACTTTCATTTTCAAAATCCTGTTCTGAGGACACACGGCACACTCACCAGTGAAGCCTTATGGCGTGGAGAAATGCAGAAAGACCCTCCATGACCAGAAGGATAAAAATGGTCAGAACTGCAAAGAAGGCCATGACAGGCAGCAGCAGCAAGACCCCATAGGTGGTGTCCACACGCAGCCCCACGCGCATCAGCATGGCCCACAGCACGTCAGAGAGCTCTGCGAAGAAAGCCATTTGGAAAACATAAGCCCTCTCTCTTACCACCCTCATGACAGAAGGAATGGCAACCCATCAACCTATCCCCCCAGCAGAGGCCCAAAACCTTCCTCTGTAAGAACAACAATCGTAGGAGGCTCTGTCACCCCCCACCCCCACTCCCCACCCCGTTGCCTAACTCAGACCAGACCTGGATTGAGCACCCTGTGTGAACCCCACAAGTGACCTGTTGGAAGTCGGGGTCTGTCGTCAGCAAGGCAGCCTCTGCACCTTCACTGTCTTGGGACACAGAGGGCTTCCTCTGTCCCTGTCGGTCAGTGCTCTCCTGTGACTACCCATCTCGGTCATGTGTCCCAGGCCTCTGCCACACTTGCTTAAACTGAATACTTGGCTCAGTACATAAAGCAATGGCTACGACACACGCAGGAGCAGGTGACAGAGGAGAGCACCGTGCCAGAGGTCACTAGACCCTCCATTCCCAGGGCCCCTCTCTGCCTAGATCAGGACTACATCCTGTACGATCAGCATGTGGGCCCCACAGTGAACAGGAGTGGTCCATCACCTCCGCTGCAGAGCTTACACAGGGCTGAGTAACATACGTGCATGGGCCAGGCTGAGTGCCCAGAGCCTCAGGTAGGATGCGGTGTTGGAGATGCAGCCGAGGCAGTACTCGATGGAGTGGATGGCCTGCGTCATCAGGATCTCCCCGAAGTTAAACTGGGGACAACAGAGACCTTCAGACACCATACCACAAACCTGCTCCCCAGTGAGTCCCTGGCTGGCCTCTGGGGCAGAGCATGCTGGAAGCTACAGCAGATCCGAGGTGTAAATCCTGCTCTCGGTGGAGTATGGGGCTTCTGTCTGTAACCCAAACACCAGCCTGGAGCTCCGACTGCCACGAGGACCACGTGACATATGTGCCAGCCCCCGAAACTCCCCAGCATCCAAATGAGCATTTGCCAGCCACGGGTGCCGTGTCCGAGGGGCTGCAGGTCCCTCTTCACTGCTCTGTGCTCTGTGAACCTGTGATGTGGCCACTTGGCCTGCATGAGGGCTGCTAGATAGTAATGACCAAGTGGTCACAGGGAATGCAGTTTGTCCTCATCAAGCAGCCAATGAAACGCTTCCTCCCTCACCAACCTATCAGCCCAGAGCTCACCTCCTCACACGACACTTCTCGGCAGCCTTCTTCTATGTGGCTGTTGCCCTCTTCTACGTCCTGGCTGCCCAGCAGAGACACCTCTTCCTCGCTGTCCTTCCGCACGAGTGTGTAACCGCTCTGAAGAGAGGAGAAGTGTCAGCAGCTGGGCCGGCCCAGGGCTGAGACAAACCCCAAGTAACTGCTTCTCTCAGGACGCGGCTCTCTGGGAATGGGAGAGCTGCTCCAGGAGAATGCACATCCCACAAGGCTTTAGACTGTCCCGCAGCAACAGGGGAAGTGTGGAGTAGCAAGGGTTGGCACCCAGCGTACTCCTGCCAGCAAGGTAAAACGCTCCAGCTGCCACAGAAAAGTACGGCAAGTCCTCAAACGTGCAAACAGAACTGCGCTGTGACTCAGCACCTCCTCTCGGCACATACATCCAGGAGAGGACAAGGAGAGGCTTGAGGGAATGCCTACGCACACGTTACAGCAGGACATTCCTCCAGCTGCAGCCCAATGGCAACCTCAAGCCTCTAAGTGAAGCCAGCTTTGGAGGGATGAGAACCTGGGGACATGGGGACACACTCACCCGGCTCATGCCAAAGCAACTGCGCCCGTTGTGCAGCCACAGCAGAAAAAGCGGCTTTCCTAAGAACAGCACAGGGACAGCCAGCACCGTGAGAGCCACCAACACTCTCTGGACGTGTGCCTGTTGGTGTAAGGGAGAAAGAAGACGAAAGGTACCACAGAGTCACTGGGATGAGAAGCAGACTGTGTATTGGGGTCGGGGGAAAGGGCAACTCTGGGCCAGGGGGCACGGTCACCCTCCACACTTCTTCTGACTCACAGCATTCTGGCCATGAGAGGTGGCTCACTGGGTAAGAATATTCTTAGAGTAGTAAACAAATAATAGAAAAATTCTAAGAGGAGGACTGGGGAATGACTCAGTGCAGACTGAGTTAGATCCTAGAACTCACGTTCAGAGCCTTCCATGGCTGTGCAAGCTTGGGACCCAAGGGTAGGAAGAGCTCCTTGGGCTCATTAGCTGGTCACCCCAGCCTACTCTGGCAATTCCAAGCCAGGGAGAGACCATCACACACACACACACACACACACACACACACACACCACCAAAAAAGGAGAGGGGGATGATGCCTGAAGGATGACATCCAAAGTTGACCTCTGATCTGCAGACACAGGTAACCCCCCACGTACAGATTCTAAACAGGGCCTTGCACTGACACCACACACTAAAACCCTGAATCCATACTGAGATTACCAGGGTCCCTGAGCAAGGATGATCTGTAAATTCATGAGGCAGTTATTTAAAAAAAAAAAATCTAATCTGGGTGGTGGTGGCGCACGTCTTTAATCCCAGCACTCAGGAGGCAGAGGCAGGTGGATTTCTGAGTTTGAGAGCAGCCTGGTCTACAGAGTGAATTCCAGGACAGGCAGGGCTACACAGAGAAACCCTGTCTCGAAAAACTGAGGAGAGAAAAAAAGAAAGAAATCTAAATGGAGTCTGACTCCAGATAACACTACTCTGAGAACACTGAAGAAGGAGAAGCAGACACACAAGAGAACACTTCCCAGGCTCCTGGGTTAGGTCTGCCCTTCTCATCACAGGCTACCTACGGGAGAGTGCTGAGCGCAGGGTCATGGAGGATCCTCACTACCGCGCAGAGGCGCACTCACCTGCCCTGGGTAGAGTCCGTGTGTCTCGCTGGCTGGGAACAGGAACATGTTAATGAACTCGATCAGGATGCTTGGGGCCTCCCTTGAGGTCTCTGCTGAGTATGCCAGCCACTTATAAATGATCATGAAAATCAGGTACCCAAAGATGCAGAGCATGAACAGGATCTCAGGGACGGAGACCAGGTAGATGTTGAACTTCTTCCTAAAGTGCCTGCAAGAGAATCGAGTGAGACAGTTGAAAGGCTCTGTTGCTATGGCGCCACAGGCCATTTCAGGGCTCCACATGTGTCTCTGCCAGCCAGAGCTGCAGATTCATCCACAGAGGAAAGAGAGACACAAGAGGGGGCAAGAGAGAGAACTGTGCAGAACCACACACAAACACAATTTGCTACTGGGTCTGGCTTTAAACTATTAGTTACTTTTTAAAATTATTAAACCAAATTGTCTTAATGAAATCAATTTTATTTATTTATTTTGGTTTTTCGAGACAGGGTTTCTCTATGTAGCTCTGGCTGTCCTGGAACTCACTTTGTAGACCAGGCTGGCCTCGAACTCAGAAATCCGCCTGCTTCTGCCTCCTAAGCGCTGGGATTAAAGGCGTGCGCCACCACGCCTGGCACAATTTTCTTAATTCATTTAATTTTTGTGGCTGGATGTTTGGCTTGACTATATGTCTGATGCCCACAGAAGCGAGCAGAGGTGTAAGCTCCCCTGGAACTGGAGCCATACCCAGTTTGAGTCACCATGTGGGATTTGGGGACCAAATCCAGGTCCGCTAGAAGAGCAACAAATGATCTTAACCATTGAGCTGTTTCTCCAGCCTCCAATTTTTTCAAAAAAATATTTATCTATTTATTTATTTTATGTATATGAAGAGGGCATCAGATCACATTACAGATGGTTATGAGCCACCATGCGGTCGTTGGGAATTGAATTCACAGTCTCCAATTTTTAAAACATTTTAAAAAGTTTGTGGGCTGGTGAGATGGCTCAGTGGGTAAGAGCACCCGACTGCTCTTCCAAAGGTCTGGAGTTCAAATCCCAGCAACCACATGGTGGCTCATAACCATCTGTAACAAGATCTGACGCCCTCTGCTGGAGCGTCTGAAG
>NC_034612.1:14594294-14595838 GCF_900095145.1 Mus pahari | reverse complement strand
AGGTCATTCCCCAGGATATACATGGTAGAGGAATGGGAAACTCTCCTGCACACTGCTGACAATTGATATTCACACAAGTGCACACACACACACACACACACACACACACACACACATGTGTAGGGGTGTGGGTGGGGAGAGCTGGCTCACTGAGGAAGAGCACTTGCCACCAAGCCTGATGACCTGAGTTCATTCCCCAGGGCCCACGCACAGTGGAGGGAGAGAGCCCACCCCAAAAGCTGTCCCCTGACCTCCACACGGACTGTGACATGCGGCATCTCCCTCCGTTCACCACGTGAAGGTAAAAGATATGTAAGTAAACAAATAACAAGAAAGAGAGAGCGTGAGGGCCAAAATCGTTTTTACAAGCGCAGATGTCAGCTGGGGGCTGGGCACACTGGTTCACACCCGCAACACCAATTCTTGGAGAGTGGAAGGGCACCGCCCTAAGTGGAGGGCAGCCACCAACATGAAAGCAAAAAACAAAACACGTACTTACAAGTGGTTAAATATTCCCAGAATGACACCAAAGGTCATGTGAAAAATTCCTAAAATCACAGACATTTTCATCTTGAAGGAGTTGAGGAAGGTGAGGCGATTTGTGGCCAGGTTCCAAATCTAAGGACAAAAAACCCAGAGCAATCTAAGCCCCCTCAGCCGCGCAGAGGGGCCCCTAAACAACAGGGTTTACAGGGGAAACAACACCTGTCTCTTCCGCTTCCCACTGACTTCCCTGAGCCAGGGCCTTGAGGGCAAGAGCAGGGAGCTTGCTAGATCCTGCTAGATCCTGCTAGATCTGGCTGCCGAGTGGGGCAGCTTACCATTCAGTGACTGCTGCTCACCTTCTGGATCCTGCTCAGACTGCAGACTTGATCTGAGTATACAAATGACACCTCTGGGCAGGACCGAGGACACCCGAGACTGTGGATCTGAGTAAGACCTGCCACACTGTGATCAGCCTCCCCCACACCTTCCCAGCCAACTCAACAGTGCTGAAGTCCACTTTCAGGACAACTCCTCAGAAAGTCTTCGGGACACTGGTCCAAAGCCTGGCCCTCAGCTTGTGCTTGCTGAACCCTCCCGTGGGCTAGGAGGAGCCTGGCACCCTAGGGCTGCCTCAGCCCCTCACTTTACTCTCTAGACCAAAGGCAATTCACACAGACCTGGTTGGTATCCACAAAGGACCACTTCTGCCGTAGGAAAGGACCCTAGAGAGCCTTACTGCTCTGTCGTCCTCTCCTGAGCTGACCTGGCCCCCAGGTGGCCGGTCACTGCACTGACTGCACTTACAGAGGGGCCCAGCACCTCCCCTCACACACGGGGAAAGAAGCACTCACAGGATCAATGCCGAAAGGGTAGGGGCCTCGGAAAACTCCAGGGATATTCGGGTCCAGCTGCAAAGTCCTGCTGTGCCTGATGGTGCTGTCACTGAAACAGAGGGTAGAGCGGTGTAGTGGCTATTCCTGGTTGTCAACTTGACTATATTTGAAATGAATTACAATCCAGAATTGGAAGGCTCACCAGTGAACCTAATCTGGAGACTG
>NC_034612.1:14556780-14594283 GCF_900095145.1 Mus pahari | reverse complement strand
TGGGATTTGGACTGCAGACTGTAAGTCATCAATAAATTCCTTTACTATATAGAGACTATCTGCAAGTTCTGTGACTCTAGAGAACCCTGACTAATACAAGCGGGTCACCGTGCGGGGAGGAAGGGGCGTGGGTGGGAAAGGGACACCCTGCCTGTGGCATCCTTGTTCACGGGCCACTCACTTCCAAAGCACCATCTTCCTCCGCTCCTCTGGAGAGTGGCTGGAGCTGTACATGGCAGACACGTTCCACCCAGAGCCAAAGAGGTTCACAGACTTGGAGAAGCAGTCGTTGTAGATGAGGCCGGTGTACACAGAGAACAGGCCCATCATCAGCAGGATGTAGCGGCCGTCAAAGAACATCCTAAGGATCTGGGGGGGGGGGAACCGTGAGGGCAGACTCACTCATGGGGCAGCAGGTTCTTGGGGGGATTGACTGGCTCATTCCAGCCCTTCCTCTGGGGCGGCCCAAAAAACCACACACCAGCGGGAGTCTCCCCCAGGTGACAAGTGCACTCCTGTGGAGCACATTTACCCAAAGCTCTTGAGCTGGCTGGAGGTGGAGGCAGGGGGGTCACAGGTTCAAGGTCAGCTTTGGTGGTAACAAGGGTGAGTCCCGAAGGACTACCTGAGACCATTTCAATGACTTCCCACCAAAAGCACAATACACAACAGAGCTCTCCTCCAGTCAAACAACGCAAGCCCTGTCGGGCTGGCAGGTGAGCATTACCTCCTGAGACTGCCTTAGTCTGGGGTGATTCTCATTCAACACCAGTAGGAGGGCAAACAGGAACATGACAAAGCCGTGCCCGAAGTCGCCAAACATCACAGCAAACAAGAACGGGAAGGTGATGATGGTAAAGAGAGCTGCAAAGACAGGGGGTTGGCCAGTTCTCAGCAGGGCCTTAGGTTAGCATGGACATATGGCACGACTGTACACACACACACACACACACACACACACACACAGACACGCTTTCTCAGAGCTCTCGGAACAGTAAGGTCATCTAAATGCTACACAAAGCTGACAAAGTGACAGCAGTGAGATTGCTTGACAAACATCTACTCTATCCCTCCATCGAAAGCACTAACAGGGCCAGGCATGGTGGCACACGCCTGTAAGCCCAGCATTCAGGAGGATCACCAGAAGTGTGAGGCCAGCCACACTGTGACTGTTTGAGGCTAGTCAGGGCTGCCGCGTGAGACCTTGCCTCAGAAACCCAACCAAGCCAAGGCTAAGCTGACAGAAGAGCAGGAGGGCTGTGCTCATGCAGACGCCCCACCTGGGTTCACTTCTCTGTAGCTCCCGACTCCATAGGCATCCACGATGTTCTGGAAACCCTCGGTGAATTTGTTGGTTCGGATCAGAGTGGGCGGTGTTTCTTTCGTAGGGATTGTGTTCATGAACGAGGGGATGGTAGCTCCGCTCTCTCTCTTCCACACAGAAAAGAAAGAGGAAAATGACTGTCCATGAGAACAGCTACAGACCAAGACAGGACGCATGCACGCGCTCCGCTCTGCGGGCTCACAGAACTGGGTCGCCGCTCTAGACATCGAGCAAAACAAGCACAGTGGCCCGAGGACAGAAGCTGAAGCTAGGGCCCTGGGAAGGAGAGCGGGACGGAGCTGTGACCCCTGGGAAGGAGAGCGGGATGGAGCTGTGACCCCCTGGGAAGGAGAGCGGGATGGAGCTGTGACCCCTGAGAAGAAGAGCGGGATGGAGCTGTGATCCCTGGGAAGGAGAGCAGGACGGAGCTGTGACCCCTGGGAAGGAGAGTGGGACGGAGCTGTGACCCCTGAGAAGGAGAGCGGGACGGAGCTGTGACCCCTGGGAAGGAGAGCGGGACGGAGCTGTGACCCCTGGGAAGGAGAGCGGGACGGAGCTGTGACCCCTGGGAAGGAGAGCGGGACGGCTGTGACCCCTGGGAAGGATGTCGGGACAGAGCTGTGACCCCTGGGAAGGATATCGGGATGGAGCTGTGACCCCTGGGAAGGAGGTCAGGACAGAGCTGTGACCCCTGGGAAGGAGAGCGGGACGGAGCTGTGACCCCTGGGAAGGAGAGAGGGACAGAGCTGTGACCCCTGGGAAGGAGAGAGGGACGGAGCTGTGACCCCTGGGAAGGAGAGCGGGACAGAGCTGGGAAGTGAGGATGAAAAACTGGGACAAGGAAAATGGAGGCAGAATCAGGCCCAGGGCAACGAAAAACTGACGTGTGAGCCAGGCCTGCACTTGGGAGGTTTGGGCAGGAGGATATTTGAATGTGAAGCCAGTATAGCAACCGACAGAGCTGAAACTTGAAAGAAAGAAAGAAAGAAAGAAAGAAAGAAAGAAAGAAAGAAAGAAAGAAAGAAAGAAAGCAAGCAAGCAAGCAGGGGTTGGAGGGGTGGGGGGAAGAAGGAATACTGAAGTCTAGGACTTTATGTCTTAAAGCGGTCAAGAAAGGGCTGGTGAGAGGGCTCGGTGGGTGAGCCTGTTGACCTGAGTTCAATCCCTCGGACCCACATGGTGGAAGCTGTCCAGTCCCTGCACGCTGTCCTCTGACCTGCACAGGCACCGTAATACCCACATGCATACACACCGCATAAGCAAAGTCATTCAAAATGGTCAGCAAAGAGGAAGTCAGCTACAACTACAATATCACCTAATTTACAAAAGGAAAACAGATAAAAGACAATCCACTGTATCACTGCGGCAGAGCCTTCTCTGTCAGCTTTCCCTCAGTTTCAGTGCATTGTTCACACTTGCCCAGAAATGCACACTAGCTGCAATGTTCACACTTGCCCAGAAATGCACACTAGCTGCAATGTTCACACTTGCCTAGAAATGCATACTAGCTACAATGTTCACACTTGCCCAGAAATGCACATTAGCTGCAATGTTCACACTTGCCCAGAAATGCACACTAGCTGTAATGTTTGCACTTGCCCAGAAATGCACACGAGCTACAATGTTCGCACTTGCCCAGAAATGCACACTAGCTACAATGTTCACACTTGCCTAGAAATGCACATGGGCTATAATGAACACCAGAGGAGAAACAGACCAACAGCCAGGGTATGTTCATCTGTATGTTCACACCAGTGAGCTACACGCCTGCAGCAAACAGGAAGAAACCCAGCCTCACTCAGCCAGCACCAGAGCTGGGACAATCCTTCTGGAAGGCCACACACACGCTAAGGATGTGGCTAAGCATGGGCTGTCCCATGCAGGGGTGTTTATAACCAGAAAGCACCCGACCAACCGAGAACCAGCTAACAAACCCAGATGCACGCCTGCAAGAGAATCCAGTCATCAAAACAACCGTTTACTCAGCAGCGTGACCACCACACGATCTGCTGTCTAGAGGGAGCCAACGCTAAGGAGCTGTCTGCTGTCCACCATCCCCTGCACTTGCCCGAGGAAATGCAGGCCAAACAAAACAGTTCTTTAGACGTTAAGAAAAAAGAGGGAGAGTTTAATTTTAAAAGGTAAGAGGAAAAGAAAGGCTGCCTGTGCTTGCTCCTACACCTAGGCCGATTCCTTTTCAGTTTTTCTTTTATTATTATTATTATTATTATTATTATTATTATTATTATTATTATTATTTTCTTTATTTACATTTCAAATGCTATCCTGAAAGTTCCCTATACTCATCCCCCACACCGCCCCTGCTCCCTGACCCACCCACTCCCACTACTTGGCCCAGGCCTTCCCCTGTGCTGGGTCATATAAAGTTTACAAGACCAAGGGGCCTCTCTTCCCAATGATGGCCGATTAGGCCATCATCTGCTACATATGCAGCTAGAGACATGAGCTCAGGGGGTACTGGTTAGTTCATATTGTTGTTGCACCTACAGGGTTGCAGCCCCCTACAACACCTTGGGTACTTTCTTTAGCTCCTCCATTGGGGGCCCTGTGTTCCATCCAATAGCTGACTGTGAGCATCCACTTCTGTGTTTACCAATGGCTTGTGCTGTAAAACCTAGGCCGATTCCTAGCCGGCCAGTGACAGGAGAAAACTGAAGCGGGGCCCGGAGGGAGGGACCGATAGAGTCGCAGTTCAGGATGCTCTCCTGATTCTCTCTTCCCGCTGTGCATTGTTGTTACCTATGTGAGGGCTCCAGACCCAGAGAACTGAAGTTACAGACAGTTGTGAGCCGCCACGTGGGTGCTGGGAATTGAACCCAGGTCCTCTGGAAGAGCAGTCTTACTGCGGCGCCATCTCTCCAGCTCTAAAAGACCCACTCTTCAAAGCTTTAGGCAGAGAGCAGTGTTGGGCAAGCCCTTCCCAGCACTCTAAAACACTTTCTCTGTTTTGGGGGGAGTTTTTTTGAAACAATTCCTCAGACTGGCCTCAAGCTCTCCAACCTTCACCTCAGCTTCCCTAGGCCTGGGGTCACAAGTGTGCAGTACCCTGTGACACACTATGTCCCAGAGAGGGTCCTAACGGGGCAGGGAGCCTTACCGAGCCTTCCTCCAGTGCTCTGCGCAAGCCTGGCAGGTCCACCTCGGGGCACCAGACCTCAGCTATGAGGCACTTGTTGGTGACGTCAAAGCTGCACATGTTGAGCATGTGGTAGATGGCCTTCATCTTCCTCACCTGGACCACACGGCTGCACACGGACTCGGCAGCTTTGCAGAGCACTTGCCGCAGATAGTCCTCCGTTTTGTGCAGCACCTGTGGGAGCAAGCATGGGCTTTGTGGATACACTCACAGTTCTTGGCCACCGTAGCAACACCAGGAATGGTCAGAGACTGCCAGCTCACAAGCAAACATACTAGCAGTCTCCGAGAACAGAGCACTTGGCACTGAAGAGCTCAGACATCCTGTGAGGGGTGGCCAGACAGAAGGGTGGCCTGATTGTCGACCCTCCCTTCCCCTTGTCCTGGCCTAGCTCCGATCCCCCTGAAAGCCACCAATCCCCCTCCCAGCCCTGAGGTCTCCATGTGCGGAAATCTGCTTCCTGTCAGTGACACCAAGAGAAACTCAAACCCTAAACAGGCAAGTGGGACGGCCCCCACCACGCGAGCTTGTCTTCACTGCCCAAATGATGATCTGGCATACCAGAGAGACACAAAGGGCTTTTCCCTTCACTACTCCCTGGGCTTGTAACTGCAGAACAGATGCTCCGAGGGCAGGAATTCATGGTGACTGTCTACAACCAGACACCCGGTTGACAGAGAAAGCAGCTGGCTTCCCAATGTCCCCAGCCCCGGCTTACTCACCGTGTAAAGGTCTTGGATGCGAGTATTGAGCCCCTCCTGAATCTCCCTGCGCTCCTCAGCCGTGTTTGGATACGGGTAGATGTGGCAGTGGTAACTATAGACGACAGAATCCAACAGTCAGACAGGCAAAAAGGGCTGCTTCTAAGGCAAGGCCCAGATTCCACTCTTGCCAGCACAGCACCTACAGCACCAGGCAGGGCAAAGAGATAGCCACAGCCACTTTGGGAAGGCCTTGTGTGCAACTCAGTGGACACACAGTAAATGGATCCCCAAACACTCTCAGATCCAAACCCACCGTTACTCCAGGAAGCCCGTTCCCAATCCGACCTTCCTGAAATGCACCTGAGGTTAAGAACCATCAAGCAGGCTAAGAGCACACCTTAAAACGACGCCAGGATGGTGGTGGCACAACCTGCAACCCAGCACTCAGGAGGCAGAGGTGGGAGGACGGTGAGCTCAAGCTGGCTACTGTTTCAGGGTTGACACTGCTTAGGCCGAGTTGTCCTGCCGGACCCCGTCCTCAGACACACAGACAAGGAGCTGCAGTCGCCCTACACTGCCTGCTGAGCCGCTGATCCATGCCTTTCCTTCTGCAGGAGCCACTTGGAAACACCCTCTGGGCCCCGCCCTGCAGCAGCCTGGCAAAGGGACTTCACTGAGTGGGTGTGGCTTTCTTTCTCACACTAAACATATCTACTGCAAGGATGCAAGCTGGGGCTGGAGAGGGAGATGACCTGGGTTCAGTTCATAGAGCCATTCACATCCCACAACTCCCACTCCAGGGATCCAATACCCAACATTAGGTGATTATAGACTATATCAAGTTGACGGTTTAACTAACTAGCTAGCTAACTAACTAGTGTACCTAACAAGTCCTAAACACATTAAATAAACAAGAGACTCAGAAGCCTGGCAGAGCTCAGGTAGAGACCTGTCCAGCAACTGAGAGGGCCCAGGTAAAGCCTCCTTCCTCACCAGTCACATATCTTCTTAACCTTGTGGCCAATCTGCTCTCCCCAAAAGGAAATCAGGAACACGTACCACTTTATGACTTCACCCTACAAAGACAGACAGAGGGAGAGAGCGGTGAGTTCTATGCACACCCTCAACCCTGGTGACTCCCACCCTTGCACACCAAGTTCACTGCCTGGGGCAGTAGGTGCAGTGGCTCTTACTGACTGCAATTCACCTGCTCACCAAGACAACCCCCAAGCTGGCAACCATGCCAGCTCACAGGCGTATGCAGAGCCACGCCCCTCAATAAGAGGTGAGCACACTGGGCCACGTTCTGCCTTCTCTCGATTCAGCTTCTTACTGTAACTAAGTGCCTCCCCCCATCACTGCTACGACTTCCCTGTATGTGCTTTTTATGGATGATGGCACTGTTTAAATGGCCACTGTGGTGGTTTGAATATGCTTGGCCCAAGGGGTGGCATGATTAGGACGTGTGACTACGCTGGAGGCACTGTAGGGGTGGGCTTTGAGACCCTCCTCCTAGCTACCTGGCAGACGGTCTTCTCCTTCTGTGGATTT
This sequence comes from Mus pahari, assembly GCF_900095145.1. Taxonomy (NCBI): domain Eukaryota; kingdom Metazoa; phylum Chordata; class Mammalia; order Rodentia; family Muridae; genus Mus; species Mus pahari. The sequence goes on along the minus strand of NC_034612.1, from coordinate 14,587,547 downwards.
GGAACTCTGGGTTTAGAAAGCCGTAGAATGCCTTAAGTGGGACTTAATGAGCCATCCCTGTAGGAATATGGAAGACTTTGTCGCTGAGGGTGATTTGAACTGTGGAAGCCTGGCTCTACAGGTTTTAGAAGAGAAGAATTTTAATATGCAGCTGAGAGACTGTTTTTGTGATATTCTGGTGCAGAATGTGGCTGCTTTTTACTCTTGTCTGAAGAGTCTAGCTGAGGCTAAGGAAAAGAGATTTATAGTCATTGCACCGACAAAGGAAGGCTCAAAAAGAACCAGCAGAGACTCTGTTCTCTGGTTTGGTCTCATGAAGAGCATGATCAAGCTGGCTGGCTGGAGCTAAGAAATTAGTGATTAAGAAGAGACCAGCGGGGCTGGAGAGATGGCTCAGTGGTTAAGAGCCCTGACTGCTCTTCTGAAGGTCCTGAGTTCAAATCCCAACAACCACATGGTGGTTCACGACCATCCGTAAGGAGATCTGACGCCCTCTTCTGGTACATCTGAAGACAGCTACAGTGTAGTTAGATATAATAAATAAATAAATCTTAAAAAAAAAAAAAAGAAGAGACCAGCATCACTGAGGTGAGATCCGGGAAGTGCTTTCTGAGGGCACAGAGGCTGTGTTGGAATCTGTCGAGCTGGTTGTTGGTTGTGTTTGGTCCAGGATTTCCTTACTATGATGTTCTGGAATGGTAATGTATATCTTATGACATTTGAGATATATGATCTGCTTTTTTATTTTGACTTTATAGGGAAATACAGCTACGTGATTAAATGAATTTAAGAAAAGACCCTGAACTTTAAACTTTTAACACTGTCGAGTCTTCTATAGACTACGGGAACTTTTGAGGTTGGGTTAAATACATTTTGCATTATGCTATGTTTAGGTACGGCCCCCATAGACTAATATGTTTGAACAAGCCTATGGGGGCCAGGGAGTGGAATGTGGTGGTTCGAAGACGCTTGGCCCAGGGAGTAGCACTATGAGGACATGCAGCCTTGTTGGAGGAAGTGTGTCACTGTGGGTGTGAGCTTTGAGACCCTCCTCCTCCTTGCCCCGTGGAAGTCAGTCTTTTCCTGTTTGCCTTTGGAACAAGATATAGAACTCTCAGCTCCTCCTGAACCATTCCTGCCTGGATGCTGCCATGCTCCTGCCTTGATGATAATGGACTGAACCTCTGAACCTGTAAGCCAGTCCCAACTAAATGGTGTCCTTCATAAGAGCTGCCTTGGTCATGGTGTTTGTTCACAACAGTAAAACCCTCACTAAGACAGCCACCAGAGAACATATCTAGACCTCAGTGAGAACCGCCTTCTGGAAGCCTGAGTGGGTGAGGCTGAGCCTTGCTCACCACCACTTACAGGACAGTTAAAAAGAGTCAACAATGCACGGTAAACAAGTCCAAGCGAAACACAAAGTACATAAGGCCAGGCACGGCTCACTGATGAACAGTGACCAGAGATGCCCGGGAAGCAAGCTCATTCTGCCCCAGGAATAGTGAAACCCCATAACATTTGCTGAGTGTTTACAATGTCTTTGAACAACACATTTCTGTGAATAAGAAGAATCAGCCAGCATTACGAATGTTCAACAAAATGGATTTCTACAAAGCTCAGCTGGGATGTGCAGAGCTGACCTCATATGAATGAGGGCCCAGGCTCAGTCCCCAGCACTGAGAACACAACTGAAGAGTTCTACCTGTTTGTGAGAAACTGCTGAGCTGCCAAGGCTGAGAGCAGTAAGCCTGAGGGAGCTGTCAGGGTGATGAGACATGGTAGGCTAGATGGCGTAAACATTATAGAAAAAGCCAGGTTGGAGGGGTAGTGAGGTAGGGTGTGAGTGGCCACCTTAAACAGGTGGGAAAGAAGGGCCCAGAGGAGAGGACTGTTAAGTGTTGAGGAAACGAAGGTGGAGAGAGCCACATGGACCTGGGGAAAGACTGAAGCAAAAGAAAAAGCCAGACCGGGTGTGGTGGCGCATACCTTTAATTCTAGCACTTGGGAGGCAGAGGCAGGCAGAACTCTGAGTTCGAGGCTAGCCTGGTCTACAGAGTGAGTTCCAGGACAGCCAGGGCTACACAGAGAAATCCTGTCTCGTAAAACCAAAAGAAGAAGAAGAANGAAGAAGAAGAAGAAGAAGAAGAAGAAGAAGAAGAAGAAGAAGAAGAAGAAGAAGAAGAAGAAGAAGAAGAAGAAGAAGAAGAAGAAGAAGAAGAAGCAGAAGAAGAAGAAGAAGCAGAAGAAGAAGAAGAAGCAGAAGAAGCAGAAGAAGAAGCAGCAGCAGCAGCAGCAGCAGCCGCCCACAAAAGCATGCTGGGACAGGGGAAGCCAGCTCAAGCTGGACAGAAGGGTATGAGAACAGATGATGACAGACAGGCCACCATAGGGTATGGGGCCTTCTGCTGGAAGCCACTGGAAGATTCTAGAGTGAGCCACTCTGGCAGAGCCAGCTGGATGCTGGGATGAGACAAGGGCAAGGTGGGACAGGGTAATACAGTGGGGTGGGCTACTGAAACCTAGAGGCAAGAGAAGTGCAACCAAGACCCCAACCAGAACAGCCAAGCACAGGGAAGCACGTGAGCCAGACTCCCTCTGTTCCCGAGCCCAGCCTCTGAGTCTGGGGATGGAGTGGCGTGCAGAAGATGCTGGGTGCCCTGAGGCTGTGGATTGAGCCTTAGACATGGAGCTGCCGCCTCCTAAGATGGGGTCTGGATGCCCAGCCTTAGGAGATCTGTAGGGCTCAGTGTGAGCCGGGAAGTAGGAGCACCTTTGGGTACTCACAAAACGGCATCCGTATATAAGCCAAAGGCTGGTGTGCACAGGCAAGGCCAGGGCTCTGCAGAAGCAATACTCCAGCTTCCGCCGCAGACAGGCACTCACCGTCTCAGGGTCCTCCAGGCACTCGTCCAGCTCTGCATAGGTCACAATGGTGTACCCTTTGCAGGCCCGCCACAGCATTCTCTCAAATGCTTCGACTCTGCCTTGCTGAATCAGGCCAGAAACGAATCTGTGAGACAGTGAAGACCCCCCGGCATTAGAGGACTGAGAGGACCTCTGTCTACTGCAGGCCAAGAGGCTGGCGTGAGAGCCGTCGAGCAGCAAGATACTTGTGTGCCGGACAAAGGCTTGCTGAAGCTGCCTTTCCCATGGCCAGCTGGGTGAGGGGAAAGTTCTAGACTTCCAAGACCAAACCAGATACCCAGCTGCTGTGCATGTTACACTGACGTGGGCTGGGAAGACCCTACAAATGCCAGTGTGGAAGAGCACACACTCCAGATGCCAGCGAGGTGACGGCATGGGGCAAGGCCACCACAGACATGACTTCCGGCTCCACACTTCCTGTCACCTGCTCACGACTGTGCTTCTCCTGGACAAGGGGGAAGTCTGTCTGCCCTGAGAACACACAGCCACAGCGTAGAGGTCAGCCAGGATTTGGTATTAGTTTCTATCACTTCCAAAAACTAAAAAAAAAAAAAAGAAAGAAAAAAGAAAAAGAAACAACAACAAAAGTACCAACAAAAGCCCTATTCTAAGAAATACAAAATGGGCCTGGGCCGACGGCACTCCCAGCTGCCTGTGAACAGGGCAGTTCTCTCCAAAGCAAGCCCTCTTTATTCCAATCTTCACTGTGCGCCCAAATAAGGAACTCGGGAATATGAAACAAGTGTTTCAGCTGAAGAGGTGATCCCATTACAGAGCACTTGAGTGAAGATGTCTGAGCCACAGCCAACCTTATATAGTGGAAAGAGAACCGACTCGGGAAAGCTCTCCTTTGCCCTCCACGTGCATACCAGAGTACGCATGTATCAACCCACAAATATACACAGTAGGTAAGAAGGAGAAAAAGTTGGCGATGGTTCAGCAGTTAAGAGCATTAGGTGTTCTTCTAGAGGGCATGGGTTCAATTTCCAGTACCCTCGAGGTGGCTCACAATGGGCTGTAACTTCAGTTCCAGGGGTCTGCTGACCTCTGTGAGTCCCAGGCACATTCATGGTATCCAGACAACATATATACAATCCTTTTTAAAATTAAAAGTAAAAACAAAAACTCATAAATTTTAAAAAGTAAAATTTAAAACAAAAGGTCACAAATTACACAAGGAAATTCGTTCTCATTGGCTCACTGGGTCAGGAAAGTGGAAGGGACAGACAGCAGTGCCAGCTGTGGTGACAGGCACCTGCCATCCCTGCCCCTGGGAGGATCAGAAGCTCAAGGTCATCCTCAGGTACACTGTGAGCTTGAGGCCAGCATGGGCTACATGATACCTTGTCTCAGAGAAGAAGGAAAAAGAGGCTGATGATAAACAACGAAGGAAACAAAAGGGACAGAGGGCAGGCACAGCCCTTGGAAGCACCACTCAACACCAGACCCAGTGAGCGCTCAGCAGGAGAGGCACACGCGGCCAGCCTGAGCTTAATTTCCAGAACCCACGTGGAAAGGGAACACTGACTCCTGCCATCTGTCCTCCGGCTTCTGGGAACTCGAGTAAATAAGTGTAGGGAAAAATAAAAAACAAGACACAAAAACCAACCATACCCCCAGAAGGGACCCCTGTTTGCACCACAGGGCTTGGTGCTTCAAAGACCAATTATGTGGGGCTCGTGGGGAACATAGATGCAGCTTCTCTCCAACTCAATACACCAAGAGAAGAAGTCCTCAGGCTTTCAGCTACATCGATACTGTGTGGTTAAGTCCAATGTACAGGAGCCCAGTGTTCTCTGGGAGGCAATCACTCTGGGCCAATCGCCGGCTGTAAATGGCCCATTCACCCACTCTATGGCCCGCGTCTCCCATTCTACAGGAAGGGCTTGGTGCTCACTGTCACCTACCCCAGCTTGGCGCCCAGCCGCTGCATGCAGCTGTAGTCCAACAGAGAGTCGTTCTCTAAGGCGGGAAACTCTTCATAGGTGGGCTCAAACTGGAAAGACACAGAAGCAGGCACACCGTTAACAGACTCCTCCCTCACAACAGGCTTCCAGACAAGCCCACAGAGGTACTGTACAACCCGGAACAGATGACAACCCAGTCGGGTAAACTGCCCCATAAGGAAAGTCACGCTGCCAAGCCTGACAGGTGAACGGCTCAAGACACTCACACGAGAGTGGCTGTAAGTGAGGCTGAAACCTCGGCTCAAGGGACAATGATTGTATCTAGGGTCACAACTACAGCAAGCGAGCGCAAACGCAGGAGGGACGAACTCTGTCTATCCTGTGCAGTCAGTTCAGTGCGGTGCCAGCTGAGGCTGTAACTGAGATGCAGCGCTCTGAGCATATGGTGATGCTGGTGCATCCACACACACATCCTCGCCCGCCCAGCTGCCTGACACCAGCATGAACCAGCCTTCACTCGTGAGGACACTCCTCTTGCCCTCTCTGCTCACAGCCTTTTAGAAAAACAAAGAGGTTTTTTTTTCTTCATAACCACAAGACATTTTGCTTGAGGCTGGGGAGATGGCTCTGTGGTTAAGAGTATTTGTTGCTCTTTCCGAGGTTCTGTATTCAGTTGCCAGGACCCCACAGCTCGCTGTTCCTGTCTATATAAACTCCAGTTCCAGGGTATCAGATGCCTTCTTGTGCCCTCTGTGGGCACTGCACACAACTGGTTCACAGACATATATGTAGGCAAAACACCCACACATCCAAAATAATAAAATACAATAGAGGCCAGAAAGATGGGTTAGGAATGCTGACTGCTCTTCCAGAGGACCTGGGTTCGATTCCCGACAGCCACACGGCAGCTCACAACCCTCTATAACTCACATATGTAGTGTACAGGTATATATGCAGGGAAAACATCTATACACATAAATAAAAACATTAAAACATAGTTTTCAAAAAAATTAAAGACAAAAACCATCTTTTTCTTGACTATGAGCTAAAGGATCTCGTGGCAGGAAGTGGTGTCCCTCGCTAAAAGCAGCAGCACGGGAAGAAGCCTAGGACGCAACCCAAAGCAAAGCAGAGGCTGAGGCGGACCGCTTACAACACACGACGGACCGCTTACAACACACGACGGACTGCTTACAACACACGACGGACCACTTACAACACATGACAGACTGCTTACAGCACACGATGGACCGCTTACAACACACAAAGGACTGCTTACAACACACGACGGACTGCTTACAGCACATGACAGACTGCTCACAGCACACGATGGACCGCTTACAACACACGAAGGACTGCTTACAACACACGAAGGACTGCTTACAACACATGACAGACTTCTTACAGCACACGGTGGACCGCTTACAACACACGACGGACCGCTTACAACACACAATGGACTGCGTACAGCACATGACAGACCGCTTACAACACACGACGGACTGCTTACAGCACTTGACAGACTGCTTACAGCACACGATGGACCGCTTACAACACACGAAGGACTGCTTACAACACACGAAGGACTGCTTACAACACACGAAGGACTGCTTACAACACATGATAGACTGCTTACAGCACATGGTGGACCGCTTACAACACACGATGGACCGCTTACAACACACAACGGACTGCGTACAGCACATGACAGACCGCTTATAACACATGACGGACTGCTTACAGCACATGACAGACTTCTTACAGCACACGGTGGACCGCTTACAACATACGATGGACCGCTTACAACACACAACGGACCGCTTATAGCACATGACGGACCGCTTACAACACATGACAGACTGCTTACAACACATGACAGACCGCTTACAACACACAACGGACCGCTTACAGCACATGACGGACCACTTACGACACACGATGGACCGCTTACAACACGTGAAAGGAGAACACACTTATGCCTAGCACGTCAGCTCCCGCCTGTAAGCCCAGCACTCGCTCCAATTTCAAGGACAGCCTGGGCTACCAGTGAGACCTGGTCTCAAATTTCAGCAGGGCCTGAGAGACAGCTCAGATGGCAGGGTGCTTGCCTAGTGTGACAATGCCAGCTTTAACTCCAGGACTGGGCAAGTGGAGGCACAAGGCTCAGAAGTCCAAAGTCAAGCTGCCAGAGTGTCCAGGGCCAGCCAGAGCTACACAAAGCTGTCTGGAGAGTAACCATAAAGGCAACCCGTGTGAATGAACTGACTACAAAGCCCACAGGCAGAGGCGGTGGACCCTCGGCACACCTTCACTGATGCGTACCTCCACGTTCCGTTTGAGGAAGGTCTTCGTGACCCTCAGCATGTGGGTATACTCCACCAGTTCCAGCAAGTTCTTCCTCAGCTTCTCCTTGTTCTTGGTGACTTCTCTGAGCTCCACCTCCAGCTTCTGCAGCTGTTCCTACAATGACACAGCTGCCGGTGAGCACAGGGCTTAGTCTGAGAACGACCCCACAACCCCGAAGTCACCGGGGCTCAAAAAAGCCACTGTGCCTAGCAGCAAGCCAGAATGTAAATGTGGTGCAGCGTGAGAACTCTCAGGATGGCAAGGCTCACCAGCTCATTTAGTTCACAGTCAAACATCTGCAGACTGCAGGGACCCCAGCTCCTGCAGGCCACACGCGGCCTCCCAGCCCAGTCCCAGCTATCGCTCACTTTCCTTCAGTGGCTTGTCCATCCCACACACTCTGCCTATGTTTTCTTTTGTTTGCAATGGAAATCGTCTAAGATCAGCTTCTCAGAACACGTTCTCCTGTCTCCCACCAGACGACTGAGGATATACGCACTCAAGAAAAGCATCAGTGCTCACAGTCAAGTGTCCTTAGCCTTCAAGCCACTGACACAGACTTTGTAAAAGAAACCACTGAGCCAGTGCAAACTCATTCAAAACCACCGTCCTGGTCCCCCTTACTGGGCTCTGCATTGTCAAAGCTATCGAAGTCATGGCTGCCTATAATTACGTCATAACCAGGCACTGTCATAGTCCCACCATAACCAGGCCACCAGAGGATTGCCACTGCTGTTGAGAGGGTGCCATGCTTGACATGAGGTCACACACCAAGTGGCTGGCTGCTTCCTCCCAGACAGAAGAGCTGGCCACAGAAGGGCCTCAGCAACCATGGCCACTGTTTCAAAAGAGCGATGAAGGGCCGCCATATTCCTTCTGAGTGCCAATTCCAACAAGAAGTCTAGAAGAGCCGGTGGCCTTGAATCCCAGCACTCAGAACCAGAGGCAAACAGATCTCTATGTCTATGAGTTCAAGGCCAACCTGTTCCATGCTAGCCCGTGTTACACACTGAGACCTTGTCTCAAAAAAAAAAAAAAAGGTCTGGAGTCTCAGATAACACCTTGTGTTCACAGGCAAGGTGGGGTGATGGCACCATAGCCTTCATCCCCAACATGCTGACCGCCTGCTGGGAGCCGGGAGTGAGAAGGACATGAAGGCGCAGGCCTGCAGCCCAGCACTGGAGCAGACACATGTGTGCTAGGATGGATAATCCCACACTGAGCAATCTGAAACCTCCCAGGCCACAACAGACACTACATTCTCCTGAGGCTCCCTCCAACAGCTGTCCACTACAGTCAGACAAAACTGAGCTACAGGCCACTGAAAGTTTGCTAGCCCACTGTCCTGTGTGTCGGGTCACAGCTCAGGGAAGAGAGGCAGAGAAGCGTGAAGCACTGTGAAGGTGACCTGGTGATCCTGGAACTTTTGCTGACAGTGTCTTCAGGAGTGAGTTACCTGCATTTCTAGGACATGTTTAAGAGGTGGTGCAGGAGGACTGGCCTCTCCCTCAGGCAGGGGAATATCAGCTCTGGTGATTTCCTGCACCAGGTACACTGTGAAAATAAGATGCAGAGTCAGACGGTCTCGCTGTGACCCTTTGCAATCCAAACCCTGGCAGCCCCAACCTGCTGTGTGCACAGATCCCGCCTGTCCCTGTCACCTCCTGCATTCACTGGCTGAGCTACCCAGCTTCTTTCATAATTAAAACCCAGGCTAAAACAGATTTGGGTACCTCCTCCTGTGGAAGGCACCAACAGTGTAGACCTGAACCCCACCAGAGGCAGTGAGCTGGCGCTCCCCACAGAGGTCAGAGTCACAGCAGAGCCAGGCTCCCGGCGAGGCACCAAGCTGCACTTCTTTGCTCTGCTTTTAGGAGCCTCAGTCTACACAAGTGACCTGTCCCCAAGTGATGATGTCACTCAGACACATGAACTATTAATATGCAAATATCTAGAGATTCCATATGACTAAATGGTATTGTCAACATTAGGGCTGAAAGCCACGGGAAGTGGTACACGCCTTCAACCCCAACACTTGGGAGGCAGAGGCAAGTGAATCTCGTTGTTCAAGGCCAGCCTGGTCTACAGAAAGAGTTCCAGGCCAGCCAGGGCTACACAGAGAAACACTCTTGAAAAACACAAAGAAATCTGATAAACAAATACTGGGGCTGGAGAGGTGGTTCGGAGCAGGGCTCCTGCAGAGGACCCAGTTCCCAGCACCCACACGAGGCAGCTCATGTGGACCACAACAGTTCCAGAAGATCTGATGCCCTCGTCTGGCGTTGTTGGGCACTGCACTTACATGTACATAGCCACACACTGACACACAGTTAAAAAATAATAAATCTTTTTTTTTTTTTTTTTAATATTACTGTTCATTTAAAATCCTGAACTAAAAGTTCAGGTGTTGTTCAGAGAAATGGCTCAGCACTTAACAGCACGGAGTGGGCCATGAGTGCGCTTCCAGGAGGCCTAAGTCCAAACCTCAGCCCCCCGCGCCGGGCAGCTCACAGCCCCCACGCCGGGCAGCTCACAGCCACTTGTAACTCCATCCAGTTCTAGGAAATGCAACACACCTCTGTTCTCCAAGGGTTTATCTGCACTCGTGTACACAGACAGACAGACACACACATATGCGCACACACACATAATTAAAAGCAATAAAAATAAATCTTAAAAAAAAAAGGCCTGCCGTCCATCACATGGGAGAGAAGGGCAGGAGGTCCGGCAGTCTGAGGTCCGCCTCAGCTACACTGTGCTCCAGCCCAGTCTGGGCTTCATGAGACCCTGACTGCCCCACACCAGGTCCCCCTCCAAATGAGAAGAAGAAGAAAAATAAATCTCTAGGTGAAGGGGAATTCCTCGCTGAGGAGCAACTGAGGACAACTGGCACTGGCGGTCTCTGTCCTCTTGGGGGCTCTGGCCATCTGTCACCTGCCCGGGTCCTAGTGGGTCCCCACAGCCACGACACATGGGTGGCACTAGGCGGACTAGGTCGGTCACTAAAGAAAAACAGGACAAGGAGGTGGGAGAGGGAGGGGGGTGCAGCTGGGGGAAGACAGCAGGGTGTGTGTCGGGGAAATAAATATGATCAAGATGCCCTGTGTATCTGTACAAAATTTCAAAGAATTAAAAAAAAAATCCCTATTTAAAAAAAAAAAAAATGAAACAACTTGGGGGCTGGAGAGATGGCTCAGCAGTTAAGAGCGCCGATGGCTCTTCCAGAGGTCCTGAGTTCAAACTCCTGTGGCCACATGGTGGCTCACAACCATCTGTTTTGAGATCTGACTCCCTCTACTGGTGTGTCAGAAGGTAAAATCTGTTGGAAGGGATAATCACTGCCAGAGGTGTGAGGGGCACACACTGTCACTGGACACGCAACATATAATAAATAAATAAATTTTAAAAATATTTACAAAAAAAAAAAAACAAAACAAAAAACTTAAGTAATGATTAACAGTCAGAAATCATTCTAAGATGCTGGGGAGATGGCTCAGCGGTTAAGAGCACCAGCTGCTCTTCCAGAGGTCCTGAGTTCAATTCCCAGCAACCACATGGTGGCTCACAACCTCTTCTGGCACACAGGTGTACATGCAGTTGGAGCACTTATATACATAAAATAAAGAAATAAAGAAATCTTTAAAAGAGAAATCATTGTAAAAGTCAAGACTCTCTTACACCCCAACTACTCTGCGGTAAATCTTAGACTTTAGGGACGAAGCAGAGCCCACGCACGGCCTACTGGGTTGTGAACGTCAAGCAGGAAGCTCCAAACTACCCCATTCACAAAGGAAGCCCTGCAAAAACACCAGGTCTTATGAAGCCAGCTGTCAGCCACTTCCTGCCTTTCTTGTTCATGACAGCTTGAGTTGAGTGGCGAATATTAACACATATACAAGGTTCTTAACTTACAAGAAACTACACAAGATGGCCTGAATAAGCCATGACACATCGATACCATGAAATCCTACTCAGCTGCCATCAAAAATGATGAGCCTACGATTGGACAGAACAGGGATCAACTCCCCGCCTCTATCTCTCTCTCTCTCTCTCTCTCTCTCTCTCTCTCTCTCTCTCTCTCTCTCTCTCTCTCTCTCTCTCTCTCTTTCTTCTCCCCACCCCAGACAGGGTTTCTCTGTATAGCCCTGGCTGTCCTGAAACTTGGGCTGTAGACCAGGCTGGCTTCAAACCCAAAAATCCGCCTGCCTCTGCCCCCCAAGATCTGGGATTAAAGGCGTGCCCCCACTGCCCGGCTTCTTCCCTCTCTTCTCTTTATCTATATTTTCTGAAAGAAACAGCTATGCTTATATTAAGATAAAAAAAGTATTGAGATTAAAATGGAAGACAAACTTACCCAATATTCGTTCTAGTTCTTCACACCTCTTCACCTCACCGACGAATTTTCTTTGAAAAGAACTTACATTTTGGTTGAGCTGAGAAAAGAAAGAAAAATTTAAGTTCCTGAAAATTTTAAATTTGCTTTTATTTATCTAATTATTCAAACCATTTTGGTGGGGGGGGGCAAGGGAATCAAATGCAGGCCTGGTTCAATTAAAATTTTATTTTTTGTTACTTAATCCTTTTAAAGTTTGCTAGTGCTGGGTCACATTCTGTCCCTGAGCGAAGGTAAAATCTGTTGGAAGGAAACAATCACTGCCAGAGATGTGAGGGGCACACACTGTCACTGGAGGATGCTCAACAGAAGGACTGGCGGGGTTTCTAGACAGCAAGCTGGCAACTGCTACCAGAAAAGACTAAAAAAGAGCCCTGGGTTCAGAAGTAACCCATGGAAAACATTGACTTTAAAGAAAACCCATGGCTGTGGATATGAAACTTGTAGAGAGCAGCAACCTCGGAGACAGCGAAAATCTACACCAAAAATCAAACACTAGGGAACTGGTGGGGGTGGAGGTCACGGGGCAGGAGCCTCATAAAACTGGGAGTGGTGGCACACTGTAATTTCAGCACTTGGGGTGGGGGATCATAAGTTCAAGGTCATGTCCAAGTACACTTGGAGTTCAAAATAAAGCAAACAGATATGAGAATGAACTGAAAAGTTAACATGCTAATTTCTCCCTAGATAATATACACAGTCATTATTATATTCTTAACAATAGCAGCAATATTCCACTTTTTATTTGTTTATTTTTGTTTTCTGTGTAACCCTGGCTAAACTGGAATTTGTTTTGTTTTGTTTTGTTTTTCCCCAAGACAGGGTTTCTCTGTGTAGCCCTGGCTGTCCTGGAACTCACTTTGTAGACCAGGCTGGCCTCGAACTCAGAAACCCACCTGCCCCTGCCTCCCGAGTGCTGGGATCAAAGGCGTGCTCCACCACGCCCGGCTTAATTAAACTGGAACTTGATGTGTAGACTGGGCCTCAGTGATCCCCCTGCCTCTGTCTCCAGAGTGCTGGGATGTAACGATGATAAGGATGGGCACTTAGGGTACCAGCTGCATCTGGACTGGGGCCACATTTGCCCCGGGCTCCATGACGGGATGCGGTGTGAAACTGCTGACACAGCAGAGCGGGAGCGGTCCCCGAGGCCTCGGTGCCTGTCCGGGAATCTCAGCTTCTTCTAAACCCTTAGCCAGGAAACCAAAACTGGGGTTTCACTTCTCCGTCCCATTCCCTCTCACTTCTGGGGCTCACTCTTATCCAGACGAATCAGACAGTGTGACTTCTATGGCGCAGAGAATGGGAACCAGGGGCTGGCAGTCGGCCCTGCCTGCAGTTCCGCTTGCCAGTTTTCTTTATGCGGTGGCTTAACCCCAGGATCTTTTGTGAAGAGGTGTACTCCTGCCTCAAGGATGCTAACAGCCACCACCACCACCACCACCAGCAGCAGCTTAGACGGTCACTGTTTCGTTGTTGTTGCGTGGGTTACAAATGTTGCGGTGTTTGTTTGTTTGTTTGTTTGTTGGAGAGGAGGGTTTTCATTTAAGGTTGTAGTCGCCCTAACTCAAAGCTAATGGTATAAAGGTGCATTTCAACAGACCCCTTTGTTTTTTAAGATTATTTCTGTGTGTGTGTGTGCGTGTGTGTGTGTGTGTCTGCACACGTAAGTGTAGGTGTCTGAGGAAGTCAAAGGAGCTGGAATTACAGACCCACTGTAAACTGTGGTTGCTGGGAACTGAACCCTACTCCTCTGGAAGAGCAGCAAGTGCTCTTAATTGCTCAGACATCCCTCGAGCCTTTTTTGAGTCGTCCCCCTGTGCAGCCCAGGCTGGCCTTGACTTCATCCTCCCGCCTCAGCCTCCAGAGTGTTGCAATACCACACCCGGCTCCAGGCAGTGGACAGAGAGAGAGAGAGAGAGAGAGAGAGAGAGAGAGAGAGACTACACTCAGCCTTTCCTGCCCCAGCACTCAAAGGGCCAAGAAAGAAAAAAAGAAAGAATGAAAGAAAAAAGAAAGCTGTCCTCAGAGTAGAGATGAACCTGAGCCCACCCGTCCCTTGAGGACCACAACTTCTCTCTTTCCAGGTCTTCCCACTACAGTCACTATGGAAATCCTTCAGCTGCCCCACCCCCTCCAAGGGTGAGGAGCAGAAAGGCCTGAATAAGCCAAAAATGGCCAGGGATCCCCAACCCCCCATGAGTGAGCTCCAGACCAATAAGATCAATGCCTGAGCTGACAGGGACCTATACCCAGTACCCCTGAAGACTCAGCAGAACGCTTTTGTTTTATGTTCCTCTTGGAAAGAGCAGCCAGCGCTTTCTCTTCGGTCGACTCCCTGTTTGAAACTCCCCTGGGTCCACCCTGGCTCTCATGTAACGGCAGTCCGTGAAACCTGAGGCTCTGAGCTGATAGGACTGCTGGCTTGTTCAGCCCCTGAGATTGAAGCATGATAATGGCTTGGCTCGAGTCCTGACAGGACGGAACAATCAGACCTGCCTGATTAAAAAAAAAAAAAAAGCCTGCTTCCCTTGCCACTGGAGCCTGGGTCATTCTGGTGCTCCCCAAAGTACCACACCCTACCTGTCAGATACGAAGATCCAAGGGCTGAAGTCCAAGTGGCTTCAGGACCCGGGAAGGGCAACTGCACCTGGCCTGCTCCCTCACCTGTCATGTAGGAGTCTCCCGTGACAGTGCAAGGATCGTCTATATCAGTTCGTGGGTAGAGAGGATCCCTCTTGAAAGTGAGGACCCATCAGAAAGAAGCAGAGAAATGACCAAGAGCCCACACTGGTAGAGTTCAGTGCCATTAGTAGTTATCACGGCCTGTTTGGCAGCCTTTCTGCACTGTTCTCCATAGCACTTATCATTGTAGCTCACGATCAGTGCCTCTCCGTTGTCCTCCCAGACACTGAGCCCCTACGGCAACAGGGACTTCGCCTGCCTCGCTCACTGAGTCCCCAGGGCCAGAAGTCAATAAAAGCTTTTGTATTCATCCAACAATTGTTTATTAATGCCAATAAATGCCAGGGCCCGGGCCACTCGTGGAAAAAGAGGAAAGGAACAAGTTGGGCAAGGTCCTGACCCTTACAAGTTGCCAGAGCACGGAGGTTGAACATGAGCCAAGGGCCGCGTTCACAAGTGTGTTATTATAGTTGCAGAGACAGCCTCCATTCCACACCTACTGACCGTGACCCAGGTCCCTGTCACTTGCCAACCACGCCGGCACCAGCATCACACAGGAGTTAAGAATTCAAAAGCTCTCGAAGGACTCACAACCTGTCGGCCTACCTCATCCCTCTTCCCGCCTCTCTTCTCCCATCTATTACTGCTCCGAGAGGTCCCTCCTTAGTCACCCCGGAAAACCACTTCTGGGGAACCTCCTCCTCCACATCTTCCCACTGCCAGCTCCTGTTCCATCCGGATCTCAGCTCAAAGATCGTCTCCTTGGAGGGGGTCTCCCTAAGCTAACCTGCAAAGCCATCTCCAGAGACCCTCCTCTGTCTGCCTGACAGCTCCTGTCACATCTGGGTCTCGGCTCAAAGTCCACCTCCTTGGGGGGGGGGGGGGCCTCCTTGGCTACCCTGCAAGCGATCTCCCTGCCCGAGTCCCCCGCTGTGCCAGCCTGCTTTGGCGGCGCCCAGCCCTGGGACCTCCCAGGCCCGCAGGCCGCGGGGACACTCACGTCTCGGAACTGCACCAGGCCCTTCTCGCCCAGCGCGCTCAGACACTCGTAGGCCGTGCCCGACTGCAGGAAGAGCTGCGCCAGGCACATGCTCTCGCTGCGGAAGAGGGAGCCCATGGCGGCGCCGCCTCGCTCAGCCTCCACGGCCCGCGCACCCGCACCATGGGGCTCCCCTCCGTTGCCACCGCGGCCACCGCTCAGCCGCCGCCACAGCCACCCGCCACGCCCCGCCCACCGCCGCAGCCGGTTCCGGTTCCGCCCCGGGGAACCGCCCACCGCATAGTGACCAATGAACGGCCAGGATCGTGGCAGTCCGTCATTGCGGATCAGCCAATCGGTGCACAGGAGGCAGGATTCCCCTAATTAGGTGACCCCCCCTCCCGCGCGGCTTTTAGAGTTTTGTGTTTTCAGTTCTTCATTGGTCTTCCGTGGTGTGTAGATCCGCCTGCCTCTACCTCCCGAGCGCTGGGATTAAAGATGTGCACCATCACGTCCGGCACTTCTTGAAGTCTTTTTTTCTCTTCTCGACTCTTCTCTTTCCTCTCCTCTCCTCTCCCCTCCCCTCCTCTTTTCTTCTTCGCTCTCTTCTCCCCTCTCTTTTCTGACAGCGTCTCATTTTGTAGTCCTGGCTGTTCTGGACTTCGCCTTGTAGATCAGGCTGACCTCGAACTCACCGAGATCATCCTCCCCCCACCTTGTGTTGAAATTAAACGTGTGCACCATCGTGCCCCGTGGCTTTATTTCCTCTTAAATGTTCTTTATTTTCGAGGATTTCATACATGTATACAACCAAATTATGATTATATTCAGCCCGTTTCTCTATCCAACTCCCTCAGTATTCCAAAATGTTCTCCTCTCAATTTCATGTCTTCTTTTGTGATAATCCCCTAAATCCAACTAATGCTGTCCACGTGTGCATGGGTGTGGGGTCATGCACCAGAGGATGAGAAATATGCTTATCTACTTATTTTCTTTCTTTCTCTTTCTCCCTTCCTTTCCTTCCTTTTCTGAGACAGGGTCCCATGTATGTCAGTCCGGTTGAGGATGATTTTGAACTCCAGATTCTTCTTATCTAACCCATTATGCCTCCTCCAGTGCTGTAATCACAGGCAAGCATGACCACATCAGGTTTGTGTTGTGCAGCAGATGGAACCCAGGACTTTATACGTGCTAGGCAGGTATACTCAGTAACTTGGGCTTTTTTTGTTTGTTTGTTTGTTTTTTAATGAGTCCTGGGGTCTGGAGAGATAGCTCAGGAGTTAAGATTTACAGCTCTTAGCAGTAAGCTTTGGGTTCCTAGGACTCAATCAGGTGTCTCACAACCACGTGTAACTGCAGTTTCAGAAAATCCAATGCCTTCTTCTGACCTTGATAGACTTCTGCGCATATATGCTCTCAAGCACACAAATAAACCTTTTAAAGAGATTTTTATTATTTTAAAGTGTGTGTGTGCATGCATGACTTGCAGAAGCCAGGGGATTTAGAGTCCCCCCACTCCCCCATGAACTAGAATTAGAGTGAGCTGCCTGACATGGGAACCATACTCGGGCCCTCTAAAAGGAGAATGTGTGCTCTAACCACTGAGCCCTCTCTCCAGCCTAATGGGGGTTGGGAGGAGACTCTTAACCATTTTGTGTGCCCGTTAAGTTCTGTTTCAAGTATACAACCCCTTTATTCTTAGTGAAGGTACAGAGAATGCAGTCATCATCCTTAGTCAGTCTGAGAACATCCATTCACCCACAAGATACCGTTTCAGTCGCAGCCAGCCACCACCAGCTGCCTTTGTCATGGTGAATTTGCCAGCCCAGGAGGGGTACAGTCCGTGGAACTAGGCCCTAAATGGTGCAGTGTAGGGCCTCTGTAATCCCTCAAGCCGCACTGCTAACCTCCGGCAGCCATGAGACTCTGCACTAACATATACTCTGGTGTGTGCTTAAAATCTTCGGCTTCTCTTACTGCATCCCAAATAAAATCCAACCCCTCACCACTGCAGAGGAGAACACACGAGACGACGCGGCTTCTGCTTCCTACCCTGGGCCCTGGCTCCTTTTGCTGGACCACACCCCCTCCCTGCTTTTTCCTGGCCTACACACTTGAACTCTGGAGTCCTTCAGTTTAAAATACTGGCCCACTGGACCGTCTCAAAGCTGACTCCTTTGGATCTCAGCTCAAATGACCAGTTTAGGTTTTACTGTCAACGTGACACGATGTCACCTGAGACGAGGGAGTCTCAACTGAGGGATGACACAGATCTGACTGTCCGGTAGCCATGGCTATGACGAATTATCTTGGTTGCTGATTGATGGGGAAGATCCAGACAACTACGGGCAGTGTCACCACTGGATAGGTGGCCCGGGGCAGTTTAAGAAAGCTGCCTGAGACATTGTGGTGCACACTTTTAAACTCAGCACTCAGAAGGGGGAGGAGGTGGATCTCTATGAGTTCTAGGCTGGTCTGGTCTACATAGTGAGAAATTCAGCATTTAATACTATAGAAGGGCTGAGATGGCTCTTGGGTAAAGGCACTGTCTACACAAGCCTGACCACAGGCATTCCCTCCCTGGATACCAAAGGCAGAAGGAGAAAACTGACTCCCCAAGCTTGTCCTCAATGTACTTGCATCACTCAAAAACACACACACTAATCATCATCATCATCGTTGCCATCATCGTCACCATCATCATCACTGCCACCACCACCACTATCATCATCATATAAAATTCAATTTTGATCTAAAAGCCTTTTTTTTTTTTCCAGGACAGGGTTTCTCTGTGTAGCCTTGGCTGTCCTGGAACTCACTCTGTAGACCAGGCTGACCTTGAACTCAGAAATGCACCTGCCTCTGCCTCCCAAGTGCTAGGATCAAAGGCGTGCGCCACCACCCCCCAGCCTAAAAGCCTTTATAAAGCATTTTCTAACCCTTTCTCTGGAATATGTGACAGTAATCAATCTTTTCTTTATACTTACCTGCTTGCATCAATCTAGTCTGGGCAAAAATAAAACCCCTGTGATTAGAAATCCGTGCTGGGCTTCATTCTCTGACATTACACCCCCCCCCCCAATTCCCCTGCATCCAGCTAGAATCGTGAATGATCATCCGGAGCCACTCTGAACATCTAGATATTTGACTCAAATCCACTTACCACTAAGAATTTCTATAAAAATAGACATTCTGTTTATTAAAATGGTTCAGAGAGGCCAGGCATGGTGGAGCATGCCTTTAATCCAGCACTCCAGAGGTGGAGACAGGCAAATCTCTGTGAGCTTAGAAGCAAGCCAGGGCTACGTAGAGAGACCCTGTCTCAAACCGACAGGTTTCAGAGGGGCGCACGGGCTGATGGGGAGCCGCTGAGTACGCTGAGTCTCCGAGGAAACTTAATGGTAGATGGGAGCTGAGTCCCAGGCTTTGCACATCCTGACCCAGGGGTGCCTGAGGAGGACAGCCAGCATGAGGAGTGACAGCAGCATCAGGCCTTTGGCCACACATTGAGACTGGGGCTCCCCTGAAAGACATCGAAAGGCAGTTGTTAAGAGCTCGAAGGTCCTTGTGCCCGCAAATTGCCAGGGAAGCCAGGAATGTGGAGCATACAGGATCATGCTCGCAAAGGAAAGGACACACAACCTGTTTTTCCAACCAGAAGGCTAGGAATGGGGGTGGCTAACAGCCTGGTGATCTGCTATCTGTTGGGCCAGGCCATATCAAGATCCAACAACCAGGACTGGAGGTGGCTAATAGTCTAAATGAACTTATGTAATCTGTATTGCCAGGGCTCCCGCAGGCTCTCACAACCGAGACCAGAGATGGCTAACAGCCCAAATGTCTTCTACACTATCTAAATGAGATAGTGACGATGCCAGGTCCTTCCTTGGGCTCTCAAGCTAATACAGGCAGTCTACTCTAGAACCCTTTGTTTTCATATTATTTATGTATGTGAGTACACTGTCGCTGTCTTCAGACACACCAGAAGAGGGCATCGGATCCCATTCCAGATGGTTGTGAGCCGCCATGTGGTTCCTGGGACTTGAACTCAGGACCTCTAGAATCTGGAAGAGCAGTCAGTGCTCTTAACCACTGAACCATCTCTCCAGCCCTAGAACCCTTCTTGGAAGTAGGGACATGGACTTTGAGTTGTGTTTCAATCTTAATTATTTCTCCTTGTGTACTGGGCACTGGATTATACCAGGAAACTTTCCCCCAAATTGTACTGTGTTTAAATATGCCGGCAATAAATCACCTGACATCAGACTCCCAAGTTTGACCCAGCCTGGATGATTAAGTTAGGCTGAACTGAGTTTCCATTCATTCTCGTTTCTTGGTGGCTTGTTTCCCTGCCAGCTATGACACTTGCAGGCGACAACCCCTGTCCCAACAACTGAGTCATAAGGTAATAACTTAGTGATTACTAGTGGCAACCATTCATTGATATCATAATTTCTAAACATCGATATTGGCGTGGTTTCTTGTTAAGTCTTTTGTGTTTTAACTTGTCTGGGACGTTTACACAGGTTTAACGGGCACAACATAATGAACAGCACACAGAAATCTGGCTTCCCTACCTTGATAGTACTGGGTCAGAGGGTACAGGAGTTGGGGCCAACACAGCTCATTGCGGGTACAGTCGTACTCTGTGAAGTTGATCTGGAATCTACAAAAGCACGTGGGAGGGTTACAGGGAGAGCAAGAGAGAAGCAGGAAGGAGCCTGCACCTGCCATTGGCTTACCTCGTCGGGGGGCGGGGCATCTGCGCAGGGACGTTAATGAACTCTACAGAGGCAGTGAGAGGGAGAAGGTCGGCCTTGTCCTCACAGGTGAGCCCACACTGGTACTGCCAGGTCACGGTGGAAAACCTAGAAGGGGACGACCGTAAGGTAGTGTGGCCGCCGACTAGGAAGCCAAGCGCCGCATCACAAGTCTAGACCCAGAATCTACAAGTACCCATCACTGGCTGCCGTGGCCAGCTCCCTCCTCCGGTCCAAGTCACTGTAGACAGGTTCTCTTCACAAAGATTGCTTGTCTCCAACAGTCTAATAAAAACAGCAGCTGACCATCGATATACCGAAGGCAGGCCGTGCCCGCAGCACAGACCTAAGGTGCTTTTTACATATCATGGCAAGTCCTCAAAGCAGCACTGTGGGAGCGGGGTGTCGCCTTGGCTCCATCCCAACTCTCTGAAGTGGGGTCTGATGGGAAATCAGCGCCTCTTCTCCTGTTCTGGTAACTGCTCCCCAACTTTCCATGGGGGTCGGGGACACACCACTCCCTGCTCTCTGCTCAGTGGGTCGGAAGATACCAGCCTGAATCCAGAGCCTGCCTGCCAGAGCTGTTGATGATTCTGGCCATCATGAACATGACCTGGCCAGACAACTACAACAACAACAACAACGTCTGCCTATATCTCCCTGGACAAGGTGGCTTCTCTTTACTAAGGCCAGGTGAGGTGAGGATGTGCCCGAGGAGGATGTCCCCAGTATGAAAACTGTCCCAGGACAAGGTGAGCTGGAGGGAAACAGAAAGAGACCCTCTCTGACCTTACAGGCATGGGGACTCTCCCAAATTGAATAGCGCCCATCATTCTTTGCTAAGTGGAACCTGTCACCTAAGGTAACGACACGATGCACAGAGGCATCATCATTTCTTACATTAGGCTACTGCATATTAAACGTCTAAAGTCACACAACGCCATGATCTGACCCTATGGGGCCCGGCAAAGCCTCCCAACAGTGGCCATATTCCATCACCAATTTGCTACCCAATACCCTCAGCACCGAGCAGGCCCTTACTAGCCCTGGCCTTCCCCTGACACTGCAGCAGCTCTAACACCGAGCCTTACAAATACTCCTGAGGGTGGTGTCTGCGCCTTCCACTTACACAGCTCTAGCATCATAGCTATTAACACAGTTCTAAACAATTGCCATTTGCGAGTGTGCAGATCCCGGCCTAGCACTCCTTCTCTTTGGCAACTCTCAGGGAGGGAACCACACCTTGTCTCCACAGCCAGGATCTCCCGCTGAGCCACCCCTTCCACAGAGCCAGCTTCAGCAGTAAGAATGCGGATGGAGAGCCGGGCTGGAACTTCCGGGCACACGCCATTCGCACGGCTCAGGGGCAGGTCGGCCCCTGTATCAGGGGTGTCGGCACCTGCGGGAATGTCAAGTTAGACATCTGTTAATAGCAGCTGTCCTCCAGTGTCACACTTGATACCCGAAGGGATGGAAGGTGATATGGTCTGGCTCTCCAGTCGCGAGACACAATTCTCTAGCGAGGCTGTTTGTTGTCACTCCATGACTATGTGACCTCACAGCGTCTAAGCACCTGGGTGGTGTCGAAGTGCTTCCCTGTGTGCTGAATGAGGTCCCAGCCCACAGACTGAAACCAAACACAGAGATTCAGCGTCTGGGGCTACAGAGATGTCTCAGCATTTAAGAGCACTTGCTGCTCTTTCAGAGGACCCAGGTTCAATTCCCAGCACCAACACAGCAGCTCACAATCACCTGTAACTTGATACCCCTTCCAAGGGCGCCAGCACACATATGGTATAAACTTCCACAAACACACACATAAATTTAAAAAAAAAAAATCTTTTCTTAAAACGAAAAAAAAAAGGGGGGGCTGGTGAGATGGCTCTGTGGTTAAGAGCGTCGACTGCTCTTCTAAAGGTCGTGAGTTCAAATCCCAGCAACCACATGATGGCTCACAACCATCCGTTATGAGATCTGACGCCCTCTTCTGGGGTGTCGGAAGACAGCTACAGTGTACTTACATATGATAAATAAATCAGTATCTAAACTTGTCGCTGAAAGCCACAGAATAGCCACAGACTACACACTATGCGGAACCACATCTCAGCCCCAGATTCACTTTTAAACTTCCCTGTACAGAAGAACTCTCCAGCACACAGGAATGCCTTCCTGAGTCCTTGCACTCATGACTCTGCTTTCTATTTGCATCTGTCCATTCTGGGCGCTGCACACAAACGCAGTTGGAGCTCCTGGTTGGTCTGTATCTGGGCCCCTTTCACTTAGCACCACATTTTCATTCTCTATAAACTACTAGGTCAACCCTCGATGCCAATATTCTTGGGCGCTCAAGACAGAAGTGCAAACCGACATGCCCTGTGCATCTTCAAGCCCAGACTCTCAGCAAGAGGAAGCTTGAGGTAGTTTCCCCTTTTAGCAAAAGCCACGAGAGAGCCGGGAAACGAAAGATTCTAGCCTGCAGGGAGCCCCAGGCAAATGCGCCAGGCTCTGGAGCCACGGCTGGTGACAATAGGATCAATAGCAGTCAGCCCCTGTGTGTGGCCAGCCTGACTCACGTATGATCTCCAGCCAGCCATCACTCAGATCACTGTAGTCCGAGTTGCCTCTCCTCGCAACGTGCGTTGCCTGTATCAGCAAATCCAGTCTCTGAAGGACATTCTCCCTGCACGAAACGGAGATAACGCTTCTCAGCCGGTGGCCAGCGGGGCTGGTCCTCCGGTCCTTTTCCAAGAGTGGACATGTCATGTCTTTGCTGGGAGCCCAGATAAAAATCTGCTGGAGCGACTGGCATTAAAAACAGGATGTAGGGGCTGGAGAAATGGCTCAGCAGTTAAGAATACTTGCTGCTAGCTGGGTGTGGTGGCGCACACCTTTAATCCCAGCACTTGGGAGGCAGAGGAAAGAGGATCTCTCTGAGTTCGAGGCCAGCCTGGTCTACAGATCGAGTTCCAGGACAGCCAGGGCTACCCAGAGAAACCCTGTCTTAGAAAAACAAACAAACCAAACCAACCAAACAAAAGGAATGCTTGCAGCTCTTCCAGACTTGGGTTTGTAGCATGTAATTTTTAAATACACTCTTGCTCCTTGCTTGGTGGCAGCAATGGCCGTCTCACCCAGCCCCCACGGCTAGGGTTCAAATCCCGGCACCCACTTGGTAGCTCACAACCACCTGGGACTCCAGTTCAAGGGCACCTGACAGCCTCTTCTGACCTCTGCAAGCACTGCTCGCACTCGGTGCTCAGACACACATCAGGTAAAGAATGCTCATACCAGAGCCGGGCGGTGGCGCACGCCTTTAATCCAGCACTCAGGAGGCAGAGGCAGGCGGATTTCTGAGTTCGAGGCCAGCCTGGTCTACAGAGTGAGTTCCAGGTCAGCCAGAGCTATACAGAGAAACCCTGTCTCAAAAAACCAAAAAACGCTTATACCATGAAATGAATACATTATAAGTACTGGGAGTGTACTAGGAGGGGCCGGTGAGATGGCTCAGTGGGTGGAGGAGTGTGTATGCAGGCCTAACAACCTGAGTTGGATTTCTAGACTGCGTGGCCAGAGGGAGCCCTGGCTCCCAAGAGTTGTTCTCTGCCCTCCACGTGTGAAGCGTATGTATGGTCACGCATCCTCCCACAAAGTAAAGATAAATGTAAAAAAAAAAAAAAAGAAAACAAGGAAACTCGCAACTGTTGGGAGGGTGCGGAAAACCTGGAGCCGTCCGTCCGTCCCACTCTGCTGTGAGGACAGCAAAAGGTGCTACCACTGTAGTAAAAGTGGGTCCTGCAGGCAGAAAAGGGAATTACCAAATGAACTGGCACGTCCATCCCTGCGGGCACAGACAGAAGGAACGGGAAGCACATTCAAACAGAAACTTGCGCAGGCCTGGGTGCAGCAGTACCCACGGCCAAAGGGCTGAGCCATCCCTCCAGCCCCATAAAGCCTTCCATAACGTCATGAAAGGCCCAAATGACACTCGGTTGTTCACCTTTTCTTGTCTTTAGTTTTTTAGCCATTTGTGTATGTGTGCGTGTATCCTGGGGAGGTCAAAGGACAACCTGAATGAGTCAGTTTTCTTTCACCACAGGAGCCTTGGTCTTGAGCTCAGACCCTCAGGCTTGGCAGCAATCGCCTTTATCTGCAGAGTCATCCTGACGAACCGTTTGTTTGATTTTATGTTGAGACAGGGTGTTAGGTGCAGCCCATGAGGACCCTAAGCAGCAACCCTGCCTCAGCCTCTACCGTGCTGGGATGGTGGCATGAGCAGTGTGTCTGCCTGAGGCACTTACTTTCCAATGATTAATTACACGATGGGAATGTGACACCAACTTCAAACAAAAACAAAAATATCAGAGTTACCAGGATGGCCCAGGGTAAGACACATACACACATACACATACACATACACACACACACACACACACACACACACACCAGGGCAGGCAGGTGCCTGTACATTGACATATACAACAGACACACACAAGGCTTGCAAGCACCTGTACACACACTCATATTCACACACATATACACATGCACATACCACAAATACTGGGGCATGCTTGTACCTCTCCTCCCCCCCTCCACACACACACACACACACACACACACACACACACACACAACCATACCAGGGTCCATTGTAACTTTTCAGTCTTCTGTCATTAACATTCACACAGGTAACTAGTTTTAAGGAGACCACTCAAAATGCAGGAAAATTCATCAGTGAAACTCACGGGAGCCAGCTTTGGGGAGGTAGAGCCAGGAGGACCCAAGAGTAGCAGATCTTCCTGGCCATGCCTCACACAAACCAACCAACAAGACCCACCTGAGCTGTGTACAGTTCTCCTTAATCCCAACTTCTAGCAGGCAGCCAGAGAAGACATTTTCTCCAAATAAAACGGGTCTGAGAGTGGCTGATGTGCACAGGCCCCTTCCAGCTGCAACAGAAGGATGAGCCCCTCACTGTTCTGCTAAATACAAGTAAGGATTTACTTCAAGAACTTCCTGAAACCTCTTTCACACAGGAGGCTGAGGCAGGGGCATGGGGGTTGAAGGCCAGCCTGGGCAAATAGACCTTGTTTCGAACAAACAAAAAGTGTTAATTTTTTATCTTTTTTTTTTTGGAGACAAGGTCTCACATAGCCCAGGTTGGCCTGAATTGTTGATGTAGCCGAGGATGGCCTGATTGCCTGATCCTCCTGCCTCCACCTTTTAAGTGTTGGGGCCACAGCAATGCACCAACGAACCTGGCTAAACAAAACAAAATAAAGTTTCTAGCTTCTGAAAACTCTAATCCAGTGGTTCCCAACCTGGGAGTTGTGACCCCTTTAGGGGTCGCATACCAGATAGCCTGCATGTCAGGTAGTTACACTGCAATTTATAACCGTAGCAAAATTACATTTATGAAGAATCGAGGAAATTATTTTACGGTTGGGGGGGTCACCACAACGTGAAGAACTGTATAAAAGGTCGCAGCATTGGGAGGGTTGAGAATCGCTGCTCTAGTCCTCCTGATCCCCTCAAAGCCAGACGAAGGTGTTCCATCCTGTGTGAGAATTCTTGGACCAGGCACTGGGGGCTTCCTGTAAGCCAGATGTTGCTGCTTCAGGCAGGTGTGGGCAACTCCCACTGCCACGCTGCGTGCCCTCTGTTCAGAGGGAGCTGTTCTGGCTCCAAGGAACAGCATGATGGGCCATGGCCACAGACAGCACAACCCTGCCTGAAACGCTCTTACAAATACCTAGCACTTTAGGTACAACAGGCAAGGCATCCTTGAAAAAGGAAAACAAAAAAAAAATGTCCCGGAAACAAAAAACTTCCCCTCCCCACACACCAGAAGGGCAGCAATGTTTCTAACTGCAGGCTATCAGGGGCAGAGCACATTTATTGAATCACAAACGGTAAAACCACCTCACCTGGCTGCCAGAGGTGCAGTGTGCTGACGTTCATCCCGTCGTCGGCACGCAGGGCTCGGACCGGCTTGCCAAGCTGGTAACCTAGACACAAAAGACAAAGCAGCGAGGGCTGCCATCTTCCCTCCCCTTCAGGTAAGACAGCAAGAGGGAAACTGGGAGGCTTGGAAGGGCTCTGGCCCAGGGAGTGGCACTATTAGGAGGTGTGGCCTTGTTGGAGGAAGTGTGTCACTGTGGGGGTGGGCTTGGAGACCCTCCTCCTGACTGCCTGGAAGCCAGTCTTCTCCCCTGACTGCCTTGGGTGTCGAATTCAGGGCTCCTTCTCCAGCACCCTGTATGCCTGGACGCTGCCATGTTTCCCGCCTTAATGATAAGGGACTGAACCTCTGAACCTGTAAGCCAGCCCCAACTGAATACCGTCCTTTAAAAGAGTTGCCTTGGTCATGGTGTCTCTTCTCAGCAATGGGAACCCTAAGACAGGGGCCTAGGGGAGCCCTGGCTTTGGCCATTCGTACACACCACCCCAGCAGCCAACACAGCAACTCTGGGGAAGCTGAAACAGGAGGCTGGTGATTTCTATTTACTGTTGTGATTTTTTTTTTTGACTTATTAAATTCTTAGCCCGGTGTGATGACACCCATGTGTAACCACAGTTCTTGAGGTGTGGAGGGAGAACGCTCACAACACGACCCACTTACACTGAAGGCTGTGCCGTTCGTTCCCTAGGAACAGCACCAACATTTCCCAAAACAACTTCCTACAGCCACAGCCTGCTCCGTGCACATCCACACTGCCCTCTCCATCCCCGGGTGTGGTTTAGTGCCAGTGCTACACAGCAGGAGCCGATCAGGGTCTCCATACCATTTCTTTCTTTCTTTCTTTCTTTTTTTTTTCCGAGACAGGATTTCTCTGTGTAGCCCTGGCTATCCTGGAACTCACTCTGTAGACCAGGCTAACCTCAAACTCAGAAATCCACCTGCCTCTGCCTCCCAAGTGCTGGGATTAAAGGTGTGCACCACCACGCCTGGCTCTCTGTCCCATTTCTGTATCAGGCTGTATTTCCCACCATTTCTGGATACCAACCTCTCCTAATGTATTTTATTTATCACAGCTTATCCAAAATATTACCACATAGGTTACCACATCTCACGTGCTGAGCGCTCCCACAGGACATAACAGGCACCGAGAGGCCAAAAGACGGTGTAATGGGCAGATATATGAATAGAAAGCTGGTGTTAGCTTTTCCTGGGGCGAGACAAATGAGCATGCAGTCAGGAGACACAAGCCCAATGCACTTGTGGGCTAGCTCGCAGGAGTGTGGATAACTGTAAGTCAGCGGCATCACTGAGAATCCCACCCGGCATGGGCAGTGACTTCCTGTCCGACGGTACCTCCCAAACACAGCTGGGGGCAGAACAGGCCTGACCTTGTTGGGGTCTCTCTTAGATATAGCCAGCCGCAGTTGCTCTGACTAAGGTAGTAATGGCTACTCGGAGGACAGTGGCCACAACAGTATCCGGTTTCTTAAACGGCCAATGGTACCAGGTGGTAGTAGTTCTGGGACTTTAATCCTAGCTACTCTGAGGGTGAGGGGAGGCATGAGATCACAAGTTTGAGGCCAACCTTGGCTACACACAAACACCACATCTCAAAAACAAAACAAAGCCAAAAACCTCCCAGGGGCCAGAGAGCTGGCTCAACAGTTACTTGTTGCTCTTCCAGAGGATCCAAGGTTGGTTCCCAGCACCCATGCTAGGCGATCCACAACTGCTGGGTGTGGATCTCAGTAATCTCACACCCTCCTCTGGTCCTCATGGCACCTGCACACAAGTGGCACAGGTGTGTGAACACACACACACACACACACACACACACATAAATAAATAAAACATAAAAATAATTTTTAAACAAGGGGTTGGAGAGACGCCTCAGCAGTTAAGAGCAGTGGCTGCTCTCGTAGAGGAATAGGGTTCCATTCCCAGCACCCACATAGCGGATCACAACTATTCCAGTTGTGAAGAACAATTCCAGATCCAGGAGGAGCCAACAGACACACATGCAGGCAAAACACCAAGGAATATAAAATAAAAATAAATCACTAAAAAAAAAAAAGTTAAAGCAAAACAACAATCACAACAAAACCATCGCGAAACAGCCAGGCATTGTAGCACAAGTCTTTAACAGATCTTTAGTCCACAGAGGGAGTTCCAGGACAGTCAGGGCTTGCTACATAGAAAAGCCATATGAGCCGACTCACGCCTTTAATCCCAGCGCTTGGGAGGCAGAGGCAGGCGGATTTCTGAGTTCGAGGCCAGCCTGGTCTACAAGTGAGTTCCAGGACAGCCAGGGCTACACAGAGAAACCCTGTCTTGAAAAAAAAAAAAAAAAAGAAAGAAAAGAAAAGAAAAGAAAAAAGAAAAGAAAAGCCATATGAGAAACAAACCAAAAACAAACCAACCCACGAAATATAAGACGACCAAAGGCCAAAGAGAATAAAATTTGCATGCAAAGCACCATTGTATATTAAAACATAAATATATAAATCTGCCACAGGAGAAAGTGGATTATCGTGGAATAAAGAAACTGGCATGGAAACAAAAGCAACTCAAGACAGTCTCATAACCACGGGATAGGACAGCTCAGGGTGCCACGCTGAGGTCTGTGCAGAAGAGCAGCACTGTCATTCATCCTACCTGGATTTCCAGAAAATTCCTTCTCACCACCACTGTGATGGCTTAAAAACTTCACTGTGAATCTCTGGGTCATCGTTCCTAGAAATAAACAGGACCAGAGACATAACATGTACCATTTTGTTGGGAAAAGAAATTAACTCGAGCCGGGCATGGTGGCGCATGCCTTTAATCCCAGCACTCACAAAGCAGAGGCAGGCGGATTTCTGAGTTCAAGGCCAGCCTGGTCTACAAAATGAGTTCCAGGACAGCCAGGGCTATACAGAGAAACCCTGTCTCGAAAAACCAAAAAAAAAAAAAAAAAAAAAAGGAAAAAAAAAGAAAAGAAAAGAAAAAGAAATTAGCTCCCGTGAACATGAAGCATGCATGCTGTAAGGCGGAGGCAGGAGGATTGCTTTGAGGCTGAGGCCAGAGTACACATCAAAGCCCTTTCTTGAAGAAAAAAAAAAAAAAAAGAATCAAAACAGCCAGGCGGTGCTGCACACATTTAATCCTAGCACTCAGGAGGTTGTGAGTTTGAAACCAGCCTGGTTGACACAGAAAATTCCAGATAAAGGGCTATGCATTAGACCTTGTCTGTGACCAGGCTGGCCTCGAATCCAAAGATCCTCTCACCTCTGCCTCTTGGGTGCTGGGATTAAAGGAGCGCGGCAGCATGCCCTGCCCTACCTATTCTTTTCCTTATTCTAAAGTTACGTTTTATGTCTTTTGTGTGCGTGTATGTGGCAAACATGCGGAGGACCGAAGTCACTTAGCCTCGTCGGATCTGCGGGATCCGTCTCGGGCTGTCAGCAGCAGGTGCCTGCAGTGACCCACAGAACTCTCTTGCCAGCCCGATGGTACTATTTACATTACTGTTGCCATGTCTAATTGCACATCTAAGCGTGTGCATGTGTGCATGCCACTGCAGAAGTCTATGGAGCTGCTCAATCTCCTCTGCGCTGCCTTACGGAGATGCTGGGAACTGAACCCAGGACCTCTGGAAGAGCGGCTGAGCTAGGCACTATCTAACTTCTAAAAGAAAAATCACTTTTATTTTCTTGTTCTTTTGAGACAGGGCTTTACTGTATGTACCCGGGCTGCTCTAGAACTCACTACCAATCCTCCTGCCTCAGCCTCAGGAGTGCTGGCATTCCAGGGATGAGTCGCCAGGCCTGGCACGAAATTATACTTGCTGTGCAAAAGAACCCTGACGCCTGATTCCGTGGAAAAACGCACAGGATAGACAAGGCTGGCTTCACTTGGGGGTTATAGTTCTGGAAACCACAGAGAAGGAAGACGCTTCAGACTGAGAGCATTCAGGACCCCTCACCGACGTTACCTCTCTGGTGGGCACTGATTTCTGCCCGGACGATTGTGATGTCTAAGCCGCTGATGGAATTATTTTGCCATCTAAAAACATAATGTTCTTCCACATTCACGTTTCTGGGGGCCGATCCGACACTTAAAATTGTGTCTGCAAAGACGAGAATATGCGCATAAATGAAAACTCGTTCTGGGTTGCAATCTGTCACTGGGGCTCTGTCTGCCTCTGTGGGCTCCCGCCAGCCTCTCTGACTTTTCCTGGCCACCTCTTCCTTCATGGCGCTTCCTGTTACTTCTGTCAGGGTCGGCCACATCCTCTATTCCACCTCAGTTCCCTAAATAACTCAGTCCCTTTCTTTTGATTCCCGTGTCCCCAGTGCTTGGCTCATAGCTTGAGCACAAGTGTGCACTTGAGGACACTCACGCCCCGGAAGCAGGGGCTTCTAAACACACAGTCAGGAACAAGGTCATAAACCACTGGAAAGGAACCTGAACCACACCTTCATTCAAAACAAAGGTCTGCGTACATCAGCCCCACCCACACAGCTGCTTGGGCAGCATCCCGGCTGCAAAGTGCTAACTACCAGCAGGAAAGACAGCCCAGATCCCCACAGGAAGCTAGCCAAGGGAGCCTATTGTCAGTTCTGGTGCTTAGCTGGGAAGAGAATAAGACACCCTGTTTTAAACAAGGTAGGAGACAAAGACCCACGGCCAAGGCTGTCCTCTGATTCCCAGCATATGCCTCTGTACTGGCTGGTTTTGTGTCAACTTGACACAGCTGGAGTTATCACAGAGAAAGGAGCTTCAGTTGGGGAAATGCCTCCACAAGATCCAGCTGTAAGGCATTTTCTCA
>NC_034612.1:14554667-14556180 GCF_900095145.1 Mus pahari | reverse complement strand
CTCTGTAGACCAGGCTGGCCTCGAACTCAGAAATCCGCCTGCCTCTGCCTCCCAAGTGCTGGGATTAAAGGCCTGCACCACCACTGTCCAGCAAGATGTATTATTTTAATTTTTTGTATACGAGCGCTTCGCTTGCATGCGCATCTTAGTGGCTGCACCGGGGTGTGTGACTGGTGCCCGTGGAGGGCAGAGGATGACACTGGATCCCCTGAAACCAGAGTTACAGACATGAGCCACATGTGGGTCCTCTGCATGAGCAGCAAGCACTCTTAAGCACCAAGGTCCCCGCCTCCACTTTCACACTTGACACTCCTGTGTGTTTATGTATGTGTAAGTACTCCTGTGTGTACATCTGTGTACATGTCCATGAGTGTATGTAAGGTCAGAGTTCAAGGTTGGGATCATCCACAATCACTATGCATTTTTCTTTTTTTTTCACATTTATTTATTAGTGTGTGCATGTTTGTGTGTGTACACATGCTCTTGCATGTGCCCCCAGAAAATACACACACACACACACACACAGATAGAAATTAATCTTTTTAAATTTGTTTAAAACAAGAATAAAAATAAATCTTAATAAACAAATACAACTCTTACATTCTTGCCCTTGTTCCCCGTCTCTCCCCATCCCCTCCCCCTCCTACTCCACATGTTCATGGCCGGCCTCCACTTCTCTCCTCTCTGCCTTTCCCTGCATCTACTACTCTCTTAACTCCCCTCCCCGTGCCCTGAATAAACTCTATTCTAGATAGATAGATAGATAAAACAAACAAACAAACAAACAAACAAATACAAGCCGGGTTTAGTAGTGCATGCCTTTAAATCTCATCACTCAGAAGCAACGGTTTGCAGATCTCTGTGAGTTCAAGGTCAGCCTGGTCTACAGAGTGAGTTTCAGGACAGCCAAGGCTACACAGAGAAACTCTAGCTGGAAAAAACCAAACCAAACAAAGCCAAATATAAAACTAATGACACAGACATAGTGGCTGGCACCTTTAATCCCAGCATGTGAGTTTGAGGCCAGCCTGGTCTACATACATAGTTCCGGGACAGCCAGGGTCATAGAGTGATACCCTGTCTCAAAACCAAATAAAACAGAAAAGAAAGAGCATGCTGTTTTGTAGAGGTGGCATGAACATGTGACACTGACGTACCTGGACTGGTGATGAGCTTGTCCAGGTCAGTGGCTTCCTCATAGGTTACAGTTGGTGTGACTGGGCCTAAAAAGACACAGAATTAACTTCCACAGCAACATGTGGTCCACTGTGGTTGTACTCACCTACTCACAGGAGGCAGGTCAAGGTGATAAGGAGCCAGACTCAGACACAAACTTACAACCCCAGCATTCAGAAGACAGAAGGAACAGGAGGTGTTCAAGGTTACCCTAGGAAATATCACCTCAATAAAGGAAGGAAAAAGAAGAAAGTGAAAGGAAGGAAGGAAGGAAGGAAGGAAGGAAGGAAGGAAGGAAGGAAGGGAGGGAGGGAGGAAGGAAGAGGGAGGGAGGGAG
>NC_034612.1:14552226-14554572 GCF_900095145.1 Mus pahari | reverse complement strand
GAGGGAGGGAGGGAGGGAGGAAGGGAGGGAGGGAAAAAGAGGAGGAAGGAAGAAGGGGAGGAGGAAGACAAGGAGGAAGAGTGCTTCGATGCAACCATGCCTGTGGTGAGACCCCTCCCGCCCTCTCCCCACTCCCACACCATCAGAGGCTGGAGTCCCTCTGCTCTGCCCCTCACTACACCTGCACAGGAGGATGGCAAGGGCGGGTACCAGCCCTGTGCTGGGGCTCTGCAGGAAGAGGAGGAGCCTTGGGGAGGAATTTACACGGAGCAGCCACTTTGGGAGAACGTTATGTGCCCTAAACGCATCAAGTAAACTGCACAGCATGGTGATACCATTCACAGGACCGTGCCTAAGGAAAATGAAAATCTATCCCACAGAACTGTGTCTCCAAGTGCTTACTCCAGCACTGGTCCCAAAACCTGGAAGTGGCGATGCCCACAAACGGACAAAGAAATATAGCTGAGCCATACAACAGAATGATACTCTTGCCCCACCCCTCCAAGAAAAAACAGCACAGATTTGTGCTTTCAAACGATGATGATAAGCCGGGCAGTTGTAATGGACACTTTTGATCCTAGCAATCGGAAAGCAGAAGCCAGTAGATCTCTGAGTTTGAGGCCAGCCTGGACTCACCATGAGTTTGAGGCCAGCCAGGGCTACAGTGAGAAGCCCTATTTTGAAAAAAACAAAGAAAAAAAAAGCATAAAGGGAAGAGGAAGTCTGGGGTGGATGAGGTCCTGAGCAATGTATATTTTGACATAAACATGGACTCTGAGACCCACTGGCACACGATAAACTGGCAAAGCCATTACCCATATGAGCCAGGCTCAAAACACACAGCAAAGCTTTCTTTGGGCGTCCCAGGATAAGTGTTTATGAACGATTCACCTGCATGTGCAGAGACTAGCAAGTGGGGGTCCCTCCTAGACATTTACAGCCTGACACCGAAGCCTCCAGAGACCTCCAGAGACCAGCTAACCTCCCCCTGCCATGGTTCCTAATGCACACACTGAGGTGTTGCTCAATCAGACTGAACTCTTCCCATGAAAACACCATCCCTGGGCCTGGAGAGATGGCTCAGTGGTTAAGAGCACTGACTACTCTTCTAAGAGCACTGACTGCTCTTCTAGAGGTCCTGAGTTCAATTCCCAGCACCCACATGGTGGCTCACAACCATCTGTAATGGGATCTGATGCCCTCTTCTGCTGTCTGAAGACAGCTACAGTGTACTCATATACATAAAATAAATAATTTTTTTAAAAAAAGGAGAAGAAAATGCCATCCTCGACCAACAGATGAACCATCACCGGATGCTAAGCCAGTGGCTTCCACACAGGAGAAGCAGAACTTCTCTATTAACTACACCATCCTAACTGTAAGGGCAGCCAGCCTACCTCCTGTCGTGCGGATCTTCACGTTCTCGGGGACAATTCCATCTCTTCCGTGGTGCACTTCTAGGTCCATGGTACATATACTGTCAAAATTCCTCAGGAAAGCCACAGGAGCATCCTGTAGACACTGCCCAGCTAGAGACACCTGAGGGCAAAGGACAACTCCAGGACATTGATTTCAACTGATTTCTTCCTCCCATCTTAGAAAGTCTTTCCTCCAAGCTTGGTGTTCCAGCCTGCAATCTCCGCCCTCAGGAGCTTGGGGGCAGGAGTGCTCAGAGCTCAGGACCAGCACAGGCTGTAGAGTGAGACCCTACCTTGGGGCTAGCCTACTCCAAGTTGCTCTCTTCTGTCTGGCCCTATGGCTGGATACTGTCTCCAGTAAGTACCCACGGTGACCAACTTTAGGGAGCCAAGATCTGGAAGCCACTACTAACAGTTAAGTGTTCTCTAGGTCACCCGGGGACAGACCCTGGCCATGTCCCCTAACCATACAAATCAAGACATATTTAACCTCAGTTGTGTGCCATCACAACCTGATTTTGGAGGGAGATGGGAAAGCCATTGCCTCTACTGCTAAGCACCACTTCCTGCCCCCAGGCAGTCTCAATAACATAAAAAACGGGTTCATAGGGCTAGACGTGGTAGCTCACATCTTTAATCTCAGCAGGAAGATCCCTGGGAGTTCAAGGCCAGCCTGGTCTACAAAGTGAGTCCAGGACAGCCAGGGCTACACAGAGAAACCCTGTCTTGAACTACTGAGAAAACAAAATCAAAAATGGTCCACAGGACTAACAGACAAGCCGTCCAACATCACTTCTGTATTAGTTAGGGTTTTACTGCTGTGAACAGACACCATGACCAAGGCAAGTCTTATAAAAACAACATTTAATTGGGGCTAGCTTACAGGTTCAGAGGTTCAGTCCATTATCATCAAGGCAGGAGCATGGCA
>NC_034612.1:14540591-14552059 GCF_900095145.1 Mus pahari | reverse complement strand
TTGTTTAGACAGGGTTTGTCTGTGCAGTCCTGGCTGTCCTGGAACTCACTCTGTAGACCAGGCTGGCCTCGAACTCAGAAATCTGCCTGCTTCTGCCTCCCAAGTGCTGGGATTAAAGGCGTGCACCACCACTGCCTGGCTATGTTTTAACATTCTTAGTGTTATACTCCACCACATATTCAGAGCTTCTTAGAAAGGGCTGGGGCTGAGAGTGGAGAAGCCTTGATTGGCATACGCAAGGTTATACACAAACCCCAGCACAGCAAAAGCATAAAACACTGACAGGGAATGAACCGGAGACTGACCACAGCCTCAGGAGCCCACACAGAGACTCTCCCGCCTCATCACACACGTTCCCAATTCGACTTAGCAAAGAGAAGAGTTGAGAAGGAGTCTTTTCAGTCTAGAGACTATTAACTCACAAGAGGGAAAATAAGCCGCTTAGAGGGAGATCCTCAGAGGCAATGCTAGTTAAATCCGAGTGCTCAAATGGAAGGTGTTACCTGAGGGATGGTAAAATACCCCTCCGTGGTCAAAATGGGATCTCCTTGTTTGTAACTGGCGTCAGCGAAGTCTCTTAGGTCGAAGTGCAAATGGGCTTCAAAGCCGGGGGAATGTCTGGGGGAACTGGGAGA
This sequence comes from Mus pahari, assembly GCF_900095145.1. Taxonomy (NCBI): domain Eukaryota; kingdom Metazoa; phylum Chordata; class Mammalia; order Rodentia; family Muridae; genus Mus; species Mus pahari. The sequence goes on along the minus strand of NC_034612.1, from coordinate 14,551,424 downwards.
CCAGGAGACATGATCAGTGGGAGACATGATCAGTGGGAGACATGATCAGTGGGCCCGCAGGAGGCCTGCTTAGCCTGAACACAGGTCCAAGACCCACCTGAGGACAATAAAAAACAAAGAAGACCAGTAACACTTCAGCTGTTTTTTGTTTGTTTGTTTGTTTGTTTGCTTTGAGATAGGGTCTCATGTAGCCCAGGCTGACTGCAAACTCTCTGTGTAGCCAAGGATGACCTTGAATTCCTGATCCTGTCTCAGCCTGCTGACTGCTGGGGTTGCAGGGATACGGCACTAACCCTAGCTCTTCATTTTTCTTTTTAATTTAGAAGATCATAGTTACAAAGGTTTCAATGACACAGGACTATACAACACAGAAAGTTCAAATCCCTGGGGCTCTTGGCTCCTTCCCCCATGCTGGAAAGTCACTGCTAAGTGCTGGAACCTACTGTGGGCTTCTTTATGGTACCGAGAGAAAATGGTGAACCAAGTCAAGGACCCAGTAAAAGGAGACCTGGCGTCCCTGGGGGGCAGGCCCCTCCTAGGCAGCACCAGGTACTCACGTGGCACCGTGGTAGAAGTGACCCAGGAACGGCGAGGTGGAGGGTGGCGACTGCACACACAGGAAGGGAAACCAGTCAGGAGTCTGGTGTGTAGTGCCGACTGCACAGTGATGGTGGGACGGAGGGCTGACGTGCCCTCCAAACACGCCGGAGAAGCAGGACCATTGGAACAGCTCTCTTAGTTCCGGCTGACAGTCCTGGAAAAGAGATAAAAAGGGTAACGAGGGCACCCAAGCTCGCACTGCGAGGCTGGGCACGGCTCCCAGCTAACGTGACGACATGCACTCCGAGGCCACCAGCGTGCGACCCAGTAGATGAGAAAGCAGGGGCATCTCAGTCTCCTCCCCCTGTGCTTGGCGGTGCGAGAAGAGCTCCTCGGAGCTGTGGAGAGGGCTCAGTCGGTAAAATGCGTGGGCCGCGAGCAGGAGGACCTGAGTTCCACTTGGAGAACCTACATAGAAAGGCCTGCGGTCGTGGCCTGTGACTGCTGGGGAGACTGAGGAAGGGCAATCCCTGGGGCCCACCAGACAGCCTGCCGAGCCCACCCAGCCGGCTGCAGGTTCAGTGAGAGAGAAACATTTTAAAGGATGCATGGTGCCTAAGGATTAATTATCCTCTGGCTTCCACAGTGTGTACACACACACAAGCAATCTCACACACACACACACACACACACACACACACACGCCCTACACCATATACATACAAACCTCCATAACACACACACTCATACACACACACATACAACCACACACACACGCCCTACACCATATACATACAAACCTCCATAACACTCTCTCACACACACACACACACACACACACTACATCATATACATACAAACCTCCATAACACACACACACTCACACGCACACAAACACCTTACACCATATACATACAAGCCTCCATAACACACACTCTCACACACTCTCACACACACATACACACACACTACATCATATACATACAAACCTCCATAACACACACACACTCACTCACACACACATACAAACACACATACCATATACATAAAACCTCCTTGACACACACATACACACAAACACACACCCTACACCATATACATACAAACCTCCATAACACACATACTCACAAACACACACACACCCTACACCATATACATACAAGCCTCCATAACACTCTCACACACATACACTACATCATATACATACAAACCTCCATAACACGCACACACTCACATGCACACAAACACCTTACACCATATACATACAAGCCTCCATAACACACTCTCACACACTCACATACACTCACACACTCTCACACAGACACAAATACTCCATCATATACATACAAACCTCCATAATAGACACACTCACACACACACACACTCCGTTCCTTACACTTGCATGAATGATCACAAAGTCCCTTAGCTCCCCAGTGAGAAGTTCAGTCAGAATCTTCCAGCCCGCAATGGAGGGAGCGTCAGTGGGAATGTCATCACACCAGGCCCAGAGCTGGAGAGCTATGATCTCAGGAGGATGAGGTGTGAGGATCAAAAGTTCGAGACCAGCCTGGGCTACTCACTTGGTGGGACTCTGTCTCAAATGTTTAAAAAGTAACAGAGCAGGGCTGGGCCCCTTACCCAGTGGGGGCAAGGATGTGTGAGGCCCATACTCAACCCCCAGTACCTCAAAAACAAGATTAAAATTGTGCATAAAGCGTAAATTGGGATTGTTTAAGATGCCATTGACACAGAATATATTTCATATGTTTGGTTGCTCACTTAGCTTGAGACGAGGTCTCCTGGGCTGGAACTCACTCTATAGAATAGACTAGCCTCAGATTCACAGAGATCCCCCTGCCTCTGCTTCCTGAGTCCTAAGACTAGAGGGGGAGCACCATCATGCCCTGCTATCTACTTCTTTTTGGTTGGTTTGTGATTTTGAGACAGGGTCTCACTGAGTAGCTCTGATGAACTGACTGTGCATAAACCAGGGCTTCCTATTGGTTTATTAATTTATTTAATGTAAGTACACTGTAGCTGTCTTCAGAAACTCCAGAAGAGGGAGTCAGATCTTGCTACAGATGGTTGTGAGCCACCATGTGGTCGCTGGGACTTGAACTCAGGACCTCTAGAAGAGCAGCCAGTGCTCTTAACTGCTGAGCCATCTTGTTTTTTTGCTTTTACGACTATTTTTATTTCTTTCACGTGCATCGTGTTTTGCTTCTATGTGTGTGTGTGTGTGCATCTATGTGCACCACCACACTCGGCCTTGCTCTTTTGATATGACAGAGAGTCTCACTGCATAGACCAGACTAGCTTCCAGTTCACACTGAGCCTCCTTAGTGGCTTGGTCTGGTGCTGCTATGTATGCTAAAGACCGTATCCCCAAACCTGGCTGCTCCAAGACAAGCACACACACCGGCTTTGGTTGTATAAGCCCTCCCCAAGTTTTCCATGATTAGTTAATAAAGACGCCCACAGCCTATGGTTGGGCAGAAGAGAAGCAGGCGGGGATTTGGGTCCTGGGCTTGGGGTTTGAGGCAGGCAGCATGAGGGAGGGAAAGAGAGAGGAGGAAGAAGGACGACTCCAAGGGCTGGGTCGATCATGAGTGCACAGCTGTGAGCGGCAGCCTGCTGGAGTAGGAGTGGTCCAGGCAGAACATGGCAAGCTGTAACACGGGATTACTGACCGGAAGTAGACAGAGGGTAGATATCTGCCGAGCTCTACTGCTTTAAGACTTAATATAGCCGGGTGTAGTGACTCACGCATTTAATCCCAGCACTCGGGAGGCAGAGGCAGGCAGATTTCTGAGTTCGAGGCCAGCCTGGTCTACACAGTGAGTTCCAGGACAGCCAAGACTACACAGAGAAACCCTGTCTCAAAAAACCAAAATAAAATAAAATAAAATAAAAGATTTAATATAAATATAAAGCGGGTTTTTTTGTCTTTTATTTGGTAACTAAATGATCCAAGGTAGGGTAGAAACCCCCAAATAATATTTACCACACGATCCTCAGTAAACCTGAGCCTTTTCCTTCCCAGGGCTAGACTTGCGGGCCTGTGGCACCACACTCGGTGCTACCTTAGGAATCCCAAGAGGAGCAGCTACCACAGTCGACAACACAACCAGCTTCGAGGGCAGTTAGTAATGGCCGGGTTCAGCTTGGCTGGAGCCATCCTGATTATGTAACTCTACTGCTAGCACAGTGACACATGGGAGCACGTGACAAAAAAGCCTCTGCAGACAGGTGCCCCTCACGGCCTCTGCCGACAGGCGCCCCTCACGGCCTCTGCAGACAGGTGCCCCTCACGGCCTCTGCAGACAGGCGCCCCTCACGGCCTCTGCAGACAGGTGCCCCTTACGGCCGTTTTTGTTTGTGTTGCTTTGGTTTTTGAGGGTCTCCAATGGCTGCCCGATGACCTGCGAGTTTGCTTAGGTGGCCCTGTAACACCCCCCCCCCCCCGTGCCTCCCTGTACAGTGGTGGTCAAGTTCACGGGTGTATTTACCTCCCAAGATTTTACAACAAGATTAGACAGTAAGTATCTCTGAAGGGTTCTGTGTTGATTTGTTCAATAGGATAGGTCTGTCTGTCTGTCTAGCACTTGGGAAGCAGAAACCGGATTGGGAGTGCCAGGTTCCCCACACCCACGGTAAGCACGCAGCCAGCAAAACCCGCCTTGAAGCACTAACAACTGCCCTTCAATCCCAGCACTCAGAAGACAGAAACAGGCAGATCTTGGTGAGTTTGAGGCCAGCCTGGGCTACACAGCAAGTTGTAGGCTAACAAAGGTTATAGAGAGAGACTCTCAAAACAGATGAACAAAAGCAACAACAACAAACAAAACTCAACCACATGTGACCATATTCCCGAAAAAAATGAAAGACCCTGGGTACCAGCGAACATGCCTATCATTTGTGTAATTTTAAGGTATGTATTATAAACCAGGTGTGGTGGTTTGTGCCTTCAATCCTGGCACTCAGGAAAGCTGAGGCAGGAGGTCTACCTTACCTTGGAGGTCAGCCTAGACTACATAGTGAGACTTGTTACTAAATAAACAAGCCAGGGCTGGCAGTGTGGCTCAGCGTGGGAAGATGTCTGCTAACAAGCCTGGTAACTGGAGTTTTATTCCAGGAACCTCTACATATGTACTGTAGCATAACCCTCCATAACACACACAGACATACACACACACACAGACACACACACACACAAACTCACTCACACACACAAATAAATGTAGTTAAAATTTTAAAATAAGATTAAAATCACCCTCAACCTATAGCTCTCCCTAAGGTGATTTTATCCAAAGACATACTCCCCTCTTTCCTCCACAAACTACACAGACAACACCAGAAGAGAAAATACTCAATTTTAACACAATATGCAGCTCTGAGATAGAGACAGGAGGAACAAGAGTTCAAAGCCACTCCCCACCACATGGAGTCTTCCAGGCCAGCTTGGACTACATGAGACCCAATCTCAAAAACAAAACAAAACAAAACAACCAAAAAAAAAAAAACTGATTTGCAAGATGAAATCTAATCTCTGTTGTCACCTACCCAGTGGGGGTGACAGCTGGAGCCCCCTACGTTCTCAGATAACCTGGAAAACAGAAGAAAAGCTTACCTGGTCACAGCAGCATCGAATGTCACAGGCCTTGGCTGTTAGGTCGCACGGGCAGGGACCCAGGGGCTGACAGACTTGGTTAGGAATGACAGTCATGTTCTCTGAAAAGTACGCATGTCGAGAAAAGTTCAGCTACAAAACAGCTGCGCAAGGCATGAACACGTGTTTGACATTTGAAAAAAAAAATGGCTGAATCAAGATTTGTGCTTGTGTGAATGTGTGTGTGTGTGAATGTGTGTGTGTGTGTCTACATGTGTGTAGTAGTCAGATGTTTTCTCTTCTCCTTGGTTTTTGGTGGTGGTGCTGGTGGTTTTGACTCGAGGACTCGCTATATACACCTTACACCTTGCTGTCCTGGAACTCAGACCCATGTGCAGTCAGTTACCTTGAAGGACACGAGCCACAGCGTCCACTGAGAAAGCTCTTCACAGACCCTACACAACACACAGAAGCCAGAGGCCAGCTGGGCATGGTGGCACACACTTTTATTTCTAGCACTTGGGAGGCAGAGGTAGGCAGATCTCTGCGAGTCTGAGGCCAGCCTGGTCTACAGAGCAAGTTCCAGGATGGCCAGGGCTGCACAGAGAAACCCTATCATGAAAAACTATAAAACGAAAAGAAGAACAAGGAGAAGGAGAAGGGAGGAGGAGAAGGGAGGAAGGAGAAGGAGGAGGAGGAGGAGCAGCAGCACCAGCAGCCAGGACCAGAGAACAGACCACGTAAGGACGTGGGGTCAGCCTGTGTAACCACACCGATGTGACATCAGAAGGCACTGGAGATAGGCCTTCCTCTGCTATACGAGCCAACAGAGGCTCCTTTCTGCGTGTCTGCGCTCACCAAATACCTCTTGTCTGTCCTTCCTTCTTCCTGGTTTGAACCGATGTCACACTAGGTCTGTTAGACCTTCGCAAGCTCTAAATCTCCACAGTCCATCTGCAGGTGGGTGTTCCAGACATCTCCTAAATACACTTAAGCATATTTTTCCCCCCTAAGGAAAATACTTACAAATCAGTTTTGAATTCTGTGTCTCTGTGTATGTGAGTGTCGGTACATTTAGGAAGGCAAGAGGGACTCAAAAATTGAGTCTGGTGACTGAAGACAAGACTTGGTGGTGGTTATAAGGGCATTTGCTGTTCTTGCAGAGGACCTGGGTTCAAGTCACATTACTCAAAAAGTGGCTCTTAACACATGTAATTCCAGGTACGGGGATCTATCGCCCTCTTCTGGCCTCTTCAGGTACTGCACAAACATAATGCCTGTATGCTCACCCAAGCACACACACACACACACACACACACACACACACACACACACACACGCACACGCAAATTAAAAACAAAAAATTAACTCAGGAGCCAGAGGCAAGGCATAGCTCTGTGAGTTCAACCTGGTCTACATAGTGAGATCTAGATCAAAAAAACAAAAACAAAAACAAACAAAAAAATCCTGATAACAGAGTCACGTCTAATACACTGCACACACTACACAACCTTCAGATAGTGGCTGACAGAAACGTTTTGACTGTAGAAGTCACTTGCCTGACACGTTGTGGGTTACAGATGTGTTAGGATAAATCTCCACCTGGATGAGCAGATGCGCTAAGCAGGATGCATTGTGGGAGGCTGAAACCAGCAGGGTCTGCACGACGCACGGGGGCTCTGAGAACGAGGCCGTCTCGCCTGCGGAGCACCAGTCTAGACCCCTCTTCCACCTTATGGTCACTTCCAGCGTGTTCTAGAAGGGAAACACAGCTGTGCTTCTAAAGTGACCCACTTCGAGTTGAGGGAGCGAAATGGAACACACTGTAAACGTGCAGCACGTGAGCCTTGCTTTGTTTTACCAAAGAGCTGTATATGGCCGAGATGACGCACTTCACAAAAAGAGACTTGCATATAAAGATGGCAGCGCTCGCTTCAGTTTCAAGCAAACTGTGGTATGTAAGCTCTGTTGTCTTTCTCCTATTACCTTTGCTATTTACTTACATATTGTGTGTGTGTGTGTGTGTACATGCACTCATGTGTACACATTCACGTTGGGATTGACTCAGGACTTCACACACATGCTGGGCAAGCACTGTACCAACTGAACTATATTCCCAGCCTAGCACCTCATTTTTAGAAATGTTCTCTTTAAGTGCGTGTAGGTACCAACAGAGGCCCCAGGAGAACACTGCATGCCCTGGGGCTAGAGCGACAGGTGATTGTGAGCCGCCTGAGCCGTCTACCAGCTCCATTTCCTTGGGTTTGGGGGTTTTTTTTGTTGTTGTTGTTGTTTTGGTTTTTTTGAGATCAGATCTGACTGTGTATCTGGTTGGCGTTGAACTTGCTACATAAACCAGGCTAACCTTAAACTCAGAGATCTACCTGCCTCTGTTTTCTGAGTGCTGGGGTTAAAGGTATGCACCACCTTGTCCACCCCACTTCCCAATCTTGTTTGCGTGTGTGTGTGTGTGTGTGTGTGTGTTTATTTTTTTTTTTTTTAAAGATTTATTTATTTATTATATGTAAGTACACTGTAGCTGACTTCAGACACTCCAGAAGAGGGCATCAGATCTTGTTACGGATGGTTGTGAGCCACCATATGGTTGCTGGGATTTGAACTCGGGACCTTTGGAAGAGCAGTCGGTGCTCTTAACCCGCTGAGCCATCTCACCAGCCCCGTGTGTGTGTATTATATTCTGTGCATGGGTGTTCAGCCTGTGTATATGTCTGTGTACCACGTGTGTGCCTAACACCCTCAAAGGCCAGAAGAGGGCGCTGGAGACCCTGGAACTGAATGAAGTTACAGAGTGCTTTGAGAGGCTGTGGGTGCTAGTACTGAGTCCTGGGTCCTCTGCAAGAACAACATGTGCAACAGCTAAATCATTTCTCTGGCTCCCCTCCCGCATTTCTTCATCCTAAACACAAAAGCAAACAATGTTTGGACACTGAGAAAGCTCAGCTTGGGAGTCCAGCTTCTCGAGAACATTTGGAAGATTTTTTTTTTTTTAATCTTCCCAGGAGCTTGAGATTACACTCACACACACATACACGGGAAGAGACCCCAGTTCTCAGGATGGCTTTGGACTGGTACAATTGCTATCCCTAAGATAGCGTTTGTTTATATCTCAAACGCACATTATGTCAGCTAGGCACATCCATTCATCCCTCAAGATATAAGTGACCCCAACACAGAGATGAGCAAGATCAGTGTTTACAGGGTTAGAGAGATGGCTCAGTGGCTAACAGAGGGCCCGGGGTTCAGCTCCCAACACCCACATGGTACCTTCACAACCACCGATAACTCCTGTTCCAGGGGATCCAGTGCCCTCTTCTGACCCCCTCGGGTACTGGGCATCTATGTGTTATAGACTGGGAATTGAGTTAGAGATGGTTGGGAGCTACCACATGCATGCTGGGAATTGAAAACAGGCCCTCTCCAAGAGCAGTCAGTGCTCTCAAACGCTGAGCCATCTCTCCAGCTTCTCTTTCATTTATTTCGGAAACAGTGTCACTATGCAGCCCAGAGTGGCTTTGATTCTGTGATCCTCCTGCCTCGGCCTCCCCAGTTTTGTGGTTACAAGCCTGCACTGACACACACACAAATTCACAGATTCTGTAATTCATCCAGACACACCTAGAGTAAGAACTCTATACGAGATGGGGGTCTCCAGTGACACGCCAACAATTCCATGATAATACTGACTATGGAACAGGGCGGGTCGGATCACAAGAACACTGGAGAGCTGACAGTGTGACAAGCACACAGGATCTGAGTTTGATCCCCAGCAACACACACACACACACACACACACACACACACACTGTGCTGGCTAGTCTACATAAGCTAGTTAGTTGAAAGGAGGGAACCTCAGTTAAGAAAATGCTTCATCCAGCTGTAAGACAGTTTCTTTCTTTTCTTTTTTTTCTTTTTTTTTTTTTTTTTTTTTTTTTGGTTTTTTGAGACCGGGGTTTTTTTTTACCCCCTGGTTGTCCTGGAACTCACTCTGTAGACCAGGCTGGCCTCGAACTCAGAAATCTGCCTGCCTCTGCCTCCCGAGTGCTGGGATTAAAGGTGTACGCCACCACGCACAGCTGTAAGATAGTTTCTTAATTAGAGCCACTCCTGGGTTCTCTGAGAAAGCAGGCTGAGCAAACCATGGGGAGCAAGCCAGTAAGCAGCACCCCTCCACGGCCTCTGCATCAGCTCCTGCCTCCAGGTTCCTGCCCTGTTGGAGGTCCTGTCCTGACTTCCTTCAGTGGTGAGCCACAATGTGGAAGTGTAAGCTGAATAAACCCTTTCCCCCTCAACTCCCCTTTTGGTCATGACGTTGCCTTGCAGCAACAAAAGCCCTAATTAGGTCATACTCACACATTCTTAGCCATAGAAGGCCTGCAAGAAGCCTAAATAGGGGGCCTCTACAGGTGCAAAGAAGCTGTCTTACCTCTCGGGGGCTCACAGTCACATTCCAATCCGCTGTCTCATTGTGGAGGCCGCCACAGGTAGGAACTGGTAACACTCCTAAGCGAGAAATTAGGGTGTGGTAGCTAGGGTGAGTCGAGTATCCTGGGGTAGGAATCCCCCCCCCCACACACACACAAGCTGCATCTGACTGGTATCCCATTTGTCAAATGGGACAAAAAAGATTGCTGTTCTTAGAACTACTCTCAGGGGAGCTAGCTGATCTTTTATTTTCCTTAAAAACAAGACAAAACAAATTTTATTATGCAAACCAGGCTGGCTGCATATTCGAATTTCCACCTCAGTTCTGGAATTAAAGGCGTGTGCTCCCATGCGCTCCCTTATCCAGGGCCGGTCCACAGAGTCTGCAGCCGGCCCCACTCCTATTCTGCTGAGAACAGCATTTCTGTTGGCAGCACCCACGCTCCCAAGAACAGCCAGAGTCCTACCGTCCTCGACCTGCAGCGGAGCCAGAGACACGGCGACATCCTCGCTGCCTCCGACCAGGGTCGCGCGGACCTCAGGGCTGGACATCCGGATGAAAGGTGGGATGAAAACTGAGGGAAGGAAGGATGTGCGGGGAGGGGTTAACGGGTGCAGAACCTGTACCTGGGGGGCGTGTGCTGGCTTTTTAAGTGGCCTGGCTTCCGGGATCCTAGGAACCCCGGGTCTAGCCCTTTAAGAGCCAGATTCCCTCAGCCTGGGCCATGCAGGCCATACCCCCGCCATACACACCCGGGTCCCCGCGCAGCGGCCTCAGGACGCCCTGCAGCAGGAGGAGTCCCCACAGGAAGCTGAGCGGCGACAGAGAGCCCATACTCGGGGCCGGCCTGCCTCAGAAACCCAGAAGAGCCTGGAAGAGAAAAAGCGGCGGCCTTCGCTGCCTCGCCGACGCCATATTGCCAAGCTAAATGCCCGCAGCCATGGCAACCACCAATCAAAGATGGGAATGTCGTGATTGGTCCAGGTTTGCAACGGAGGGGGGACCAGTAGCCATGGTAACCTCCAAGCGGCCAGCGGCCCTCCGGCTCCATGATTGGTCCAGAGCAAGAGCGCGGGTTCTCTGATCAGGGCCCAACACACCAGACCTTGTTGGGGGGTTCTGACTCCATTGAACATGGTGAGTTCTTTCCATCCCAGATGTAAAAAAATAAAAAATGAAAAAAACCAGCCGGGCGTAGTGGCGCACGCCTTTAATCCCAGCACTCGGGAGGCAGAGGCAG
>NC_034612.1:14500713-14540476 GCF_900095145.1 Mus pahari | reverse complement strand
AGAAACCCTGTCTCGAAAAAAAAAAAAAAAAAAAAAAAAAAAGAAAGAAAGATGAAAAAGAAAAACCACACTGCAGGGTTGGATAGATAACTCAGCACTTGCTGCTCATGCCAAAGAGCAGAGTTCAGTTTCTAGCACCCATGTGGTAGCCCACAACTTCCTATGATAGTTCCTGGGAATCCTGTCACTACATGCATGTGATGTGCATGCATCCAGGCAAACACTCATACACGCGAAATAAAGCCAACCTATTAAGTGTCAGAACTGTACATGGGTGGAGAACACAGGGGAGTCCTACGTCCAAGATTAGTACATTTAAGGGACTCCAGAGTTGTTGTTTGAAAGGCTTGTGTTAGCCAGGCCAGGCCAGCACACGCTATTCCTTGAAGACCGCTGTACATTTACACAGCACTGTAGACATGGTTCTGATTCTGCTATTGAAGTCATCCAATGCATGTCGTATTGTCTCGATAATATACCAAACTATAAAAGTTTGCACTAGGGCTGGTGAGATGGCTCAGTGGGTAAGAGCACCCGACTGCTCTTCCAAAGGTCCGGAGTTCAAATCCCACCAACCACATGGTGGCTCACAACCATCCGTAACAAGATCCGACGCCCTCTTCTGGAGTGTCTGAAGACAGCTACAGTGTACTTACATATAATAAATAAATAAATCTTTTAAAAAAAAGAAAAAAAAAGTTTGCACTATAGAGCAAGCAAGGAAACCTTAGAATACTAGCCCAAAGTGCCCCCTGCCTAGTCACCATATTCAAAATATGCGTATTCCGTGGTTTGCACCAAGCTATGCTCTGGTTTTCCTTCAATCTCAGCCATAGATGGTTCATTGCCCCAAATGCAGCCTGGGTCATGTGATATCCTTCAATTATTAAAAAAAAAAAAAAAAAAAAAAAAAAAAAGGCTTACATCTGCCTTGAGTTTTATTAGTTCCAGTTGGCAAAATAAACCCAATAGTATCCTGGAGAAGACAGTTTAATTAAATAAGATAGTTTTATTTAAATAAGATTTGGCAGGGTGTTGGTGTCCGTGCCAGTTAGAGGGATGCAAGCCAAATCAATTTGGAGTGACCTGGTCCCCCCCTTCCAAAGAATCTAGCAAAGTGGCCATGGATCTGTGGCCACGGCCACCCTCCATTAGGCACAGCAAACTCGCTTGGGCGTCCCATTGCCACCTCAGGCCACAGTCATGTGGTCAGCAGGGGCTCCCAGAGCAATAGCAGGAAGCCCTGCATGGCCACTACCACCTTCACACCCTGCCCCTCTAGGCACCAGCTCTAGTAAGTGTATGCCTCAGCTCCTCCTATATAAAAAGGCAGGGACAGTCCCACACGGAATTAAATGAAGACAATTCTTGGCCCCTGAGACTCATAAGGCCTGCTGAGTCGTCGTGCCAGACTGCTGATTGCTGATTTTCTTTTCATCTTTAGTCTATGTGTATTGTTGTTTATGCATGAATATCTGGGCACCCTGTTTGTGCTTGGTGCCTGTAGAGGCCAAAAAGGGGTCATTCCTTATAACTGGAGTTACTTAGTTGTGAGCTGTATGTGGGTACTGGAACTTGAACCTGGGTCTTCTGGGAGAGCAGTCAGTACTCTGAACCACTGACCCGTCTCTTCAGGGCCTTAAGAAAGCTCTTGGTAGCTGGGTAGTGGTGGCAGAGGCAGGTGGATTTCTTGAGTTCAAGGCCAGCCTGGTCTACTGAGTTCCCGGACAGCCAGGGCTACACAGAGAAACCCTGTCCAAAAGGGGGAAAAAAGCTTTTAGTAATATACTTTTTGGCTTTTCAAGACAGGGTTTCTCTGTGCTATCCTAGGACTGGTACACATCTGGCCTTGATCTCACAGAGTGCTGGGACTAAAGGTGTGCACCACCACCATCCCACAGCTCTTAGTAATTTTAAGGAAAACTACTCAACGCAAATAGTTAGAAAAACACTCTAAGGAAAATCAGTAAATATAAAAATAAGATTTTTATTGTTGAGGTTACAAATGTTTCTCATTTACATGTCTAGTATTCAACAGTTCTCCAATGTTAATGTTACTGGTTTTTACATTTTTGTAAACAAGGTGGCAAGATGCAACCCTGGTTGGTTTGAACTCACTATGTAGACCAGGCTGGCCTCAAACTCAGAGATACACTTATTTCTGCTCCCTGAGTTCTGAGATTGAAGGCTATGCCTTTAGGTCAGGTTACATTTGAATATAGTTAAAGGAAACAATTTATTTGAAGAAAAAATGTTCTAAAAAAATAAAGCCAGGATCTTATACATAGCCCAGGCAGGATCTGAACCCAAAACCTTCCTGTCTCCGCCTCCCAAGTTCAAGATTCTAGCGGTGTACCACGAGCAACTAAGATGCTCTGTTATGACTGATGCCACGACCCAATGCTGGTCATGTTCCCAAACGGCATCCAACTTCACACACTGCCAATCCTGAAGTACAAAAGACCCAGCATCCGCCATAAGCGTTGACAGAGGATCATCTGAAAACAAAATCCCAGGGAGCTGACTGCAGCTCAGTGCTGGGCTGCCGGCCTGGCTCCCGCAAGGCTGGGGTTCAAAACCCAGCACCCAAAATCAAAGCGACAGCTAACAAAACAGCACCAGCTTAACATCTGCCAGGCAACTGCTACCCTACAACAACAAACAAAAACGCCTGTCCCCCTTCCCAGATAAATCAGAGGTGTGGGTCCTCTGCAGCTTCACACCCTGGAAGCACAGGACAAGAGCAGTGTTTCAAAGAATTCCTCTGTGCTCGCTACAGAGTCAGCCTATGGGAAGAGCTGCGGAAGCCTGTGACGCTGGTCACAGGGACACCTTCTGTTTCTTCTTCTTGGCCTTCAGCACAGGAGGGAGGGAGATCTTAAAAGCTGTCCTGAAATGACAGAGAAGGAACCCCTCAGGCTCTGGAGCTCAGGAACCTACTCCCACCCAGCACTGCGAAGATACTCACTCGCATGTGGTGCAGATGGGGCTGAAATTGCAGAAAACTGTTAAAAGTGATGCAGAAAACAAGGCAATTAGGGGACCTGGAAAGCACAGGTTACTCTTTGCCCCACCCACACCCCACACCCCTACACTGACAGTAAGAAAAACCACACATGAGCTTACTAGACAGACACACAGAGCAGACATAGCCAATCTCAATGAGACTGCGATGACAGAAGCAGGCGGCCCTGTAGTCCACGTGGATCGGTGGCGGGAGGATTAGCTGAGACCGCTGATCTTGGTCCGGAAGAAAAACCCACTGTTTAGAAAAAGAAGAAAAAAATCAGAAAGGCAGGAGAGGCAGGAGACTTTTCATCCCGTCATGGGAGGCCAGCCAGCAAGCGTCAAGACACAGCCGCCGTCATGGGAGGCCAGCCAGCAAGCGCCAAGACGCAGCCACCGTCTTAGGCAGGCAGCACTGAGGAGAGTGTAAGTCAGACTTTCCTGCAGGGCCCGTGAGTGGCTCAGTGGGGACAGGTCCTGGCCACCAGGCCTAATGGATGACCTGGTCCCATTTCTGGGATGTACAAGAGAGAAGGAGAGCACTGACTCCTGCAAGCTGTCCTCTGACCTCCACATGCACGCAGTGGCAGGCTAGCACATCCACACACACACACAGAACAATAAAAATAAAGACTTTCCTTCAAAGTATATTAAGACTCATTTTTATTCATTCCACATTTAAAGTTTTTTAAATGTTTTGTTTATGTTGTGTGCCTTTATGTTTGTGAGCACATACATGCTACAGCACATGTGATAGTCAGAGGGACAACTGGTTGGAGCTGGTTCTCTCCCCCCACCATGTTGGCTAGAACTCAAGTCATCAGGGTCGGCAGCCAGAGCGCTTACTCACTGAGCCATGTTGTTGGTCCCACTCCACCCTTACTAAGCCCAGGCTGTACAGTTATATGACATCTGCAAACAACCTTCAGAGTTCAAAGTCCCGAGAGTCTGCCCTGTAGACCCAGGAACCGGAGCCACTATTTAGCCAGCACTTCCTCCCTGGGTGAGAGGTGGGTGTGAGAGGTGGGTGTGAGAGGTGGGTGTGAGAGGTGGGTGTGAGAGGTGGGGGAGAGCTGCGGCACACTCACCAGTAAGTACTGCAGGAGAGAGGCCATCTGAGGCACCTTCAGGTATAGTCCCCCAGTGATGTCACAAGCCTGCAAAACACAGGGGTCACTGGCGAAGCAGCAGTGGCATTCCAGAGGAGTGGGGTTCATGGGGCATTCCACAGGTCTGTGAGGTCAGTATGTGAGGTTCGTAGATACATCCCTGTTCACGCTTCAGACACTAGCACCCAGCTCTGCTCCGCCACAGCTGCTGGCAGTGTCACTCTGCCCGCTGTGCCATGCGGCATGTTCCAAGCTTCCCAATGCTTTGCTTTAAATCAAGTTTCCTTGCTAATTTTAAGGTGGGGGTGGGGGAGCACATTGAGCTGCAGTACAGAAAACTGATGTTACAGTTAAATTCCTGTGACAATCACGTGGGGTGATGGGGAAGGAGAAGCAGAGACCTGAGGGAAGGCCAGAGCTGAGCCTCAGCAGAGAGGGACAGCGAGTGCCAAGGCACTTGTCAGCCGCAGCCCAGGGAACTGCTGTGTCACGCAATACCAAGGAGCCCAGAGGGGGCCCAGAATGAAAAGAGAAGACGAGGGGTAAACAGAAGGCCTCAGCAAGGACTTGGGTTTCAGCCAAGGTGTGCGGGGCCAACAGGGGCAGGGAGTGGGGTTTGGGGTGGCAGTTGAGCAGAGTGACATGGCCTCGTCTATGCTGTAGGTTATCTGACCCCTGGGATGGCAGGACTGGCTAGTGGAGGTATGAGTGGTAACAGAGAGCAGTTAGCAGACGGCGGCAGGCCCACGGACGAGGAGGCTAGGAAAGAAGCCAGGAGGGGGATTCAGGGTCCACACTGAAGGCAGAGTCAACCAGATCCTAGCAATATGGAAGGAGAGGAAGAGAAACGGGGGAAAGCCAGGTTGACCTGCCCCGTGAATCACGCTGTGTGCAGAGATGGGGCTCAGAGTCTGGGGGAAGCTACTGTCCAGAACAGGCTCTGTTTTGGACACAGTAACTGAAGTGTCCAGGAGGAAGCAGCATGCACACTGCAGAACATGCCTGCCGAGACCTCAGGAGACGCTGCACTGGACTCAAGCGGTCATGGGGAGGGACAGGGGAGCAGAGCTGCTTTCAACCAAAGTTGAGATCTCTGAGTTAGAGGACGCTTCGAGAGCTACAAATTGTCACCTCCCTGAAAGCCTGGTCCATCACCCGGCAGGATACAATTTTTTAAGGAAACTCAGAATGGATAAAGAATGTTAGCTTGTGCGCATGCGCACGCGTGCCACAGCACACACAGAGAAAACTTGAAGGAGCTGGCTCTCTCCTTGCAGGGCGTGGGATCCAGGGATCAAACTCAAGCCATCAGCTTTGCAGACGGACGCCTTTAGCCACCGAGCAGTCTCACTGACCCACAAGTATTTCTTGTGAGAAAAAGGCTGCCATCCTCAGCTCGTTGGTTATTTCAGGGGTGGGTCCCTCTACCCTCCTCGTCATTCAGTTTCAAACTTCTGCTCAAAAGGCAATATTTAAAACAGGAGGCGTGGGATGGACTTGAACCCAGCCTGGACTAGGGTGGGCTCTTACCACCACCCAGACAGGCACCATCTAACAGTGCTTCCCAAGACACATATGGTGCAATGTATAGAGTTTACATTTTCCTAGAAGCCCCACTCAAAAGGGGTGGAGGCATGGTGGCACACACTGCTTAGTCTCCACAGGAAGGAGGCAGAAGCAGGAAGATCTCTGTGAGTCCCGGGTCGAGGTCCTGCTGCACAGCAAGACCCTGGTCTCATGACCAGAAACGGATAAACTCCATTTCAATTACACATAGCTCAGTATAACCAGAACACCCTCACACTCCCTCCACGTCTCCAGTCGTACTCTGCTGCCCAGGCTGCTCGCAAACCTCATCATCCCCCTGCTGCAGCTTCCTCACTGCTGGGACCGACCACCAGCAGGAGCCAGCGCACCCGGCAAAGGTATCCCCATCCCCATAAATGCCGGATCCATACAAAGTTCCTGTCAAAAGCTGCGCATGCCTGGGAACATACCTGCTGGAGGAGCCCTGAATCCGAGTCCAGCACGCAGGCGTCAATGAGGATATTCTGAAAGGAGAGGTTCAAAACATTATAGCAGTGCGCATGGCTGTCTCAGACATGCTAGATTCTATTCTTTTTGGAACTTGTGGTAATCCTGCCTCTGCCTCTCAGATGCTGGCCAAACAAGACTATGTTCCCTTTAACATGTGTGGTGACACTGCAAGGCAGACACTGGGGCACTGGCATCTGAAGCATCCAGGACAGGTCGGAGCTCCTGCCTCTAACCCCTGACCCCTTTCACTCCAACACTCTCTGTGCTGAGGAGAATACAGGGCTCTGGTGGTGCTGCATGTCCGAACTAAGGTTTGGAGAAGAGAGGGCTGGCCCGGTAGGTAAGAGCACTGCTGCTCTTCCACAGGACCCTGGTTCAGTTCCCAGCACCACGCTGTGGCTCATATCATCTATAGCTCTAGTTCCATGGACTCTGACACCCTCTCTTGGCTTCTACAGGAACCAGAACTGCCCACATTGCACATATGTGTGCAGCCAAAGCACTCAGACACATGAAGAAAAGAGTCAGAGAGCAAGGATGACGTGTCAGGCTGTCTGAACATGTCAGTCATTTGCAAAGTGCACAGCACACTACAATAAATGAGAGACACTGTCAGGCAGAATGGTGTAGGCGTGTGATCCTAGCTAACCCGAAGACTGATGCAGGGGATTCTCAAGTTCAAGGCCCGTGTGGGCTCTAGGGAGCTCAAAACAAAATGAGAACCGGGCGGTGGTGGCGCATGCCTTTAATCCCAGCACTCGGGAGGCAGAGGCAGGCCGATCTCTGAGGCCAGGCCATTCTAGTCTGAGAGCAGGTTCCAAGATAGGCAGAAAAACCTTGTCTCAAAAAACAAAACAGACAAAAAAACATGGAGGAGTTAAGGGTTCCTGTATCAAACTGTTAACTCAGAGATTCTAATGGGGTGAGTACCATGACACCCAATGCAAAAGCAAGTCGGAGTGGATATTCCTGAGAACACCGCCCAGTCAAAAACTGCCCAGGACCCTAAACAGAAAAATGGCAAGTACCCAGTGGCTTTGGAATCCCCAATCCACTAACATAGCCCTGTTTAGCCAGAACACTACTGAGCAAGAACGCCAATGATCACCTTTTCTGTTTTGTTTTTCTTTTTTAAATTAATTTAATTTTAATTAAATTAATGTTCATTCATGTTTTATCTGCATGCATGTCTGTGTGAGGGGATCAGATCCCCTGGAACTTGAGTTACAGACAATTGTGAGCTGTCATGTGGGTGTTAGGAATTGAACCTGGGTCCTCTGGAAGAGCAGCCAGTACCAATGAGCCATCTCTCCAGTCCCATTTGTTCATTTTTGAGACAGGATCTTTCTATGCAGCTCTGGGGTTATGCCCTGGACTCCATATAAACCTGGCTGGCTTCTAACTCATACAGCTGGGTACCACCACACACGGCTTCTCATCAGTTCTCTCAGGACTCAGAAGGCAGAGGCCTCACCTGCTTCTGAGCAGCAAAGATGACGTTCATGAAGTTCATGTACTGCAGTGCGCTGTCCTCCGCCGCCTTGATCACCTGCAAACACAAAGATGACGTTCATGAAGTTCATGTTCTGCAGTGCGCTGTCCTCCACCGCCTTTATCACCTGCAAACACAGTCACTGAGTGCCCAGGGTGCACTGATGGCAAGACCCACTGCATGCTACAGACAGCATGGCTTCTCCAGTCCCTCTTCTTACTTAGCATGAAACCCCGGAAATAAAGGATGACACCAGGGCTTTCATGGTCCTTGTTAAGACTGATGGGCACCTGTCCAGAGTACCCAGCATGCACTGGGAGGCCAGGGGACAACTTTTAGGAGTTAGTGTTCTCCTTCCACCACCTGGGTCTGGGGATTGTTCTTCAGGCTTGGCACCAGGCACCTTTACCAACTGAGCCATCTCACTGGTCCAAGAGCTCTGGCTGGCCTGGAACTTGCTATGTAGATAAAACATTGTCCCTGAACCCACAGACACCAGCCTGTGTCTCCCTCCCCAGTGCTAGGATTAAATGCATATGACACTATCCCTGTATTGATTCCCATGTCTTTTAGCTGTCTGAAGTTGTATGTAAATTGTGTATAATCTTACCAAAATCCTTGATTTCATCTCCTGATTATCTATAAAGAGATTGAAAAGAAAAACAACAAAAGGACAGGTTATAATATAGCAATCAGGGCTGGCGAGATGGCTCAGTGGTTAAGAGCACCGACTGCTCTTCTGAAGGTCCTGAGTTCAAATCCCAGCAACCACATGATGGCTCACAACCATCTGTAATGAGATCTGATGCCCTCTTCTGGTGCATCTGAAGACAGCTACAGTGTACTTAGATACAGTAATTAATAATAATAATAATAATAATAATAATAATAATAATAATAATATAGCAAACATGGTAGCTTAAGAAGAATGCAGTTTCCTAAGCATTTGTATTTTATACTGAGACAGGGTCTCTCTAAGCAGCCCAAGATGCCTAGGAACTTGCTATGTATACTAGGCTGGCCGGGAACTCCAGATCGTCCTGCCTCTGCTTCTGAGTGTCTAAGAATCTTAAATACCCCACAAAGCATGCAGCACTAAACTCAACACGGTAATAGTTGCAAAAGAGGGGGCTGGCGAGATGGCTCAGTGGGTAAGAGCACTGACTGCTCTTCAGAAGGTCCTGAGTTCAAATCCCAGCAGCCACACGGTGGCTCACAGATGAAGGCTCACAACCATCTGTTCAGCTATAGTGCACCCATATACATACAATAAATAAATAAAATTTAAAATAGTTGCAAAAGAATCAGCTCTTACCTTTAACTGTCTTGTTCACTCTGTGAATGTCTGGATTCATTAACATAAAGGAATATAGAAATGTGTTTCCCAAACACACCTGCAGGAGCAGGACAGACCTTCAGATTTGAAACCAGACCCCTCCCATCATCTGCCACAACAGCTGTATGAGTGAGTTTAGGCTCGGTTATCCATTCTATACTCACAGAGAAAGCATTCTCTCTGCATGTGAAGACCACAGTTACAGACAGATGACTATCCATCATCCTAGAGAGGAGTGCTAGGGCCGCACCTAAACCCATCAGCCCATCCAATGAGATAATAAATGTGAAAGCCATACAAAGATCAGGACAACTGGATAAACAAAAGGGATGTGACCATCATTCAATATTGGTTAAAGACATTTCATAAAAAGCAAGGCTGAGAGTCATGACACATGAAATCAGGTGTGGGCAGAGTCTGGCTGCCCTAGGAGTCCCATGAACGCGGCAGAATCGGGTCTCGGAGAAACCACCAGCCAACACCTTGCCCACGACACTAGCACAAGGATACAGCACAGAGCTTTGGCCAGGGATCCTGCCAGTAGTGTCTCCGTATGCTGGCCCTTGATGTCACCTGAAAAAGTTACAGAGCACAAAGGGGGGAACTGCTAAGTCTTTTTTCAAATGAAGTCATTTAGAAACTCAAGTATTCATGAATGAATCAAAAGATGACATGTTCAAAGTGGATTTTAAAACACAGAAACTAGTATTCAGCGAACACAAGTAAGCAGCTCTATGCGTCTGTTCAGAATGCCACAGTGTCTCTTCAGGGGAGGGAAGGGCAGAGATGGGAGTTGGTACTTAAAGGATGAAGAAGGACTGGAGAGATGACTCAGAGGTTAAGACCACTGGCTGGATCTTTCAGATGATCCGGGTTCAAAGTCCAGCACCCACATGGTGGTTCACACTATAACTCCATCCAGTTCCAGGGGATCTGATGCCCTCTTCTGGCCTCCACAAGAACCAGGCATACACATGGTGGGTGCACAGACATAAAGTAAAAGATAAAACTTTTTAGACTGATTTATTTTACTTTATGTATGTGGTAAAAACATCCACACACACAAAGTAAAATAAATCAGTCTAAAAAGTAAAAAATAAAATAAGGACATGGCACATAACTTCGGAGAGGAAGGTTCTAAAGTGGCCCTGAACAGTGTGTACACACTAATACTACTGATCTGCACACTCAGAAAATGGTTACAAATGGAGTCGGGTGTGGTGGCACATACCTTTGATCTCACCGTGCTGGAGGCAGAGGCAGGCAGAGGCAGGCAGATCTCTGTGAGTTTGAGGCCAGCCTGATCTACACTGCAAGCTACAAGCAAGCCAGGGCTACACAGAGAGATTCTGTCTCAAGAAAAATTTACTGCTTTGGAATTGAATTTTTTACAGAGGCCCAAAAAACAGTATTGGATCTCCTGGAATGGGGTCAGAGGAGGGGATGAGCCTCCTACATGGGTGCTGTGAACCAAACTTGGATCCTCTGCAATAGCAACAGTGCTCTTGACCCCTCAGCCATCTCTCCATCCCTAGAACTCAATTACTTTTTATAAGCTTACAGCTGTGTGCCCATCGCCATCCCTGGAGGGTGTGGCTCTATGAATGAGAATGGCTACCATAAGCACTTACATTCGAATGCTTGGTCCCTCCCCAGTCAGTGGAACTGTTTGGAAAGGAATTAGGAGGTGGGGCCTTGTTGAAGGAGGCGTGTCACTGGGGATGGATTCATACTGTGCCCAGTTAGCCTCCCCTCCAGGCTAACTGTGCTTTTGGATTAGATGTACGTTCTCAGCCCCAGAACCTGCCTGCTGCTGCCATGCTCCCACCGTGGAACTCATGGATCCTGTTACCCTTTGGAACCATGGGTCCCAGATCAAATGCTTTGTAAGTTGCCTTGGTCGTGGCGTCTTACCACAGCCCTAGAACACAGCTAAGTCAGGCTGAGGGGAAAGGCAGCAGGGGGGAGACAGGAGTCCAGACCTACAGGAGGATGACAGAATAATCTATGGGGCTCTCAGAGGGGACCTGTGGGGCACTCCAGCACAGTCTGAAGTGCCCTGTGGTCATAAAGTGGGGCCCAGGCAGCTAGAGGGCTGAGGCTAGGGCTATGCCAAGTGTGCAGTGTGGTATTTCATCCCAACAGTGCAGAGAGTAAGGGGCGGAATCTGGAGGCGACTCTGCAGCTAAAACCACAGACTGCATAGCTGATTAGATGGTGGACGTGAAAAGAAAAGCAAGCAAGAGCTCGGACTTGAGAAACTACGAAGATGGAGTGACAGACAGACGGCCCATAAGCATGGGACGAGGGAGCCATGGCGGCCAAAGAAAACAAAGTGAGGCCTGATAGACAGACCAGGGGACGGGAAAACAGAGATAGCTAAGCTTAAAGTCTGGGATTGCCACCTAAATGATAAAGGGCGTGGACAGGAGAGATGGCAGGGTGTTGTCCACGAGCACTGCACCTGCAGAAGACACAGGTTTGGTTCCTGGCACCCACATCAGGCAGCTCCCAACTGCCACCAGCCTCCTCAGGCACCCGCACGCACACTGCACACACAGTCTCATGTAGCCACACACACGCATTTAACCTTTTTTTTTCTTGGTTTTTAGAGACAGGGTTTCTCTGTGTAGCCCTGGCTGTCCTGGAACTCACTTGTAGACCAGGCTGGCCTCGAACTCAGAAATCCGCCTGCCTCTGCCTCCTGAGTGCTGGGATTAAAGGCGTGCACCACCATGCCCGGCCTTTTTTTTTTTTTTTTTTTAAAGATTTATTTTATATGTAGGAGAACTGCGCCTGGTGCCGAAGGAGGTCAGCAGGGGTGATCAGATCCCCTAGAGCTGGAGTTATAAATGTTGGTAAGCTGTCCCCTGAGTGCTGAGTACCGAACCTGGATCCTCTGAGGAGCAGCCAGTGCTTATAAACAGAGTCTATCGCCAACCCCTCTAAACACACATCTTTCTTAAATTTTTAATCTTAAAAATAAAGATTAATAAATTTACTATTAAAAGTAAAAATAAAGGAAGGTAAGCATCCACAGAAGATTCAAGATGATTTAAGGGACAAGGTAAAGGACAAACCAGACAAAACAAACAAGCAAACACCAAAGAAGAGCCAGGGATGGGGTACTTCCCAGACTGATGTAATACCAGACTTTAGCTTGGGAGACTGAGGCAGGAGGACCACAAGGTCAAGATCAGCCTGGGCTACTTAGGGAGGATCTATCTAAACAGAAACAAACAAAAACTCAAACAAGACTGAAAAAGAATAGCCCAAAACCAAGAAAAGAAAAGCTGGTTAACAGTGCGTCTTCCTGGAAAGCCAGAGTGTCCCAGAGCCAAGCAGGGTTAACACATATTCATCTCGCTAACTAAATACCACAGAGATGGGAGGGAGTGAACCTAAGGAAAAGAGACCCGTGGCTAGCATCTGCAGCCTCAAATCTTTGAGCTCAAAGCCTCATGGCCCCCAAATCAATGCTATTTCCAAGGAAAAACAGCCTACCACACGTAACACATCCCTAAGGCTCAGTGACACGGTGGAAGAGGCTTGGGGCAGAAAGACCGTAAGAGCCAGGGTTCTCTCGATACGGCAGGAAGCTGTATTCAGAAACTCACAGCAGCTGTGGCTGCTGGCATAAGCCCTATACGAGATCAAGCCAGTTAACATTTCAGCACGGAGTGGGGAGGAGCCCTTGAACCTCCACCCCTAGCTGAGGAGCCATTAACAGTTGACAGCCTGGTGTGGCACAGTTGGCTTTCTTTAAGGATGTGGTCCTCATAGGTCAACAATGCTCCAAGAAATGGCCCTATATCCCCGAGGACAGCCACATACCTCTGCCTTCCCACTGCTGAGATTAAAGGCATTTACTACTATAGCTAGACTATTCTTTATAAAAAGACACAAAGCTGGGAGGCAGTGAGGAGATGCAGGAGGAGATGAGAGTGGATCTAGGAATTAGGGAGAAGAACGGGATTGGAATATCATCAAAACACAAGGCATACATGTATGAAATTCTCAAAGAATTCCTAAGAATCTTGCATCTTAAGAACACACAACAATCGAGACAGCAGTGACAATGGCCAGGCTCTTACTCTTGGTCATCAGGTCCTTGACCTCCTCGGCGATCACCTCATTGGCGGCTGTCAACAGCTCGTATTTGCCGTCTTTACTCCCAGAGGGATTACAGTCAGGGAGGGCGTTGCCAGGGTCTCCGAAGAAGTCTCCAAGTCTGCCGTTCTTCCCCGGGTATAAGAACCGGCTTTCCTGAACGTGACTGGCGATGACAGCCAGCTGGTTGGAGCGGTTCATGAACAGGTGGGAATTCGCCAGCACCATCACTGCATCCATGCATTTGGATAAAGTAAACTGACAGACATAAGAGGAACATGTCAGCTCCCACACAACCCCATCAGCCTCGAGGAAGGCGTCATTGAAAGAAAAATTAGCTATTACTTAGCATTATTTACTTATTATGCACTGTGGTGTGTGTAAGAAAGGGTCTTGCTACATGGCCCCGGGCAGTCTGGTGCTGAGTAGCAGCAAGCGTCCAACAATTCACCTGTCGTTACCTTCCCGTGTCATTACACGTGTTATTCTGTGTGGATGCTCGCTGACATCTGACAAGGATTCACGGCTAAAAATCTTCTCAGCTTCTCTCTTCCTAAACCCAAAGCCCAGAAGCTGAGAGGAGGCCTCCTTCTTCCCCTCACCGACAGAGTCATTTACAGATTAGAACCTTATTTATCAGATACTAGCATGGTGGGGCCACACGAGTAAACTTGGAAGCCTTGAACTTAGGAGACAGAGGCAGCTGGACCAGAAGTTCAAGGTCACCCACAAGCTGTACAATATGTTCAAGGCCAGCACAATCCTTTCTCCACACACATAGACAAAAAAGAAAAAAAAAAAAAAGGATAGGGCTGGAGAGATGGCTCAGAGGTTAAGAGCACCGACTGCTCTTCCAGAGGTCCTGAGTTCAATTCCCAGCAACCACATGGTGGCTCACAACCATCCGTAATGGAATCTGACCCCCTCTTCTGGTGTGTCCGAAGACAGCTACAGTGTACTCATATTTATATCTTAAAAAATAAATCTTTTGCCAGGCGATGGTGGCACACGCTTTTAATCCCAGCACTTGGGAGACAGAGGCAGGAGGATTTCTGAGTTCGAGGCCAGCCTGGTCTACAAAGTGAGTTCCAGGACAGCAGAGCTACACAGAGAAACCCTGTCTCAAAAAACCAAAAAATAAATAAATAAATAAATAAATAAATAAATAAATAAATAAGGGTGCTTCCCATAAAGCCTGATTTCTTGAATTCAATTCCCAGGGCCCACATGGTTGAAGCAAAGAACTGATGACACCCAAAAGTTGTCCACTGACTGTCACACATGCTGTGGCACACTGTACGTTTCTCCCAAGTAAATAAATAACAAAAGATGCCTAATTATACAATAAGTATATGACCTGTTTAGAAAGAGGCAAAACAGACAGGAGGCAGTCAATGTCTGCCAACAGGTGAAGGAGAGGAGTGAGGGTCAACGGGTGAGAGGACTTCGCATACTGAAAGAAACACTCCAAGAAGGAACTGTGGGGCCAGTTAGGCAACTTCCCCATGTGGTCTAATTGGCTGCCTTTATGAACCCACAGCTTTCCTTTCTGACAGTGTCTCTAGCCCAGACCGGCCAAGGATGAGCTTGACCTCTGGCAATCTGCCTGCTTCCGCCCCAGTGCTGGGATTGGATGAGGCCACCAAGCTCAGCTTGGAAAGACTCAATCACGAGGCCAGTGGGTGGGATACAGGCATACTGGAGTTAAGGAGAACCCTCCAAAGGCTCCAGCCTTCTTACCTGAGATTCCTTTAATGCTTGCTTCCCCCACCAAATCGGGTTGGTGTCAACTACGATCACCAGAAGGTTCAACTCACCCTCTGCAAGCAGTAACAAGGGCGATGGTTAAGATGTCAGCCTGGCTAAACCGAAGCAAAGTTAGCATTCCCGATGAGCTAACTGATCAACTACAGGTTTCTCGGTCATCCTCCTCAAGATCGATCATGACATCACAGAAAAGGCCAAGTTTGTGTAGAGATAAAGTCACAGGGCTGAGGACACAGCTGAATGAGTGCTTGTCTAGTACTGGGGAAGCCCTGGGTTTGATATCTGGTATCTCATTTTTAAAAAAGGAAAAAGCAAGGAAGGGGACAGAGATGGCTTACTAGGTAAAACACCTACAGCCAAGTCTGATGCCCCGAGTTCAGTTCCTGGGATGCACATGGTTAGGTGAGACCAGACTCAACAAGGGCACCCACTGACACACACACACCGTTAAGGAAGGAAAAAAGCCAAAAACTAATTTCAAAGGCTGGGAATGATGCTGTATTGGTGTATTGTCTTTAATCCCAACTCTTGGAAGGCAGAGGCAGATGGATCTCTGTGAGTTCAAAACCAATCTGGTGCAGCTAGTTCCAGGCCAAGGAGGGTTAAGAAGCTGGGCAACTCTCACTCAGCTCTCAGCGGTCTGACATTACAAGCGAGCTGAGCTGAGCACGGGCACGCTAACCCTCTGCTCCTGACACGTGGTAAACACTTAACCCAAAGGCATTCACATGTTAAGGGACTGGCAAGAATAGCCAGCGGTTGGATTTCAGGCAGGAGATTAGGGACCCATGAGGAGCTTGGGTGGCCCTAAGTTCAACCCATCATAAAACAGCCAAGCCAGTTGTGATTAAGAAAATTTTATTTATTACTTTTTATTTCTGTAGCCCAGGCTGACCTCTAACTCCTTGTGTAGCTAGGGATGGTATTAGACTTCAAATCCTCCTGTCTCTACCTCCCAAGTGCTAGCTTACACCACATCTGATTGTAAGCAGTGCTGGGGACCAAATCGGGACTCTGTGAATGGCAGGCAAAGATTCTATTATATTGCAGCCCAGGGACAGACTTTTAAAAATACCCCAAAAGGGGTAAGTAATTCCTTTATGAACTGTCTGCATGTTCGACTGAACCACTGTCATCCGGTAGCGTTACTAACCACTGAGTCGTCACTCCAGGAAGCACAACCCATTAAAATAGGGTCTCAATAAATTGCCCAGGCTGGCATTGAACTTGGTAACCTCATACCTCTTGAATATCTAGGATTACAGGCATCTGACACTCTACCCAGCCAAGAGCCTACAGTTCAAACGGACAGAGCAATCCTGCCAGCGCCTGCTGTCGTGGAAAGCCTGGATGCTCATGTAATAGTACAAGGCAGTGCCCACTTTACTGTCTCCTTCATCTCCTCCCACATCCTCCATCCCCTCCTGCAGCTCCTTCATCAGGATCAGCGCCACCACCTCCGGCTTCCACAGAACCAAATCTTTACTCTTTCTTGTTAGTACCAAGATTGGGAAAGAAAACCATGTGTAGCCTGTCAGTAACATACTCATGAAGCGTTCCTGCCAATTTCCTTGAGTGTCTGTCTACCTCACTACTTGACAAGCAGTGCCAGGCCTGCCTTTCTCCTAGAGTTGTGAGAAATGGCTATGGCTACTTTTGCTGCCACAATCCATTTTTCACACAGTAGCCAAAGCGATGCTTCTAATGTTGTCAACCAAGTAACTAATCCTGGGACGTGTAAAAGCTCGGCTGGTAAAGGTCCTTGCTGCCAAGCCTGATGGCCTGTGTTCAAGGCCTAAGACCCACACAGTAAATAAGAGAACAGAGTCCCACAAGTTGTCCCCTGCCTTCCACACCAAATAAGTGAATACAAGGCAACAATCTTTGAGGTACCAATGAAAACTGTACAATGAAAACTGTAACTAGGGCAGGGCAGCGGTGGTGCATGCCTTTGATGCAAACACTTGTGAGGTAGAGACAGGTCGGTTTCTGAGTTGGAGGTCAGTCTGGCAAACAGAGTGAAATCAGGACAGCCAGGGCTACACAGAGAAACCCCATTTAAAACACACACACACACACACACACACACACACACACACACACGGGGGTGGGGGGTGGGGGGAGAAGCCCTGTAACTAGTGACTAGAGAGATGACTTTATGGTTAAGAGCACTGGCTGTTTTGCTGGTGAACCCAGGCTCAATTCCCAGCACCCACATGGCCGCTCACAACTGTAACTCCAGTTCTAGGGAATCCAAACTCTTCACACAGACATACATGTAAGCAAAACACCAATGCACATAAAATGATTTAGAAACTGTAACTGGTAGCTTACTATATGACTAATAGCCTCCCACCTTCCTCAAGCCTCCTCCTTCCCCGGGATGTTTGTACTTAAAGTGAACTTCACAAGGTCGCTCACACCAGAGTTCTAGTATCTTCCCTTTGCCTGGACTCCTTATGAAAGACAGTCCTTAGTTGCCACACACCGTCTTCACGGCCCTGGTCAACTCTTAGAATGAACTTCGCTGGCCAACTGGTCTGTCGACCATAAGGCACCACACACCCAAAACTTCCCTGTGTCGAGTTCTGTGCTGTACTTCCCAGTTTAGAAAAGAAATGGCGAATACACAGAGGGGTAGACCCACGATGTCCTGGAATGACATCTGCATAAAAGTTAGGGCTGAATTGGCAGAATGCCTACTGAGCATGCACAAATATCTGGGCACCACAGAAAAATCCAGCTTGATCGTGCACGTCCGTTATTCCCGCAATCTAAAGGACATGGAGGATGAAGGGTTCAAGGCTATCCTTTACACCACAGCGAGTTCTCCCTGAGAACCGTCCTCAAACACAAAACTGCTGAGTGAATGAATGAATGAATGAATGAACGAATGAATGAGTACACTGGCTGCTCCTCTAAACACCAAAGGTGTCCCTCCCGCCCGGCTCCGCGTTTCGATCCGTGCCACCCTCACCGTCCGCCGCCATGGCTTCCCTACGCCTCCGTGAAGCACCGCCCACCGTCCAAGGCGCCCTCGACTTCCGTCGCCGACGAGTGACGCCACGCACCCCGAAGGCGACGGAACTGACGCGCGAGAAGGGCGCCACGCTTGTCAGCCTGTGCTTCGCCGCCGGTGCCTTGCGAGGACGCCGCTCGAGGAAGCCATGGAGGACGCTGGTGAGTGTGTCCACGGAGCGGCGGGGGACACGCCGTCCGCGGCCTCCGCACTGGCGGCCTGAGCTCCGGGCGGACGCTTTTAGTTTAAAAGCGGACTGTAAACGTCTATGTCTGTGCACATGCGCAGACTCGATTGGCGGACGCGGCTCAAAAAGGCTGCAGGCGACATGGATGAAGTGGATGAGCGGAGTCCTTAGGATACTACTAGCCTCTGGTCTTAGCCCCTGAATGTTATGCCTTGTGCCCCAATAGCTTTTGTAAAATATGGAAGAAGTATGTCCCTGCCCACATCTGGCCCCCTTTAACTTTAAAGGCTGCTTCTTAAAAAATGGGTTTGCCTCTAAGGCGACCGTGGTGGCGCACTTGGGAGGCGGAGGCAGGCGGATTTCTGAGTTCGAGGCCAGCCTGGTCTACAGAGTGAGTTCCAGGACAGCCAAAGCTACACAGAGAAACCCTGTATCGAAAAACAAAAACAAAAAAAAAAATGCCTCTTAAGTTCAGCAGTTGTTACCAAACTCTCTGGCCTCTTCCTGCTGAGTTCAGTTGATCCTTTTTTTCCCCCTCTCTCCTTAGAGTTAATCGAATACTTTAAGTCTCAGATGAAAGGGGATCCTAACATGGCCTCGGCAGTCGCTGCCATCCAGACGTTGCTGGAGTTCTTGAAGAGAGATAAAGGTAAGAAGGGTCAGCCCCGAACGGTCTGGGCCTCAGGAAAGGCTTTAGATGACTATACGGAGTGTGAACAGGCAGACAATGTAGCTCTATGTACAGTCTCAAAGCCAGCCACTCTGTCCATGGTAGACTTGTGGGCCTGTAGGAAACCCTTGGGTTATCACCGAAAGGATTTCCAGCCACCTACAAAATATGGCCTGATGCAAGAGGCAACAATACAGCCTTGAATTAAAGGCTTACATTAGAGCAATAATTTAGCTTTGTAGTCGCGTACCAAGCGCCTAGCTTGTTCTTTATTCTGTGCAGGGCTATAATATTCCGGAATAAATTCTGGTATCAATATTCATAGAGACCTACTGAGTATTGAGTGTTAAGATCCTGGGCATAACATGACCTCTTATACAAAATGTGTGCCTTTTTCATTCTCATGGGATGGCCAAGAGGAGAATTTCTCCAACACAGCCTTGCATGTCTTCCCGGCATACATAACATACATTCGGATGCTTTGGAGCCTGCAGGTCTGTCTCACAGATCTCATCTGCCCCTGCTAAGTAATGACTGCCATGACCTTGCTGCAGACACCTTCCCCAGCGCTGCTCGTCTCTTTGACCTTTACTTTTTCTTTTGTTATTAGTGTGGGTGCACATGAGGACAGCTATTGGGAATTGCTTCTTTCTTTACTCCAGCCACCAGGCTGGCATCACAAAGCAGTTTGTCCATTTTGCCATATGGCCTTCTTGTTTTTATTTATCTATTATTTTTTTTTTTTTTTAAATCAAGTGTGTCCCTTTCTTAGGCCTTGGTGTCCCTGACATCTACACAGGAGCTGTCCTCACTGGTCTCCACATGTCTGAGTCCTTCATCAAGTCTTGATTTCAGTGGCCTGTAATGCAAGAGGCCAGCCTCGCAAAGAAGCTGGACCTCGCGTGTCATCCTGCCTTTTCCTGTCCTTGTTCCAGTTTGTAGCGTGTCTGTCTCTTTCTGTGCTGATATATTGTTCCATGAGAACAGAGCCCTCTCTCATGCAGCGTCTCCCAGTGGGTGGCACAGAGAAGCATCCAGTGTTCTTTGAAAGAGTGGGTGCACTGGGCAGTGGTGGCGCACACCTTTAATCCCAGCACTTGGGAGGCAGAGGCAGGCAGATTTCTGAGTTCGAGGCCAGCCTGGACTACAGAGTGAGTTCCAGGACAGCCAGGGCTANGGCCAGCCTGGACTACAGAGTGAGTTCCAGGACAGCCAGGGCTACACAGAGAAACCCTGTCTCGAAAAACCAAAAAAAAAAAAAAAAAAAAAAAAGTGAGCCGCAGACCAGCAAGGGCGGTGACACTAAATGAACATCACTTTCCTCACTTCATCATTGCAGGAGAAACACTCCAGGGCCTGAGAGCAAATCTCACCTACGCCATAAAAACCCTCTGTGGTGTGGACTCCTCAGTGGCCGTGTCCTCCGGAGGGGAGCTCTTCCTTCGCTTCATCAGCCTCACCTCCCTGGAGTACTCTGTAAGCCCCGCCCTCCCCCGGACCCCTCCTCTCTATGTGCCAATTCGGATGCCCTGGGCTTGGCTGGCAGCTCCCTCCCTCCTCCCTTCACTTGGCTCTTCCCTTCCCAGGACTACTCCAAATGTAAGAAGATCATGATTGAGAGAGGAGAGCTGTTCCTGAGAAGAATATCCCTGTCGAGAAATAAGATTGCTAATCTGTGCCATACTTTTATCAAAGATGGGGCGGTGAGTAGTCACCTCTTTTGTGCTGCTAAAATCAAGAGCTTTGGGGTCACACTGCTGGGCCTGGAATGCTGGCTCTGTCACCTACTGCAGGGACCGTGAACAGTCACTTCTCTGTCCTGAACTTTTCTTGTATGTTAATACGGGCAGCAGCTCCCAGCCTGGGTGAGGAGTGACTGAGCTGCTCTGTAGTGCACGCTGTAAATAGACATTATAGCGGCTCATCATTGTGAATGGGGAGAACATGAGACCAGCATGAGTGGGTCTTGGTATAATAGGCTTTTTACTTTTATGTGGGGCTGGAGGTTAAAGCAAGGACCTCTAACCTTCTAGACATGCTCTACCACTGAGCTACGCCCATAACCTCTTAGTAAGCTATTTTTTCCAAGGATTTTTGAATCACATGACTTTTGTATGTGTTTGTGTGAGTATACCTAGGTGCCACAGTGAGTGTGTGGGGGTCTGAGGAATTGAATCTTTCCACTGTGTAGGATCTGGGCATCACACTCAGGTCATCAGGCTTGGTGACAAGCACCTTTACCCACTGACCCATTTCACTGGCTCTGACTTTTATGATTGAGTTCTTAGCTGAAGTGAGTCTGCCCAGACTAGCTGTTACTGTGGTCACTGCCAAGCACCTTCAAGCCAGCATTGGCACTGGGTGGAACTGTCCAATTTATAGCTGTGACCTGTTCCTAGTTAAATGAGGAACAGCAGGCTCAGCCAGTCTCCAGCTTATCCACTCCCCCAGGTGATGAACCCTGTTTTCTTTATCACCTGCCTGCAGATGCTACTCTTGTGTTCACGGTCTGGGCCCCTCAGATGCTCACAAACCAGTTTCAGCACACGCTGTCCAAGACGGCTCCGCTGAAAAGACTGGCTCTGGGAGGCAGTGTGCCATCAGCACAGCCTCCCAGACCACGCCTGTGTTTGCTCACACCCTGACTCAGATCTCACCCTGGCTTTTACTGGGCTTCTCACCTTTGAAGTATGCTATTAAATACGTGAGAGGTTGTGGAAATGGTGGTGTCACAGACCTGGGCCATTGGAGGCCAGGCCACGACCCTCCTCTCCTTGGTTCACAGAGTGTGGCTGTAGTGTGGGTTTCTCGCCTACAATCTACAGCAACCTGCCCTTAGCCTTTTGACTGGGTTCAAAGCAGAGCTGTAGGATCTCAAAGCTGTGGGCAGGTCACCCGTGGACTTGCTAAATGCAGGCGCCTCAGGTCTAAGATGAGGCCTGAGCAGCCGTGGTTCTAGTGAGCAGTTATGACAGCCACGTCCACCACCTGGCCTGTGTAGTCCTCTGTTCTTAGAGCATAGGCCATGTGTGAGTCCACAAGTCACCACTGCACCACAGGTGGCTATATTACTGCACTGTGCTTGTCTGTCAGTTTTGAAAAACTTGTTAGCTCAGCTTGTGTCTAGTGGCTAGATTTTTACTCCTAGAAAAATGGGTGGCTGCATTAGTGGGGCATGTGACAAGAGGCACCTAGGGCCTGGTTCCACTGGCCTTCCACTGCCAGTGGCCTCATTTGACCACTGTTACTACCTACTCTTCCTGGCACTTGTAGGTCCAAGTATGCAAGCTCTATATCTTATGGCCTGGGAAGCCAACCCATGGGCCTCCAGATGTACTGGCTATGTGCCTTAGGGTTCTGCTGGGGAGATCGGTACACTAGTTTGGGGGGCAGAAATGTTGAAAAGTTGAAGCTCAGTGGGCTTGACCTTCAGCGTACTGTTATGTCACCCTTCTGATCATGGTTGGTTGTAGAATACTGGAGCCTCACCTGACAATAGGAGTTATACGGCAGTACAGACAGGGTGGGCAGTCGAATACTGGAGCCTCACCTGACAAGCAGGAGTCAAATGGCAGTGCAGACAGGGTGGGCAGTGGAGTACTGGAGCCTCACCTGACAAGCAGGAGTCAAATGGCAGTGCAGAGAGGGTGGGCAGTGGCTGGCAAGCAGCTTGCCCCTCTGATGGAGGTCTCTTGTTCCATAGAGAATTTTGACTCACGCCTACTCCAGAGTCGTCCTAAGAGTCCTGGAAGAAGCCGTGGCAGCCAAGAAACGATTCAGTGTGTATATCACGGAGTCGCAGCCCGATTTATCTGGGCAAGTATCTCGCCGCTGGCCAGGGAATCAACCTTGGCCTTGGACCCGTTCATGACTATTCCCGGCCTTGGGAGGAAAGTCCCTGTGGATCCCAGGGACACAGTGCAGGCTCTGGTGGTTTTGTTTCGTTTCCAATATTTTGGGTTTTTTAAGGGTTTTTCTTTAGGTAGTTACATCAGAGGAACATCAGGACACTAGATGAAAGACTTGGTGATTAACAGCCCCATCTCCAGAAAAGAAGAAAAGCAAACTTTGTTCTGTTTTCCTTGTGGTCCTGGGAAGTGAGCCTGTCTGCCCAGGCTGGTCAGACACTCTGGAGCCCAACCTCCGGCTCAGTGGGTTTTAGACACGGTTTCTCCGTGTTGCCTCGACTATCCTGAAAGATTGGTTTATTTTATGTGCATTGGTGTTTTGCCTAGATGGATGGATAGACAGATATAGATATCTTTGTGAAGGTATTGGGTCCTCTGGAACCGGAGTTACAGACCATTGTCATGCCATGTGGAGGCTGGGAATTGAACCTGGGTTCTCTGGAAGAGCAGCAGCCTATGCTCTTAACTACTGAGCCATCTCTAGCCCCCAACTCCATAACCATCTGTAATTTCTAGGGGATCCTATTCCGTCTTCTGGCCTCAGGCAGCAAGCATTCATGCATTGTACAGACATACATGCAGGCGAACCACTATTCACATAAAATAAAAACAACTACATCTAAAAAGAACTTGGTCCCTATTGGCTTGGTTCAGAATCAGCATCTGCCCCTTAAGCCACCGAGGTTACAGGACATGTCTGTCTAAATCAAGTTCATCGTGAGTCACTGTGGGGTCTCACTGTCATGTTTTCATGTCACCTTCAGTAAGAAAATGGCCAAAGCCCTCTCCCACCTCAATGTCCCTGTCACTGTGGTGCTGGACGCGGCTGTCGGGTAAGTGTGACTCTTCCTGTGTACCTGCATTGCTGGCTCCAAGCAGAGTTTGAATCCTGTCCATAAAATCTGACTGGGTAACATCTCTACTCTTAAAATACCGTATAGCAGGGTTATCACGAGGTCATGAGTGCAGGAGACAGGCTGCTGGGGTCTTGTTTCTCAGACCTGCTGTGCTGTGTCCGCATACCTGGCTATGGTCAGCAGTTAAGTGGTCACTGTGCTGTGTCCACATACCTACCTGGCTGTGCAGTGGCTCACTGGGAGCATCTTCCAAGTTGGGTCATCGGCATGTATGACCCACTGAAGAATAGTAGTCCTTTGAAAGAAAGCTCACTATTGAGGTGGCTAAGGGGCTCTTGGATAAGATCTTCAGTAGTACTGTCTTAAACAATAAACACCTACTGTCCCAGCACTGGGGCAGAGGCAGGTGAGTGAGTACCAGGCCAACCAAGTATTTCCATTTTTCTATTTCCTCAGCTATATCATGGAGAAAGCAGATCTTGTCATAGTTGGTGCTGAAGGAGTGGTAGAGAATGGAGGCATCATTAACAAGGTAGGTACTGTGCTCCCAGAAGCCCCACAGCCTGAGCCAGACCTTGTCAGCTTTCTTCTTTGGAGGCTGATCTTGGTGAATTTAGTCAGTAGCATTTACATTCATACACAATAGGTGGTTTTGTTTGGATCTGTGATTTGAGACCGGGTATTATGTAGCTCAGGATAGCCTCAAATTGTCTCAAACTCCTGTCTGTGCCTCCCAAGTGCTGAGATCATAGACATGACCGTCACACCCAGGCAAACTGGATTCAGCTTGGAATTGAGTGTCTCTGGTTTTGTTTCCATTTGATTGAGGACTTCCATCCCCAGGGTTTATTACATTTTCTCTGTCACTTACCTTGGAAACTATGACAAATGTCATAATCATATTAAGCTGTGCATGCGCTGTCATAATCTATGGTTCACTGGCGTTCAGCACATGCACACCATGCTATTACCAGTGTTTATAAAGCTTTCTATTTGTCCCAGATGGCCTTTTCTCATGTCCCTGGTCACCTTTGTTCTACTCTGTCCTGATTTTTCCAGGCCAGGGAACCACAAATAAGTAGATTTACATGACGCTCAGAGATTGACAAACTTCACTGGCCCCACTGCAGCAAGTGTCACTGCTGCGTGCTTTCAAGCAGTGTACTAGTCCATTATAACATGGCCATGTGCCCATGCTCACCTGTAGTAGACACTTGGATTTTCTTACTGTTGGCTGTGGTGCAGGGTGCAGCTGTAGACACTGGTCCTCGGTGTCTGCGACCCCCAAATACGGAAAGTGCTGGCTTATCTTAGACTGCACTTACTTTCTAACTGGTGATGCTGGCATCTTTTCATGTGCTTTGGGAACATTTATCTTGGAAGAAAATTTGTTTTCTTCCTTAAAAGGTCCTCTTTGAAGGCTAGGAATACAGCTTAGCTGGTAGAATGCCTGTCTAGCATACTGAAACCCTTAGTTCAAGCCCCAGCACTGAATAGACTAGGCCTGGTGGAACTCAGGTAATCCCAGCCTTAGGTGGTGTGGAGGGAGGAGGATCAGAAGTTCAAAGACACACTTGAGTGCAAGGCCAGCATGAAATACATTAAGAGACTGCCACGCCAAAATTACACTTACTCTGTGCTTCCTTCTGTTTCACTGAGCTATTCAAGCTCACCCTGTCCATTTTCTGTGGCTTCTCAGATTGGAACCAACCAGATGGCCGTGTGTGCCAAAGCCCAGAACAAACCCTTCTATGTGGTTGCAGAAAGTTTCAAGTTTGTAAGGCTCTTTCCACTCAACCAGGAAGATGTCCCAGATAAGTTTAAGGTAAGTTCTATGTATTTGACAGGGGTCTTTGACTGCACCCTGAAACCATAATGATCCAGAAAGTTCTTCCCTTCCCATTGCTGTTTCCTCCGGTGCTTTTCCAGTGTAGAGATGAGAACTGGACCTGGGCACATTTGTGGGCAAAACCTCATGTACATAGCACTCTGCAGAGAGGCTGGTAGCAGAACCCCAGTTTCTTCATCTCATCTCTGCTTTTACAAACCATGTGACCTTGGCCAGGCACTTCCATGGTGGCCTCCTCTTTCCTGTGGGATGGGAAGGTATCCTGGACACGCTGTCCCTGCCAGCCTGCTGCACAGCCAATATCCTGACCCATGGGTAGTCCTGGCAAGAGCTAACTTACAGCTCAAGCCAGGGTCTCAGCATTGCAGAGCCTGGACACAAGACCTGTCCAGCTAACCACGTTCTTTTCTCCTCAGTACAAGGCAGACACTCTGAAGTCGGTGCAGACTGGGCAGGATCTCAGAAAGGAACACCCATGGGTGGACTACACCTCCCCATCCCTCATCACCCTGCTGTTTACGGACTTGGGTGTGTTGACCCCATCTGCTGTAAGCGATGAGCTCATCAAGCTGTACCTATGAGCTGAGTCCTTCCTGCTGACATGCAGGCAGGAAGCACGCCGTGTGCAGGATGCGCAGCCTCTGCACTCCAGCCAACCAGGGGCCGAGACCGAGTCGGACATCACATGTCCTGAGGAATCCTTGACTTCTGCTCTGTCACATCTGAAGCATGTTCCCAGTTGTAGAACCAAGCTGAGGCACCCTGACAGTTTTCAGAAACCCAGTCTCGGGAAGGACAACTGAGATTACCAATGGCTGCAATCCTGAGGACAGGCGGCACACGAGGAGCAGGACCCCCTTCTCATAGCGCACTCAGACGGCTGAGTACAAACCTTACGGTGCCTCACAAGGCAGCAAACACCGGCTGACGGCATCTGGATTCGGGGCTCCCCTCATCAGGCTCAAGGCAGACAGGAGAAATTCCAACGGAGGAGCCTTTCCGGCGGCACTGCTTGTGTACACACGTTGTCTGTACAAAATCCGAGTTTACTTTAAACATGTTTAGAACCCAAACAGCTTTTTAAAGTTAAATGTGGAAACAAATCAGGATCTTTTCAAATAAATTATATGAACAATTTAGATATGGTATTGCCTCATCGAAGTTGTTGACACAGACCAGAAACAGTGCAAGCAAATTGGGCAGAACCCTTTAACAAGAAAAGGCCTAACTTCTCGGGGTAGGAGCCCCTTCCTGGTTTCAAGACACCACCAGAGCCTGTTCCAAAATGCTCTCAACCCCACTCTGGGTGTCGTGACCGCAGCCTGTGGCCCCAGAACATGGGAGGCTAAGGCAGGAGGGTCAGTCTGAAGTCAGCCTGGACGACATGGTTGTCTTAGGGTTTCGTTTCCGTGTACAGACACCATGACCAAGCAAAGTAAAGGCAAATATTTAATTGGGGATGGCTGACAGCCCCAGAGACTTAGTCTATTATCATGGTGGGAAGCAGGGGAGTGTGTAGGCAGATGTGGGGCTGGAGAAGCCCAGAGTTCTACATCCTGACCCAAAAGCAGCCAGGAGGCTTTCTCCCACACACACTGGGTGGCGCTTGAGACTAGGAAACCTCAAAACCCACCTCCACCATGACACACTTCCTATGAGGCCACATCTAATAGTGCCGCTTCGTGTGGACCAAGTATATGCAAACCACTACAAGAGTGTAGCCCCTAGTGCAATGAGAAGAGAGGAGGAAAAGACAAAAAACCCTGCACACAGGCCCCTCTGCCTCTGTGGGTGCTCCTGGTAGGGCTACAAAGGACATGCGACATTTGGGGTGAGAGCAGGCAAGGAGATGTCAAGTGCCTGGGAATAAATACTTAGAGACTTTACAAGGCCTAAAATCAAGTATACTTCATTATCTGTCTGAAAAGGAGTGGGAATTACACACACACATACACACATGTTTTAAGTCTGTAATAGAGCACAAAAACCATCCAAAAAAAATATAATTAATCAAAATAAATACTGAGATCTGTTATTTACATTCTAATAGCTAAGCACACTTCTGTGAGATTATGGGAGTCTCATAGTACTCGTGTGTGCAGTCCTTTGGTTTCTCCCAGGCTGAACAGACAGCTTTCCAGATAGTCCTCCAGATAGCAAAAGTAGAAATATGGGGCCAGTGAGGTGACCTTCACCCGAGGCTCTGAGATCAACTGTCCTCTTCCGAGTCTGAGACACCTAAACCTGTCAGCTGGACTGTCCTTTTGGCACTTGTCAACA
The DNA here is from genome assembly GCF_900095145.1 of Mus pahari. Taxonomy (NCBI): domain Eukaryota; kingdom Metazoa; phylum Chordata; class Mammalia; order Rodentia; family Muridae; genus Mus; species Mus pahari. Next base: position 14,512,849 of record NC_034612.1, on the reverse strand, counting down.
ACCCTTTCTCAAATTCTTCTTCTGTGATTTTACCTTTTTTAAATTTTTTCAAGAGCCTCGTATCATTAAGGAGTTCCTCCATGTCTTCATCATCGACATCAGAACCCTGAGTGCACAAGAAGCAACACGAGTGTCAGCTTTGGGTCTAGAGAGCAGAGACCCTGTGAGATCTACGAGCTCTGAGGTCATCTAACACAGCAGCCTAACCAGGGGCCCCAGAAGTGACTGGGGCCAGCAGAGAGGGTGGGAGACAATGTGCGCAGCTCAGGCTGGGGTGAACCGTGCTGTTCTGGTGACATTACATGTCTTCCCAGTGCAATGTCACAAGGTGGAGTTTATAGAATAGAGAACAACACATTACCTCATCCTTCTTCCGTTTTGCATTCATCTTCTTCTTCCTTTCCTTCTTGGCCTTCTGCTTCGACCAAGCTTTATTTTTGATGAATTTTCTCCTTCCTTCATTTTCTGTCCTCTCTTTTCTTTTTTGCTCCAGAAGTTTCTGCCTCTGTTTTTCTCTAATCTTATCTTTAAATGGAATGGTATCGGTATCGATGTCCGCTGGTACAAAGTCAGGAAACTGCTTTCCCCTTAGCTCAGGCATCTTGGGCATCCTGAGCAGGGCAAAGCCTCGAGCAAGCCCGGCAAAGTCAATGTCTGAAAGCAAAGAGCTCCGTCAGCACCAGGAGGTAGCACAGTCACACGGCAGTGATGGCGCACGCCTCTAATGCCAGCGCTCAGACGCAGAAGCAGGAGGAACTGTGCGATCAAGGCCAACCTGGTCTACAGAGTGAGTTCCAGGACAGCCAGGGCTACACAGAGAAACCCTGTCTCCAACCTACCCCTCCACACCCCAAAAAAGTAATAAATTTACTTTAACTAGAAGTTTTTTTTTTAATTTATTTATTGTTATATGTAAGTACACTGTCTTCAGACACACCAGAAGAGGGAGTCAGATCTCATCACAGATGGCTGTGAGCCACCATGTGGTTGCTGAGATTTGAACTCAGGACCTCTGGAAGAGCAGTCAGTGCTCTTAACCACTGAGCCACCTCTCCAGCCCCTTAACTAGAATTTTTTAAAAGGCTTATTTATACAGGTGAGCACATTCACTCTCTTCAGACACACTAGAGGAGGGCATCGGATCCATGACAGACAGATGGTTGTGAGCCAATATATGGGTGCTGGGAATTGAGCTTGTAACCTCTGAAAGAGCAGTCAGTGCTCTGAACCACTGAGCCATCTCTTCAGTCCCTAATTAGAATTTTGTAAGCAACTTTTTTTTTTCAAGGTGGAAATGGCAGCTAATTTGCATCTACTCAGAGTCCCCCCCCCTTTTTTTTCCATTTTTCTTTTTCCTTCTTTTTTTTTTTAAATTTTATTATTATTATTATTATTTATTTAGGATTTTCTTTGAGAGGTTTAGAGGACACTAACCCTAACAGGCCATTAAGACAATGCATCCCTGACACCCAAAGAAAATGATTATGCCAGGCACAGTGGCACAAAACTTTAATCACCCCCAGCTTTTATACCAGTACTCGATAGGCAGGTGAGGAGGAGCTCTCTGAGTCTGAGGCCAGCCTGGTCTACATAGCAGGGCTAGCCAGGGCTACAGAAAGACCCTGTCCAAAGAAAAGCCATGTTAAAGAAGGCGAAGCCCGGGCTTACCCTTCAGCCTGAAGATGAGGCTACACTCGTGCTTCGCATAAGCCTGCACGAAGGACACAAAGGCTTTCATGCCCTTCTCGAACACGGCTCTGTCAGCCAGGGCCATGGCCCGGAGCTTCGGCAGAAGGTCTACAGTGTTTCTCTGGAGGCTCATCTCCTGCAGGGGGCACTAAACAGAGACCACCATCTCACTATTCCTGCGGTCCTTCCAACCCCAGCGCCCCCAGCTAATAAACCAAGGACACACCATGCAGAGCTCCAAATGCCAGGAGCCAAGTCCAGCCTGAGGACATCTCTTAGTCAAAAAGGACTTTAGGGAGTTTTCTTAAAGTTTCAAAATGACATTGCACATAAGAAATCCTAACCAGTAAGGGCAACAATAGGAGGCGTCCCCAAGTCATGGTGCTGGCTGATGCCCCCCTCGCCCAGCCCCTCCCTCCTTCCTCTCGGGTTGTGACCCGCAGCTACCAGGCCAGCACGCTGCTTACTTTCTGGTTGATGGCCAAGAAGTTGATGTAGGCCTCCTCCATGGGTAGCAGGAACACCAGAGCGCTGCCACCGTGGCCAATGCGGGCTGTGCGTCCACAGCGATGCACGAAGGCACTGGGGGAACAGGGTGGGGTGGTACCCCAGGGGTCGCAGTGAGCACAGCCAGGCTCCAACCAGGAAGGTACCCAGTGCTGCACAGAGCCATCAGGCCCCACAACTCAGGGCCCATGTGACCACAAGCCAGAGAGCATAGAAGAGCTGCAAAGAAACAGACGCTGCCAACAGGACTGTAAGGGACTAGAGGTCTAGTGGCCCTGAGGACATCTGACTAAAGCTGGGCTTCAGGGCCACACAGCAGGGAAAACTGAGAAGCAATGAAGGGCATTGAGGAAAAGTGCCCTGGAATAACAGGCATCAGAAAAAGCATCCCTTAAATGTGTGAGGAAAACCAAGCACGGTGGCTCTCGCCTTTAATCCTAGCACAGCTAAGGCAGAGGTCTATATACAGAGGGAGGCAGTCTGGTCTATATACAGAGGGAGGCAGCCTGGTCTATATACAGAGGGAGGCAGCCTGGTCTATATACAGAGGGAGGCAGCCTGGTCTATATACAGAGNTGGTCTATATACAGAGGGAGGCAGCCTGGTCTATATACAGAGGGAGGCAGCCTGGTCTATATACAGAGGGAGGCAGCCTGGTCTATATACAGAGGAAGGCAGCCTGGTCTATATACAGAGGAAGGCAGCCTGGTCTATATTCAGAGGGAGGGAGCCTGGTCAATACACAGAGGGAGGCAGCCTGGTCTATATACAGGGGGAGGCAGCCTGGTCTATATTCAGAGGGAGGCAGCCTGGTCTATATAGAGGCAGCCTGGTCTATATACAGAGGGAAACAGCCTGGTCTATATACAGAGGGAGGCAGCCTGGTCTATATAGAGGCAGCCTGGTCTATATACAGAGGGAAACAGTCTGGTCTATATACAGAGGGAGGCAGCCTGGTCTATATTCGGAGGGAGGCAGCCTGGTCTATATTCGGAGGGAGGCAGCCTGGTCTATATACGGAAGGAGGCAGCCTGGTCTATATACGGAGGGAGGCAGCCTGGTCTATATTCGGAGGGAGGCAGCCTGGTCTATATACGGAGGGAGGCAGCCTGGTCTATATACAGAGGGAGGCAGCCTGGTCCCAGAATGAGCCCCAGGACAGCTGGGCTACACAGAGAAACCTGCCTTGAATAACCAACCAAAAAGAAACAAGTGTGTGAGGGGCGAGGGGTGTCCGCCCCCCTTTGACAGTAGTCTGTTGCTCTTTTCAACATTCTCTAATTTGCACTCAGCATGAACTCTCAGTAGTGGGGTTTTCGTCCATGTTTATCCCTCTGCACACACCCTGCTGCAGACAGTGTCTCGATGCAGCAGCCCAGGTTCCTGAACCTGCCTGCATGCCATCCTAAGCTCAGCCTTCTGAATACCAGGGTTAAAAGTGGGAGCCACCACATCTGTCTGAAAGTGACTGCTACAACAACACACTATTAATTAACATGTCAAAAGCTATCAGGCCGTTAGCCTACTACTGCCGTTTAATCTAGGTAATAGAGCTTTAAGTTTCAAAACTTTAAGCCAAATGTAGCAATCCATGCCTGTAACCCCAGCACTCAAGAGATGAAGACAGACCCCTTAGAAGTTCGAGATTATCTCATACAAAACAAACAAATGAATCATTTTGTTTATTTTGGTTTGGTTTTGGTTTTGGGTTTTTGTTTTTTCGAGACAGGGTTTCTCTGTGTAGCCCTGGCTGTCCTGGAACTCACTCTATAGACCAGGTTGGCCTTGAACTCAGAAATCCGCCTGCCTCTGCCTCCCAAGTGCTGGGATTAAAGGCGTGCGCCACCACGGCCCGGCTAAGAATCATTTTAAAACGTCAGAAATCTCACTGCATGCACTTCCTCCAGATCCCTATCTCGCTCAGCCCACTCCCCGACAGAGGATCAGCACCCTGCATACCTGGCATTGCTGGGAGGGTCGTACTGCAAAACCCAGTTTACTTCGGGTATATCAATTCCCCGGGCCATCACATCGGTGCACACCAAGATCCCACTAGGAGGGAGAGAGGAGCACTGTGAAGAGCAGCCATGCTCTGCGACCTGCAGTGCGACCTGCAGTGCAACCTGCAGCGCACCCCAGCGAAGCACTCCCGAGCTGCCCACACACACTGCTACATTCTTTAATGTGATCTTTTCATTTCTTTTTTCTTCCTCCTACAACCTTCCCCGACTTTATACACTGCCATCAAAAGTGGGAGGTGGAGGAGGCTGGAGAGATGGCTCTGCAGTTCAGAGCTTACAGGAGTCCCAAAGCTAAGGGACTATGTTTATTGTTATTTACCCAGGAGCAAGCAATCGGACAAACCTCCACTGTGCCGGGGCCTGGGAGCCACAGCAGTGAACACACTTCAGCTTCTGACTGCAGGGGCCCGCGATGGAACAGGGAGATCCAGTAACTAAGCAAGTGACCCAGGCTCAGTATATGGGGTGAGGGTCCAAACCAGACTCTGGGTGTCCTCAAGGACATAGTAACTGGGTACTACTCTGCTCCGGAGGGCAGAGGGAAAGGGGTGAGTGTAGGACCTGAGGAGTAGGGTGACTGTCTGTCTGCCGCCGCCAAGGACAGCTACCCCGACTCACCTGGGCAGCTTGCGGAACTCCATGAAGATCTTATTGCTTGTACTTCATCTTCCCGTGGATGCACAGGATCTTCACTTTCTTCATGAGCGCCTCCAGGGCCTTCCCGTAGTATTCCACACACGCACATGTGCTGTGTAGGAGAGGGGACCCGCTCAGTCACCAGCCACCTGGGTCCCCAAGCTGGGGAAGGNTGCAGAGACGNGCAGAAGTGACAGATCAGGGTCCTCTTGAGAAAGTGAGGACAGANTTGCTGACAAGGGGACCTTGGCTGGAGAGATGGCTCAGGGATTAAGACCTGGGTTCAATTCCCAGCAACCACATGGCAGCTCACAACTATTTGTAACTCTGGTTCCAGGGGACCTGACACACTCATACAGACATACATGCAGGTAAATTAATCACTTAAAAGTTTTTTTTTAAAAAGGCCCATAAATGGAAATCTGCAGCTGCCAAGGTTGGGGGTAGGGAATCTCTAGGAAATCCCAGAGACCCGGGATGAGGGAGGCTCCCAGGAGTCAATGGGGGCAAGCTGAGCCGAGCTGCCTAACAAGGAGGATGTGGGCCCTTAAGAGGCCACCTCCTGTAGCCAAGCCAGACTCCCAATGGAGGGATAAGGAAAGTCAACCCACCCACAGAACTTTCACCCCAAATTTGTTCTGTCTAAAAGAACTGCAGGGACAGAGATGGAGCAGAGACTGAAGGAATGGCCAACCGATAACCAGCACAATTTGAGACCCACCCCAGGGGCAAGCCGATGCAGATACCCACAGCCAAACATTGGACGGAGACTGGGAACCCTTATGGAAGGCCCTGAAGGGGATAGGAATCCCACAGGAAGACCAGCAGTGTCTACTAAGCTGGACCCCTGGGAGCTCTCAGACTGAGCCACCAACCAAAGAGCACACAAGGGCTGGCTGAAGCCCCTGGTGCATATGGAGCAGAGTCGCTTTGTCTAGCCTTAGTGGGAGAGGAGGCGAGGCATCCCGCAGAGACTTGATGTGCTGGGATAGGGGGGCCCCACCTTCTCAGAAGCAAGGGGGAGGGGGATGGAGGGATGGACGTCACCGTGGTGTGAGCTACAGGATGCGGTGTGGGCTGAAGAGGCTGGGTTTGTCAGCCTCACAGCCGAGCACCTCCCCTGCCTCTCCAGCCACAGCCTGGGCACTACCTGAAGAAGACTAAGTGCTTCTCCTGCTGACGGCTCCGGAGGAAGTGGACCAGCTGGTTGAATTTCTCATCTGCCTTACAGATCTATGGGGGGAGAGGGGGCGGTTAGGGGAAATCACATATCACATACATGTAAAAGTAAAGTAATCCCATAGCTGGTCTCAGATTCAGCCTCCCGACCCTACCCCCTATCCCCCACCCCCCACCCCCAGCCCCTCTTTCTGGAGACCAGGCCTCTCTCACAGCCCAAACTGGTCTCAAACTNTTCAAGACTGGCCTGTAAGTCCCAGTCCTGTCTCCACCTCCTGAGGTACACCAGCGCACCCAGCATAGCTTCTATCTGTTTGTGTGATTATGCTGGCCTATTCGGAGGGCACCCATGACAGAGGTGGGAGGGTGTTGTGCCCACACTGAAACCAAGTTGTTGTTCACCCACTGAGCCACTTCACTGGCCCGTCCCCTGAACGACTGAGGAATCCCATTTCCTCCAGAACAAGGCAGACTTAGAGGTGACATCTGTCAGCCTGCANGGCTCAGAGAAGCTGAATCGAGTGCTGCTGCCAGTGTTCAGTTTAAGTTGTATAACTGGGGAGCACAGCCATATGAGGTGACTGTTCCCAGAGCCAGCACACAGCCGGGCCGGGACAGCTCCCTGGCCCAGGCGTCCGTCAGTGGGTCTAAGGAAAACCAGGAACCCCGTTCCCTCCAAGCTTGACTCTGGGGCAGGACCCTGAAAGTGGCACTCTAAGGCAAGCATGGCTTTCCAGAAATGAATATCCATGACGACCTGAAGAGCTGCCGGAGACAGGCTCCAACTGGAAACATTCAGTCCTGGTAAATGGGATTCTCCGGATTTTAGCAAAACTAACACTGTAGGTTAAAACATTTAACCCATGGAGCATGGGCGCTCTGGACCGTAATCCCAGGACGCGTAAGGGAGACTGAGGATAANGAGTTCAAGGCCACTCTCAGATACGTACTATCTCAAAAAAAGAAAAAAAGAAAAACTGTTTTTTGAGTCTTGGACTCACTGTATGTAGTCCTGGATGGCCTGGAACTTGCTACATAGACCAGGATGGCTTCTAATTCAGAGAAAAGCCTTCTAATTTCTGCAAATAAAAATGTGAACTTCCCAGCACTCGGGAGGCAGAGGCAGGCAGATTTCTGAGTTCGAGACTAGCCAGGTCTACAAAGTGAGTTCCAGAACAGCCAGGGCTGTACAGGAGAAACCCTGTCTCCAAAAACCAAAAACCGAAAAAAAAAAAAAAAAGTGAACCGCTACTTCCAGACAATAAGTAAACTTTTCAAAAGTTCCTCTGGGCTAGAATGATGGCTCAATGGTTAAGAGCATGCCTTCTCTTCCAGAAGAAAACACACACACACACACACACACACACACACACACACACACACACACCACAGGCATGCACTCTACAGGCAAACACATATAAAATATTTTTAAGTTTTAAAAAAGTTCTCTTGCTCACACATTTCTAAACAGTCATCTAAATGACTGAGTCGTTGGCCATGGTGGAATCTATGTGGTTCACTGACGCCTCACACCCTGAACCAGTATGTGGGTTGATCACTAGCCAACAGCCCTCTGCCATGCGTGCTACCACAGCACACATTCTACGAGGGACAAAGCTGAGACCCCCCCAAAGTCCTGCCCTGGCTGCCCCTGCTCTGTACTGAGTGCTGTGTCCTGCCGCTCCTGGAAGACTGCCCTCCTGCCTTCTTAAGCAATGCCTGAGGCCAAGCCAACCTACGTTTCCGGGGCACCCAATGTCAACACCGTTCAGGCCAGCCTCATTTCTGTGGGTAGTGGAGGCTGAGATATCCCTCAGGGTCTAAAGAAACGACCCCCTCACTCTACAGGGTCAGAGTGCCTGAAAACACTGTGACCTGAGAATTGTCCAAATTCCTTAGTGCTGCCACACTATGACCCATCCTAGGAACAGAAGACAACAGAACCATGAGGCCTAACCATCAAATCCCACACACTCAACCCCTCCCCTAGGAGGGGAGGCACAAAAAGGCATGGGGGACTTCCAGCCACAAAACCAACAGGGTCAGACTCAGGTTAGAGAGGTGACGGGGGGGGGGGGCTGTGGAGCAGAGCAGGACGCAGCAGAGCTCGATTAGCCTATAGGGTCTGCTGGGTCTCATCTGCACACCCAGCTCCACCTTGTCATCACAGGCGCGCACACACACACACACACACACACACACACACACACCCCTCACACCCAAGTGAGTGTGATCACTCAGCACAGGAGCTTTAGAGGCAAGGTGCTTAACATGTATTTATGCATGGCCAACAAGGATGCTAGGCAGGCAAAGGTGCGCCATCAGGCCGGCAACCTGAGGAGAACAGGCTCTCACAACTGTCCTCTGACTGCTACAGACAGACAAATAAATACAACTAACTTTTAAGATACATTTATGCTGGGTATGGTGCTGCATGTCTTTAATCCTGGCACCCTTGGAACAGAGGCAGGAGGATATCTGTGAGCTCGAGGCCAGCCTGCTCTACACAGAGAGTTCCAAGAGAGTCAGAACTACAAAATAAAGAGACCCTTTCTCAAAACACCAAAAAATAAAAATACATTTATGTTACCATTAACTTAGCCATTCATTTAACAAGCAGAATCGCTCGTCATCTGGCCAATTGTTCTGGCTGTCTCCCAATGCATTTCAAATTGCTGAAAGGACATACCCATACATTTATTTCCCCGTGAGTTGTGAGGGCAGCCCCAGCTCCCACCATCGCCGCCTCACAGCAAGACATGGCAGCAGGCCCTGTGCTCACCATATAGTGGTTCTCCAGGTGGGATGGGGTCTTCTGGGTGCTGCTGGCTGCCACACCCTTCTCCTTCACTGAGGTTCGGACAGGGTTCCGGAGGCCTGCTCGCACCAAGTTCTCCACTTCCTGTGTCTGTGTGGCTGAGAAGAGGCCTGTTCTCCTCTGCTTTGGCAAAAACTCCAGGATTGTGTTGATGCTGGAAACAGAGNGCACGCACNCATTTACACATGATTTAAAGAGCAGAGGAGCCAGGTGAAGAGNGAGGGACGCCGAGGCAAGAGGACTGCAGAGTCCAAAGCCAACCGAGGCTACATAGCTACGTTCTAGATAGCCTGGGCTACACAGTAAGATCCTGCAAAGACGAATCAAATATTACAAGACCAGATGGCTAGGGATACCATTCAGTGACGGCCACACATGCGGGAGGCACGGTGCTCGGCAGCACTGTGAAAACCAGCTCCATGAGAAAAAGACAATGAGAGAGGATTTAAGGTCATTAAGACATTTAAGTGTCACACCACTGGGAAATAAATTACAACTCCCTTTCCTCCTCTANACCTTCAACGTGTTCCCAATGTAAACGTCTAATAATCGACAAGCTACATACGTGAATCATACCTAAAGACAGTTTATTGAACNACATAAACAAATCAGAGAAACTGGGATGGAAAACCGTAGTTTCAGAAACTCAGAAACAGAGAAACGGGAACCAGCCAGGCACACTGGCTCGTCTGTCTGTGCTCCTGCTGTACAGGAGTCTGAGGTAGGAGGATGCAGAGCTCACAGCCAGCCTGGGCCACAGAATGAGACTTTACCTCAAACTTTAATACAAATACATGGATTCAATTTTTAAAAATAAAAGAAGTGGAATGAAGCCAGGTGACAGAACCCGAGGTCTGAAGTGCTACCGCAGGGTGACAATGATAGTCCTTAGCTGTGAGGCAAGACGGAAAAAGGCCTGCCCTCGCCCAGGCTCACCCACCCCTGCGGAGCCCACTTTCTAGTACCTTGCCTCAAAGCCCATGTCAAGAAGTCTGTCTGCCTCGTCCAGGACCAGCACATCCAGGCTCTTCACACAGCTGGCCAGGTCCAGACCCTCAGACTTCCTCCGGAACATGTCCTCCAGGCGGCCTGGGGTGGCCACAATGATGTTCCCGCTTTGGAAAGAAAGTTCCCATTTACCACTGCACCATGGCTCTCAGAAACATGGATGACAGCTACCAACATACCAAGTCCCCACCCTGCAAAACCATCTGAATCCCCAGCAGAATGATGACTGCAGGGTAGGAACAGCAAGGCCCGGGGGAGAGGAGGACGGGATTACAGGCCAGGATTCTGGCAAAGTGCACAAGCTCTATCCCAGGCACACCGCTGGCACACAGCCACACCTTTATTCCTACTATATACTATCTCTGCCATCGCTGTCCAGCAGAGAAACTGCAACACAACCCCACTTGGCCCACACAACTCAGGCTGACCTCTGACCTGCAGCACACCACATCAAGGAACACAAGGGTAAAGGAAAGTAGATTGGTGCCAGGGTAGCTTACAGGCATAGCCTTGTCTGATATGCATAAGGACCAGGGTTCAAATCCCAGCTCCCTACAAGAAATAGGGAAGAAGCAAGAGGGAGAGACAGAGGGAAGAAGGGAGAAAAAAGGAGAAGAGGAGGAAAGAAGGAGGGGAAAGGGAGTGGAGGGAAGGAAGCTGGACCAGCAGACTGAGGCCCTAATGTGTCCCTGCACACTGGCCGCCTATAACATGTTTTTGCACAATGTAGACAACAAGCAACAGTTGAAACAAATCTGAAGACGCATGCACACTTGGGATTCTACCCACTGAGACAGATATTCACAAGCTGGCAGCAACAGCAGCCAGACTTGCCAGACAAGGCTCAAGCAGGTGAGTACCAGGGGCACCAGGTGTCCCCAGCCTTGTTGACGCACCTGCCCCGACTCCCAAGGGAACGTGAGCCTACGAGGCCTATGAAGTGTCCACAGAGCCAAGGGGACCAGGAGGTGGGCAGGTCCCCAAGGGTGACCCCAGTGAGCCTGAGGTCCAGCACAGAGACTCTCAGCTGAGGGCAAGAGAGGACAGGAGCAGGGACTTGCAGGCTTACCCATGCTGTTTGAACCTCTCCACATCTTCTCCAGGGTTCCGGCCTCCGATCCACAAAATCTGGCTGAAACAGGCAACGGGACTTGGAGCGAGTGTGGCAAGATATAGCAATCCAGGCCAGTAAGGGATCCCGCCACCCACCACCCCAAGTGCCATCTCCAGGGCCCTGCACCAAACACCTGAACTGCGGGAAGTGCTTTGTGAAGTGTGACAGGACCTCAGCGATCTGAATGGCCAGCTCCCGAGTCGGGGTGATGATGATGGCTCCTACCTGCCCACAGGGAGGGGGAGACCCCAGGGTCAGCATCCTGTGAGAACCAGGGTGGATCGCATAACTGTATCCTCCATCCTCAGACAGTTTCTGGATCTTTTTACAACGGTCTCAGCAAATCAAGGGCTTTGAAGGGCAGCTCAGAGGCAGAGCACTTGCCTACCACGAACAAGGCCCAGCATCACAAAATAAACAAGTAATCAACGTAGGGCCACACAGATGGTTCAGAGGTTAAGGGCACTGACCACTCTTCCAAAGGACCCAGGTTCAATTCCCAGCACCCACATGGCAGTCATCATCATCTATAACTCCAGTTCCAGAGGATCTGATGGCCTCTGCAGGCACCAGGGGCACAGACAGACAGGCATGCGGGCAAAGCACCCATATACATACAAATAAATAAAATAATAATAATTTTTAATAAAAACCAACTAAGGACTGGGTGACGTCTAAACCTGACGTCATCTGTCATGGTTCACTGTGGACCCATGGCCAACAGCACTGCAGCTCAGGCCTGAAGGAATGGACACCTGACCCGTGTTTTCTCCGTATGTCATAATGTCATATAGTCACGCCTGACAGCACATCACTGTACCAGAGGCATTTAGTTACTTGGCTATTTGAATGAGATACCCTCTCTAATCTCTGGCAGTTGCCCCCTTGGTCCCCAGTTGGTGGCGGCTGTTTGGGTAGGGTTAAGAGGTGTGGCCTTGCTAGGCAAAGTCACTGGGAGCAGGTGTTGAGCCTAACCATTTCCAGTTTTCTCTCTGCTTCCTGTTAAAGTCTAAAACTATGAGTTCTCAGCTTGCTCCACAAGTCTCCATGTGATGAGCTTAGACCCTCATCCCTCTGAACTGGAAGCCCAGGTAAACCCTCCCTTCTATAAATTGACTTGGTCATGGTGTCTTTTTTTTTTTTTTTTTTTTTTTTTTGGTTTTT